>NC_083115.1:7739369-8096923 GCF_949774975.1 Lagenorhynchus albirostris
AGATATAGAAGACAAACTTACGGTTATCAGGGGATAAGGTGGGTGAGGGATAAACGGGGAGACTGGGATTGACATACCTACACTACTATTTATATATAAAATAGATAACTAATAAGGACCTGCTGTATAGCACAGGGAATGTTACTCAACACTCTGTAATGACCTATATGGGAAAAGAATCTAAAAAAGGGTGGATATATGTATATGTATAACTGATTCACTTTGCTGTACACCTGAAACTAACAACATTGTAAATCAACTATATCCAATAAAAATTTAAAAATAAAAAAATAAAAGTGTTTAGAGAAAGGGAGAAACTGCGGTCCTTACTTGAGCAGGCCACACCAATTAAATTAGGTATTTCTAAGAAAGAAAAATGAGTGTCACCTGGGACGGCCAGGAAGGAAGTCAGAGATTGGCTGGGTTAGTACAGATCCTCCCAGACTGTGAAAATGACAGACAGACGGAAGATGTCAAGGACCTTCCAAAGAGAAATGGTTACGCGGACACAGAGATAGGACCGTAAATAATACGGCCAGAGAGTAGCGCTTGGAAAGAAAGCAAGCTGAGCGTGTGAAGCTGACCTAGAAGAATGTAGGAAAAAAAAGGTAAGAGGCGGCAAGACCAGTAACTACATTGCCTTTGTCATCTCATTGTGTGTCTCTACCCTTGGCTTTGAAGAATGTAATTCTATCTTCCATGTTTCGCCCCCCCCACTCCAGGAATACAGAACAAGAAGAAAAAAGAAAATAAATACGAATCAGGAGCTTTAGATGGCTTCTTTTCTTCCTCGGTAAGGAACCAGAGCTTCTCAGATCAGCATGTGGTAAAAGTTGGTCCCTTAATAAGATTTACTTAAGGACCAGTATTAATGATGAGGGTATTTGGGCTGCAGACACTCACTTTTTAAATAACTTATATTAACCTCATTTTCCCATCTCTCTTAAGATAGCACATTTCTTTTTGCAGGAATGTTTTTAGAGAAGTAATTTACGGGCACTTAATTACTAGCATTTAAACAATTCAACATTCCCTTTTCTAAGAATCTATTAGGTTTCTGTTACAATATTATACATTCCAATCAAATGTCACTTTCTGTAAAGGTCTTCATTGTCAGTCTCCTCAAAGCAAAGTTTATCTGGACTATTAGACATCCGCTCTCTGCTTTGGCTGTACCAAATTAATTATTTATACCTGAGGTTCACCGCTTCAGAACTTGGGCATCTCAACATTTCTCCAGTGGATTATTAAGAGTCTGCTTTTTCAATACAGTCCTCATTTCATAGTCTGTTTGCTTGAGGTTAAACATAATAGTCTAGTGACTCTTGTATGAAATAGTTCAATGTCATAAGATTCTCTCCTGGGTTTTATGGTGATGAACACATTTGAAACAAACGAACCTTTAAGAATACCCTCACAGGGAAGAAGGGGAAAAGGCTTCTGACTTGAAAACTGTCTGGCACCAGTCTCGCAGAATTATTAAAACAAGTCAGGGGGCTTCCCTGGTGGCGCAGTGGTTGAGAGTCCGCCTGCCGATGCAGGGGACACGGGTTCAGGTTCTGGTCTGGGAAGATCCCACATGCGGCGGAGCAACTAGGCCCGTGCGCCACAACTACTGAGCCTGCGCGTCTGGAGCCTGTGCTCCGTAACAAGAGAGGCCGCGACAGTGAGAGGCCCGTGCACTGCAACGAAGAGTGGCCCCACTTGCCGCAACTAGAGAAAGCCCTCGCACAGAAACGAAGACCCAACACAGCCAAAAATAAATAAATTAATAAGTTTATAAAAAAAAACAAGTCAGAGATATTATGCAGATCCTACTGTTCATACATCAGGAATAATGAGAGATACGAAAGGGACCTTAGGGGGATTCTAGCCCCTCTCCTTATTTTATAGATTAAAAAAAAAAAGACAGAGATCACAGCCCACAGACAGCCTTTAGCTTACAGTGACTTGCTTGGTTCCAATGGCCACTCTCAGATATTCGTCAAAGGCATCCTTGAAAGAGTAAGACAGGGCGCAAGCACTGTCATGCTCAGGATTCTTGATTGCTAGCAACGAACTCTGCTCTGGCTTGTTTAGTCAGGAAAAGACTTTATTAAAGAAGATTAGCAGCGCCCGGAACCTCCAGGAGGGCCAAAAAGCCCACCCGGACTGCCAAGTAGCCAGGAACAACGACCAACCACATCGTAGGGAAAGGGACGGTCGCCTAGCAACACCCTCACAGTTCAAAAACCATGGCGCTAACAGGGCTCGCAACCATGAGACCCAGGAGAGATGCCAGTTCTTCTGGCTGCCCCTAGGAGCTGGGCATCTCCGCCACCACCATCCCTTCCAGAGAAGCATTTCCGTACAGGTACCACCTCACGTTGCTCATTTCTCCATCCCATCTTGGGTGAGAACACCTGATGAGTGGGCCGAACCACAAAGACGACTAGAAAATTCGTTTTTCAGCTTTTACCTTAGGGAGGTAAGACTTAAAAAGAAATTGCCTAAACATCAGAAACTTGGACAAACGTCCACCAAGTCTACCAAGACTAACAGAGCTTCTTTAACAAACTTTCATTTCCACGTGGGCATCCGGAAGGAGAATGATCATCTTCCCTTAAACTTCCCCCACCCCCAGTAATTTGGCTTCTAACACGTGTGTGATTCTGACACACTTTATAAAACAGAAAATACATTTTTTCATTCCGCTCCTGGGACCTCCCCTTTTTACACAAGAATGCCAAAGCCCACTTGGTGGCCAGCAGAGAGAAGGGAACCTTCTCCAAGCTCACACTACATTGACTAAGGCTCTTGACCTTTTTTTTAAATTACTTTTTTAGACTGAAGTATAGTTGATTTACAATGTTGTTAATTGCTGCTGTAGAGCAAAGTGATCCAGTTATACATATATACACATTCTTTTTTCGTATTCTTTTCCATCATGGTTTATCACAGGATACTGAACATAGTTCCCTGTGCTATACAGTAGGACCTTGTAGTTTACCCATTCTATATATAATAGTTTGCATCTGCTAACCCCAAACTCCCAATCCATTCCTCCCCCACCCCTCCCCCCTAGCAACCACAAGTCTGTTCTCCATGTCTGTGAGTCTGTTTCTGTTTCGTAGATAACTTCATTTGTGTCATCTTTTCGATTCCATATGTAAGTGATACCGTATGGAATTTGTCTTTCTCCATCTGACTTACTTCACTTAGTATGATAATCTCATGTTGCTGCAAATGGCATTATTTCATTCTTTTTTACGGCTGAGTAGTGTTCCATTGTATATATGTACCACAATTTCTTTATCCATTCACTATGGAAAATAGTATGGAGGTTCCTCAAAAAACTAAAAACAGAGTTGCCACATGATCCAGCACTCTCACTCCTGGGTACATATCTGGACAAAACTATAATGCAAGAAAATAACATGCACCCGTATATTCACAGCAGCACTATTCACAATAGCTAAGACATGGCCCTTGACCTTCTTGACCTTTCTAATTCCAGCACCGTCTTGACTCCTTAAAGAGATAAAAACAAGAAGATTGCCCGGCATGCAGTGCCTCAAGGCTAGAATCTGTCAGTTGCTTGGCTTTGGGCTTTAATTCTCAGACACTGAATGATTTTGAGGAGGCTGTTTCCCTTGATGTGTGCAGAATTAGCCTTAGATACTAAGCCTTTAGGGCAAGTTTTATTGTCCAAGGCAAACATAACCTGTTAAGATTTACAGACTTTATTAACAGCAATAACCATTTTACAACCAACATCAGTAAATCAGGGTTTATTGAGAACTCTACAATTTTAATCTGTGGAAAAGCATTAAAATGTCGGATTTTCATTGGACATAATTTCTAACTTTTATGAAAGATAGATTTTCCATTTAACTGGGGAGTATAAAAAAGTGCAGCGTGGGATAATGAATTGTTTTGAAAAGAGCAAATTGGTTTTAGCTAAACAATGGTGTCAAACACTAAAAAGCTTCCATCTTTAGTTAGAACTGCCCCAAGGTTAAGGTTAAAAGCAACTGTAGTAACGAATACGTTCGAATACATCTAGTGACAGGATGAGCTCACAGCATTTAGAAAAGCTTGAATTATCATCTGTTCACATTTCAGGTATTTTAGGAAAAGTGTACGACCAATTATTTCATCAAACCTGTGTCTATATGAGTCTGGTGAGAACCTCCGAGTTCCTATACCATTTTTCAAAAGTGTTTTAAGTAACAATAATGCCATTCATAAGACTCTTTCATGGGATAAGCAAGGTGAAAAACATTGATAGTCACCCGCTTCTATAAATAACCTTTTATTTCCTCCACGCACAAGATTACAAGAGAGGAAAGCAGGAAACTTTACGGTGCCTTCAACCTCTGATGAGCTTCAAAGGCAAGAACAAAGGGCACAGGCTGGGGAGCCCACGGTGACAAGGGATGGTCTTAGCAGCAACCTCCTTCATGGGGCTCAGAATGTGTTAGAAATTGCAAGCATTTTCGGCTTTAATCCGGATCCCCAACCATACGGAGCCCTACATCTTCCTCTGAGAATCAAAGGCTCATGATGCTTTAGAAAAGGAGGAAGAAAAGAAGTCACAATAATCTCTACTATTTATTTAGTATTAGAAACTGTGTTAGATGCTCTGCAAATTCTCGGGTTTCCTTCTTCTTTGGTTTGAGCAATCCTACAGGAAAAGTACTTTTCCTATTTTCAGATGAGGACTCTGAGGTTCAGGGTGGCTAGTACTGCTGTAGGTCCTAGAAGTTAGGAAGTGCTAGTCAGTGTTGAACCCCAGTCCGTTCGACTCTGAAGTTCATACTTTCCCCCCGCGATGCCCCACTAACAATCCTCAGTTCCCTTTCGACCATTTCCAGACGCCATGGCTGTATCCCAGGAGAGAGAGCCCTGGGATACAGACATGAGTATGTGCTCATCAGAATATATCCGGGGCCCTTTACGACAAGGAGATCTGTCGGGGCCATGGCCAAATGTGGGGAAAACTGTAATGAGAGTAGGGATTACCCTTATCCTCTCCCCTTCATATGCCCCCTTTTCTTCCCCTCCAAGGCACCCTCTCTGGAACTGCAGACATTCAGTACTTCTCATTCGCTAAGACAGCATCCAACCCAGGTTCCTGGTCCTTGGGAGCACAGAGACTCCACAGCGGCCCTGCTCCAGGCTGCTTGTTTCCTCAGCTCCCAAAGCCTCTATTTTCTCTCAGTGTTCTGTTCTTAGTTTTATCACCAGATTACCTATTTCAAACAAAGAAACACAGCATTTATAGCAGATTTAGGATTAGCAAATTAGCTAGAAGAGATTTTAAACAAAAAACTCTATGTCTAAGGGTGGGTGGAATGTCAGGCAGCAGAACAAGCAGGTATGCCATCACTGGCCTAGGGGCTCCCAAGCTTCATAAAGGCTTTGGGGGAAACCAACTAAACCCACCATCTCACTAAAAAGAAACATAAACTATCAAAGAAGAGAAAGATCTGAGCTTTAAGGTTCAATTGGCTTCTTGGTGATCTGGGAGCTTGGACAAGTTCTGTAAGATGGACGAAAAGTACCAATAGCTTTCTAGCATCTCACAGCAGTCTTCTGCAAATTAAATGAAATAACATAGAGAAACTGCTAAACACAGTGCCTGGCCCACGGAGAGACTCCATAAATGGTAGCTCTTTCTGTTCTTATACAAACTACCTTCTCTGGTCATATAGATGGAGTTAGTTAATTGCCAAGTAAGTTCTACCTTGCAGAGAGAAGGCAATCGTGTATGTCTTGTGAAAGTAAGACTTGCCCCCGAGGTTCCTTTCAATGTGCCACGTAGGAGACCTCCACCTCCTATGCCACTGCAGGTACAGCTGGTACATCAGTAGCCCTGCCAGCCACAACTCCTTCTACTGATGACCCCTTGGGTCCCACAGGAGGTGGGCAGGAAGGGAACCAGTGGTGCAGTGGAGATGGTGGAACACCGTCTGCTCAGGGAAGATAACTCTGACTGATGCTATTTCACAGTGACAATTTCACAACTAATCAATTTCCAAGCACAGTTCCCAGTTTCTGCCATTCCGAAGAGTCATTACTGTAGGTTCCTCACACGACTATGAGGTCAGTAAGCACAAAAACACTCTTTGAGACCTGAAGACCCCACGACAGGCACTGGCAGACATCTCCACCCTGCGAGACCCCGGCCGTGGAAGGTATGAACATTTTCACCTTCCTTCCCTCTCTGTGTCTGTCTCTCTCACAGCTTTCTTCTCTGGGTCTGCCTTCCCTTCAACAAAAACACAGATGTTGGTGGTAATAACTAGTGTGTAAGCTATTGCTGAAACTAAAACAGCTGTAAATACTGGTGCACAGATATAGGTAGTATCCAACTCACAAATAAGTGAAATTTCAAAGTAACTCAAGTGTTTGGAACCTAGCTGCTTTCCCGCCTTAAGATAATGCTATAAAAAGCTTGTTAGGGGCCCACGATAGCCATTAACCCACAGTGTAGCTGAAACACTCTCTATTTTCATCTATAATACAAAATGTAGAAAACAAAGCTTTCTCCTCCACCTCCCACCTCAGCTCAGAATTTCTGTTTTAAACCATCCTCCAGCCACAGCTGCTCCTTGAAATGGCCCTCTATTTACTTTCAGCCAGCCTGGCTCTGAAATTTATTTCTAATGACATCTACATGCCTAAAAATAAGAGTGATGTGATGTCAAAAGGGGAATGGGGAGCGGACTGAGTTCAAGAGTGGCCCCCTTCCAAATTTCATGTCCACACGTACACTGTGCACGTGACCTTACTCGGAAAAGGGTGTACTGTGACCCAGAACATTAACACGAGGCCTTACTGGGCCGAGGTCGGCCCTAATCCAATAATTCATGTCCTTATAAGAAGAGGAAAATTCAGACACGTGGAGATACAGAGACAAGAATACCATGTGAACTGTCTGTAGTAATGCGTCTACTATTGGAAGTTTTTCACATCCTGATCTGCTCCCGTGGTTACAGCTGAAAAGCAAATCAGAAGCAAATAAAGATGGAAAATGGGGCTTCCCTGGTGGCGCAGTGGTTGAGAGTCCGCCTGCCGATGCAGGGGACACGGGTTTGTGCCCCGGTCCGGGAAGATCCCACATGCCGCGGAGCGGCTGGGCCCGTGAGCCATGGCCGCTGAGCCTGCGCGTCTGGAGCCTGTGCTCTGCAACCGGGAGAGGCCACAACAATGAGAGGCCCGCGTACCGCAAAAAAAAAAAAGATGGAAAATGAATTGAGCCAATAGGCACGACTCATTTGCCTTCAGGAACAGGGTGCTCGGGCAAGAAACCTTCAGAGGGATGTCCAAAGAGCTGCGTCAACTTCAACCCAAGTTCAGCTTTTCCCAGGTAGGTGAACAGCTAGGAAGGCTGCTTACTTCCTAGAGGCTAACCCCTTTCCACACAGGACTCCTCCCTCCCGACCATGGCCCCAGAGAGCCTCAGAGTCCTTAGAATTCCTAAATCCTTGCAGCCTCTGGGAAGATGCTTCAATGTGCGTGTGTGGGTGTGCATGCGTGTGTACACACTCCTGCACGCATGTACACACCAAGTTTTATTTTCCCCTTTGGCTGTTATTCTATATACTTTTCCAGACTGCACGTTCTTTACCCTTCTCTCCTTTGTTCTTTGTTTCTACTTATGTCTTCAAAGACCGAGTGAAGAAGGTCTTACCCATTTTCTAGTACCAGAATAGGAGAAAAACAAGAGTCTAGTGGATTTCACAGTTTAGTCTGGGGCTAGTCCTGGTACAAGCGCAAATATTCAGGAATAAAGGCAGGAAACAATTTTTCATTCATATTCAACAGATATTTATTGAACACCTGGATGTGAAAAGCACTGTTTTATGTTCTGGGGATACAGCAATAAAAAATGAACAAAATTCCCCGCATGGAGCATAAGTTCTAATAGACGGAAAATAAGCCAAATGAATACAGTATGTTTGTGCTAAGAGCTGAGTTAATATAAAGCAGAGAAAGGGGCTTGAAAGTACACACATAGGATAGGGAAGTGACATTTTCATCAGAGTGCCCTGAGCAGGCCTCACTGAGCAGGTGATACCTAAGCAAGCCCTGAAGGAAGGGATGAATCGATGTAATAACTGGGGAAGAGTGTTCTAGCAGAGGGGCCAGCATGTGCAAAGGCCCTGGGGCAGTTGCATGGCTGGTGCAGCTGAGGAAGCGTGAGGAGGCCAGTGTGGCTATAGCAGGGTCAGAAGCGAAGGAGCAGAAGATGAGGTCAGAGGCAAAAGCAGGCTAGGTTATGCTGGACCACATAAGGTGCCAAAATAAAATAGACTCTTACTCTGAGTGCTCTGGGGATCTTTTGGAAGACCGAACAGTTATCACTTAAACAGGTGCAAGACCTTTGGTGGGGCTTGGGTCTGAGCATCAGTTTTCTTGCCTCTAAAGTGCAAAGGCTGTGCCAGGGAAATATCTAAGTTCTCCTCCAGTTGTAAAAATTAATTTCTAGACATCTAGAGAATGTTCGGTTCCCACAGGACAGCTAATAAAACCATGACCTTCCTTCCGTCTTCACTCCTCTCTGATGCTGGCAAAGTTGACAGAGTGACCCAGCCCAGGCCTGGAAGGAAGCCTGGTTATGAGAGACGGTGGTGACTACAGCAAACTGCTGGTACCCAAGTCAGACTCCCAGGAGCACATGGGGCATCCTCAACGAGATTGACATTCACCTGGGCACTAACGCCCTGCTGCCTGTCCCCCTGCTCGGGAATCCAGGGCACACTCTCCATACAGAAGAACCCAAACGAACTTTTTGGCCAACCCAATACAAATCTAAAAATAAGCATTTTCCTTTCTCATCATTTCACATCATGCATGGAATGTTCACTTTAATTTTCAAGCCCGTTTACTTCATTTCAGGGAAGCATTTGAGTTTTGAACAGTGTCCACCCTGCAGGCTTCCTGTCTAGATTGGCAAGTGTGTATGTTTTTTCATTCCCTTTGACACTTTCGACTCCTTTGTCCTTCCAAATGCAAAATCCCATAGCAATGTTTGCTAAAAGGCGAGGCAAAGGATCCTTTTTTGTTGTTTTTTCTTTTTTAAATATCTCTACTTCTCAGTGACTAAACGACGGCTCTTCGGCCAGTTTCCTAGCTTCCCAGAGAGAAGCCACAGCTGGCCTATCGACTGCTGGACTCAGGCCTACATTTATAAACACAGGATTCTAGCAAGCATTCTTTATACTTGAGTACCCCCGCACAATACTGCCTTAATAACCATATTACTAATCCATGAGAACCTCTTTTAATAGTGACTGAAAGGACACCATCTCTACTACCACAATGTGTTATGACTAATAATTATATTCTAACCACATGATAGAAGTTTCTAGAAAACAAGGAGCAAAAACCACAGTGACTCTGGATTCCTGCTGCCTCACTGTGAACAATGGATAACTGATCAGAGACCTGTGGCTTCAACACTTCTTGTATCCCTCATGCCAGCGCAGCACCTAAAACACAACAAACACTCCTGGAATGTTTGTCCCGTAAGCAAATAAAGGATGAGTAAGTGCAGACACCCATGAAACTTGGCACTAGGGCCTGACCTCCTTCTCTCTGCACTTTTTCACGTGCATTTGCTTATTAGATTGATCCAGAAGCCAAGGTCAGATGGAGGACACAGAAGATGCTGCCTGTCCCACTGAGGTCCCCAAAAGCAAAGGCACAGAACACATCCCACCCGGGCTGCCTAGCAAGAGCCTGTGTCAACAAGAAATTAGAGGAGACACAATTTCCTCTTCCAACTTATTTCCGACAGTCTCTTCACCATCTTTAGCAGTTAGGGCCAGGCAGCAACAAGGCCATACCCAGGCTGGCTTTCATCACCTGTAGCACACAGGACTCGGGCCCTCCCTCTCGGGAACAGGTCTGGTCTTACCTCGGCAGCAGGAACTCCCTCAGGCGGGCGGCAGTGCAGCACGATCATGCCTTCGATGGGAACCTCCCTTCCCTGCGGGTCCTGCTCGAAGTTTTTCCGTAAATCTGCAAAGAACGTGAAAGATATGACACTTTGCTCTGGGGCCAGTAGGATCCACATTTCCTCAGAAGATTATAAAATAGTGAGCTGAACGTCACAACCTAGATACACACACAAGTCACTGGTTTCAGGGGTTCCTAAATATTTACAAGCATTTTTGTTCAGAAAGAAATCTTAACAAAACTGTCCCTAATGTTCTATACTGAGGCGAAGGATAAAAGATTTACTGGGGGAGCAGGAAAAGAAAAAACCTCATTATTTCATGAGTCTTTGCCAGCATTACCTACTTAGTATCTGATAAATCATTTGGCCTAATAACTTGCCATCCACAGCTATTATGCAGTTGAGATGCACGTGATTTTTTTTTTTTTTATTAACTAAAGAATGCATTATTAACCTGTAACCTCTGCCATTCCCTTAACCCTCTAGGGAGCTCTAGAAGATGGTAATAGAGTGAGATTACCTATTAGTCTTTTATTTGTAACCAGGGAGAAGAGGCAACGTTCAACCACAAGAAAATCTATAACCTATCCAACCAAACATATAAGTAAAAAACACAACACCCTCCAGTCCAACGGCAATGCTGGGTATCCATGCACTGCGTTTCATGGAAGGCTCCAGGCTCTTTGCAAACAAGCTGCACCATTAACCTTTTACACACGGAAGGGTGACACTTGGAGAGGTTAATTGGCTTGCCAGTGGTCACGGAGAGTATTAGTGCCAGTGATGGGGAAAAATTCACCAAGTGTCTGGACATCAGTACCTGACTGCTCACCAGCAAAGCTTTCTCCAAGAAAAGGATACAGGGCCAGTTCGAAAGAGAGAAAGAGCATCATTGGCACAGCTTTCCACTTAAGCGTATGCTTCATTAACAAGAGTGGGAGTTGGCCTTTGCTTCTTTTTGAGGTGCCATAACAACACTTCTATAATTTTACAGCACGAGCTTAATTCCCACCAGCACTTGAAGGCCTGGGATGGTGGAGCGAAGACAGTTTTACAAGTCTTTCGAAGATTTCCCCCTCCCTCCCGGACAACGTATTTTTCTTCAATCGAGGATCTCAAATTACAGGCTGTGGATTTATTGATTTAATTTTCTTTAGTGCTTACAATAACGTGAAATATGTTCTCTGGAAAGAGCAGCGCTTCAGACTCAGTTACATCTTTATAAATTGTATAAATACATTAAACTTGCTTTTAGCAAGTCAAAAACACGCCATGATTAAAAAGAACAGCGATCCATGTATTCACTTCCTTCAGGATTTTACTATGAATGTTTTCCCTCCCAGAGGCAACTGACGTCCTCTGTCAGTACTGCTGTCTATTTGGAGATCTTCGGGAGTATACTGGAAGCAAAGGCTCTTACAAGGACTCACACTGTAGGCAGGCGGCAGGATCTATTTTCCCATTTCTCTGCTGTCCCCCAAATTGTAAAGCCAAGCTTCCTTCTACTGGAGATCTGTAAATTGCCACAGCCTTTACGATTCAGAATTTCTGACTCTCAAGTGTGAGGAAGTTCACAAGACTGATGACAAAATTACAAGTGATGAAAATGTGAATAACCCCCAGAATGAAAAATCTCACATCTCCTGCAAAACGTGACCACAAATTCTCCTTTGCTCTCCCCCAAGGGATCCTTGAGTCAGAAATCTCCTTTCTGTATGACCAATATACTCATCAGGACTATAGTAACCCCCCCTTTATCCATGGAGGATACATTCCAAGAACCCCAGTGGATGCCTGAAACCACAGATAGTACCAAATCCTATATATACTGTTTATTCCTATGATAAAGTTCAATTTATAAATGAGGCACAGTAAGAGATCAACAATACTAATAATAAAATAGAACAATTAAAACAATATACTGTAGGGGCTTCCCTGGTGGCGCAGTGGTTGAGAGTCCGCCTGCCGATGCAGGGGACACGGGTTCGTGCCCCGGTCCGGGAGGATCCCACATGCCGCGGAGAGGCTGGGCCCGTGAGCCATGGCCGCTGAGCCTGCGCGTCCGGAGCCTGTGCTCCGCAACAGGAGAGGCCACAACAGTGAGAGGCCCACGTACCGCAAAAAAAACAACAAAACAATATACTGTAATAAAAGTTATGTGAATGTAATCTCTCTCTCAAAATATCTTGTTGTACAAATTTAATGCTTTTCCACCTTAACGAAGTACTCATCATGTATTCTGGCCATTATGGGGTATGACGGCAAAACTAGCATGAATTTCTTTTTCCTTCTCACAATTTCACGGATACAAGATTTGTGCTTACTATAGATCTTAGCAACCTCAGCATAAAATTTTTTCTTTCTTTTTTAAGTCAAGAATTTTCACTTTTTCACTTAAAGAAAACACTTTTCAGCACCTGTTTGACATATACGAATTTCCAGCATTACCACCCTTGCACTTTGGGGCCATTATCAATTAAAAGAAGGGTTACTTAAACTCAAGTACTGTGATACCAGGACAGTTAATGTGATAACCGAGATGGTTACTTAGAGATGAATGGGTGGTTTACTCTGGACAAAGGGATGATTCTTGTCCTGGGCAGGATGTAGTTGGATGGCATGAGATTTCATCATGCTTCTCAGAATGGCATGTGACTTAAAACTTATGAATTATTTCTGGAATTTTCCATTTAATATTTTCAGAGTAAGGTTGACCATGGGTAACTGAAACCACAGATAAGGGGGATGACTCTATATTGAAATGAATCTACTGGAGAGTGTGAGCGACTCTTACATGACACATCGGTTTGTTAATGGAAGGAAAGGGTTGTGTTTTTGTGGTTAATTTTGTTCGGTTTGTTTGCCATGTTTTTCTTTTCTTTGATTGCTTTGTTTTCTAAAGGAAGTCTTATCCAGTGTTGCTACATGATGACTGCAGTTTTGATAACACCAAATAATCTGCATTCACCCAAATGAAGCACAGAAAATGAACAGCATGAATTTCTATTTTGTCTTATACTATTTCTATTTTATCTTCTGTTTCCTTTCTTGGCTCACTAGAAACGGAAAAGGTAACAAAATGTATAGTTTTCGGGTATTTCCACACTCCCCTACAGTAACTACATTGGCTGATGAAAAACTAGCGTGAAGTCGTTTTTCCTCCCCATTCCCACCTACTCAATGAACTAGCTAAGCCAATATGTATATAAAGAAGGAAAACCCCGTACTGACACTGGGATGTAGGAAAGGGTATAGTCTATAAACAAGAAGCTTTGAGAAATTTCTAGTAGATCTCATACAGCCAGGATCAGATTGAAGAAAGGACCCACACAACTTCTTGATCTTCCCAACTGACATCTGCAATCACCATTTGAAGGGTTCCAACAAGAAGTATATGGACACTTCTAAATGTGGAGATACAAAGATTAAAGGCAGTAGAGTAGGGGGTCAGGCAACAACTGGGGTGTCATATATATGGATCCAACTCATCATAGCAGCCCCCCACACACTAGATATCACACCAAATGAGAAACCCAGGTGACACTGAGTCCTGGCCTGTGCCTAACACTAGTGGCAGGAACACTGGCATTTTTGATTCCCAAGGAGGACAAACACACCAGACAAATTCCAGAAAGCTACTGAAAATAGTAAAAATTATGGAAATAAATTCTTAGACATAGAAGGAAATGCTTTCCATTCTACCTACGATTCTCACGATAGGTTACCCAACCTAATTAGTTTCTCTCCCTCTTTTTTTTTTTTTTTTTTGGCCATGCTGCACGACTTGCGGGATCTTAGTCCCCTGACCAGGGATTGAACCCGGGCCCCTGGCACTGGAAGTGCAGAGTCCTAACCACCAGACCACCAGGGAATTCCCAACCTAATTAGTTTCTGAATTGGCAAACTAGATACTTTTATCACCTATGTTAGTTCCAAGGCTTGAAAGATTCAGATAGGAACCTGTGTAACTTCTAATAGTAGGAAAAACATCCCCAGCCATATAAAAAGAATTATGCTACAAATGAAGGAGACAAACCACAAAACTGAAATTAAATGGCTTCCTCTAAGACTGGAAACAAGAAGCATTTTTAGATAACTTCTAATTTAAGTTCTTTAAAATCAAAAGGAAATAGTAACTGAGAATCTAGAGTAGGGATTTATAAATAGGATAACATCTGAGATCAAGAAAACTGCCACTATGCAGGAAGGAAAAACAACATAACTGCTGAATTAGAAATATATATATATGTATATATGTGTGTATATATCTATGTGTATATATATGTGTGTGTATATATATGTGTGTATATGTGTGTGTATATATATGTGTGTGTATATATGTGCATATATATGTGTGTATATATGTGTATATGTGTGTATATATGTGTGTGTATATATATGTGTATGTATATATGTATATATGTGTGTATATATATGTGTATATATATGTGTGTGTATGTGTATATATATGTGTGTGTATATGTGTATATATATGTGTGTATATATGTGTATATGTGTGTGTGTATATATGTGTGTGTATATATGTGTGTGTATATATGTGTGTGTATATATGTGTGTATATATGTGTATATATGTGTGTATGTATGTGTGTGTATATATATGTATATATCTGTGTGTATATATGTGTGTGTGTATATGTGTGTGTTGTATGTGTGTATACATATGTGTGTGTGTGTGTGTGTGTGTGTGTGTGTATATATATATATATCTCATGGAGATGGTAGACAGCATACTGAAGACTGCTGAAAACTGAACTAGTGAAACAGCAGACAGATTTATCAGTCAGGATCCAGGCAGGAAAACAAAGCATACCAGATGTTTTAACAGAAAATATTAATGTAAAAATTGAAGGACTAAAAAGGCAAAAGGGGGAACTGCTAGGATCTAGTCCCACCCTAAGGATGGGGAATGGGGGAGCAAAGGGAAGAGGCTGGGGTTATAGAACTTTGAAGCTTAGCGGCGGCTCAGTTCTCCAAGGAGAGGGCACTGGGTTTTGGTGCTGGCACCTCAGGACCTTGGAAGAGGGACCCAAGGCATCAAGACCTAGACCTCTGAAGAAAGACTGTCCACCAGACTGGTGCCGGCATCTCTTGGGGGGAGGGGATGGAGAGGGAGAGCATAATAAAGCTGGATCTGGAAGTACTTAAAATAAGTGCGAAACAAGAAACTGCCACTTCTAACATAAAGCAACTCTGCTGGGATGATGGTGACAAAGACAGAAAATGAACAGAAAGAAGTAGCCTTCCTCCCTATTTCACTGTCCAGTCTCCTGTGGCACCCCCTATTGGTGGAACCTTACAGGGAGCCGGGATCTGGCAAGGAGGTCCCAGCCTTAGCTTCACAAATTACAAACCAGTGGTTTTCGAGATAGAAGGCAATGGCTTAGCATCCAGCAAAACCCAGTTTAAGAAACGTCCTCTAGGGACTTCCCTGGTGACGCAGTGGTTAAGAATCCGCCTGCCAATGCAGGGGACACGGGTTCGAGCCCTGGTCCGGGAAGGTCCCACATGCGGCTGAGCAACTAAGCCCATGCACCACAACTACTGAGCCTGCGCTCTAGAGCCCCTGAGCCACAACTAATGAGCCCGCGCACCACAACGAAGAGCAGCCCCTGCTCGCCGCAACTAGAGAAAGCCCGCGCACAGCAACAAAGACCCAATGCAGCCAAAAATAAATAAGTAAGTAATAAAATAAATTCATAAAAAAAAAAGATATGTCCTCTAGTAGGGCTCTAATAATTGCTTACTCCATATCTGTTTTCCTCACTAGATCATCAGTGCAATGAATGTGGGCTTTATGTCTGAGATGTTCACCCTTATAGTCCCAGTGCCTACTAACCAGCTGATACAGGGAAGGTTCTTAATAAACACAAGTTGAATAAATGAGCTAAGAGGAAAATGATAAAATGGTAATGAATTTACCAGAAGAAAAAGGTGAAATAAATAACAAAAGATAATGTTGAGATAGAGAAATATGATTTAAATAGCATTGAAAATTTAGAAGGAGACAACAAGCCCAAAGAAAATAAATGATAATTAATATAATAATGGTAACAATGTCTTCTCCAAGCTGGAAAACAAACCAACTTCAGTTTACAAAAGAGCTCATTGCACTCAAGGCAAAATAATTTTGAAAAGAAAAAAAAGTTCCTGGATATATCATAGTTGAAAGTTTGAATTAACAAAATTTTTAAAAATTGTAAAAATAATTTTACAAGTATTTTACAGTAAATAAACAGAACTAAAAATTTCACATATTGAAAGATTTATATTGTTAAAATGTCCACATTATCCAAAGCCAATTCAATGCAATCCCTATCAGAATCCCAATGTCATTTTCACAGAAACAGAACAAAACTCCTAAACTCAGCATGGAACCACAAACGACCCTGAAGAGCCAAAACAATCCTGAAAAAGAACAAAGCAGGAGGCACTGCATTTCCTGATTTCACACTATACCACAAAGCAGTAGTAATCAAAACAGTATGGTATAGGTATAAATACAGACAAATAGATCAATGAAACAGAATCGAGAACCCAGAAATAAAACCTCATATGTATGGTTCAATATTTGACAAGGGATACAAGTATACCAAACGGGGAAAGGACGGTCTCTTCAACAGTGGTGCTGGACAAACTGGATATATGTACATGTGAAAGAATGAAATGTGAAAGAGAAGAAAGAACTCTTCCCTTACACCACACAGAAAAGTTAACTTGAAATGGATCAAAGATTTAAATATAAAGCCTGAAACTGTGAAACTCCTAGAGGAAAACAAAGGAAAAAGAAGAAGCTTCTTGACAATAATTTTTTCGGATATAACACCAAAAGCACAAGCAACGAAAGAAAAAAATAAACAAGTAAGACTATAACAAATTAAAAAGTTTCTGTGCAGCAAAAGAAATGATCAACAAAGTGAATGCCAACCTAAGGAACGGGAGAAAATATTTTGAAACCATTTATATGATAAAGTGTTACTATACAAAATATATAAGGAACTCATTAAACTCAGCAGCAAAAAAAATCAAATAATCCAATTTAAAAAATGGGCAAAGGACTTGAGTAGACATTTTTCCAGAGAAGATATACAAATGGCCAATAGGTACATGAGGTGTTCAACATCACTAATCATCAGAGAAATGCAAAAATCAAATCCACAGTGAGATATCACCTCACTCCTGTTAGAATGGCCAATATCAAAAGGATAAGAGTTAAGTTTTGATGAGGATGTAGAGAAAAGGGAACTCTTGTGCACTGTTGGTGGGAATGTAAATTGGGGCAGCCACTGTGGAAAGCAGTATGGAAGTTCCTAAAATTAAAAAAAAAGTAACAACCATATGATCCAGCAATCCCATTCCTGCATATATATCCAAAGGAAACAAAATCACTATCTAGAAGAGATATCTACACCCCCGTGTTCATAGCATTACTTACAATGATATGGAAATGACCTAAGTGTCCACAGATGGATGAACAGATGAATAAACTATGATACACACATGCACACACACACGCTAAGTGAAATAAATCAGAGAAAGACAAATACTGCATGATCTCACATAGATGAAGCATATAATGTATGATTCCACATACGCGAAATCTAAAAAGGCTTAACTCAAAGAAACAAGGAGTAGATTGTTGGTTGCCAGGGGTTGAGGGGTGAGGGAAATGGAAGATGGTGGTTAAAGGATAAAACTACAAGTCATAAGATGAATAAGTTCTGGGGACCTAACGTACAGCACAGTGGATATAGTTAACAGTACTGTGTTGCATATGTGAAATTTATTGAGAGCAAATTTTAAATGTTCTCACTACTATACATATAAAACTGTGTGAGGTGATGGGTGTTGTTAATTAACATCAGTGTGGTCCTCATTCCTCAATATAAATATATATCAAATCATCACACTGTGGTCCTTAAAGTTACACAATGGTATTTGTCAAATATATCTTCTCCGTAAAGCTCGATGAAGAAATAAAATCTGAAATAAAGAACTGACAATGAAACAAAAAGCAGGCTACAACTGAAACTTCTCCCTGTATTAGCCAATACCAGAGTATAATTATGTAACCAAATCTATGTTTTTGTTTTTTAGTGAAAAAGTATGGGTACTAATTTTCCATTCCCAAATAAGTTATTATTCATGAGCAAACTAATAATAATATAGTCTCAGACATGATAATTTCAAGAGATTGTAGGCAGCCACATATCCTTTCTGAAAACATTACCTTTTTACATAAACTAACTAATGAGAAGACAAAGTAATGAATTAAGTATTTGAGTTATGATTTAAAAAGAAAATCTGGCGGTGGACAATAAAAAGCACTTAAAATTTTCAAATCCACTAGAAGGCTGTTTCGTCTACACTGAAAATTTTCAAATCCACCAGAAGGCTGTTTTGTCTACACTGAAGATCTGTTGTTTAGCACAGCCTCCCTCATTAATTATCTCAGCTAGATCTTCTGGATAACCTGCTGCAGCTTCTACCTCAGCTCACCTATGTTCTGAAAATGCCCTTCTTTGCTTATACCTCATGCTTATACCTCATGAATGAACCTCTGCTACTTCAAACGTTTCTTCTGCAGCTTCCTTGCCTCTCTCAGGCTTCACAGAATTGAACAGAGGTAGGGTCTTGCTCTGGATTAGGCTTAGACTTAAGGGAATGTTACGTCTGGTTTGATCTTCTATCCGCACCATTCGAACTTTCTCCACATCAGTCACAAGGCTGTTTTGCTTCTTATCATTTGTGTTTTCATTGAAGTGGTTTTAACTTCCTTCCAGAACTTTTCCTTTGCATTCACGACTTGGCTAACTGTTTAATGCAAAAGGTCTAGCTTTTGGCTTATCTCAGCTTTCAGCATGCCTTCCTCACTAAGCTTAATCATTTCTAGCTCTTGATTTAAAGTGAGTTATGTGCAACTCTTCCTTTCACTTGCACACTTAGAGGCCATGGTAGGGTTTTTAATTGGCCTAATTTCAATATCATTGTGTCTCAGGGAATAGGGAGACTCAAGCAGAGGAAGAGAGAGAGGGGAACAGCTGGTTGGTGGAGCAGTGAGAACACATACAAAATTTACGGATTAAGTTCAGCATTTTACATGGGCGTGCTTCATGGCACCCCAAGACAATTACAATAGTGACATCAAAGATCACTACACAGATTACCATAATGAATATAATGAAAAAGTTTGAAATACTGTGAGAATTTCCAAAATGTGACACAGAGACACAAAGCGAGAAAATGCTGCTGGAAAAATGACACTTGCTCAACACAGGGTTGCCAGAAACCTTCAATTTGTAAAAAAACGCAGTATATGCAATAAAGCGAACCACAATAAAATGAGGTATGCCCGTATTTGTTTGAATTCTTGGTCTGCCACTTATTAGCACCTTGACTTGATAAGAATCTTTCTCTCTCTATACCTCATTTACTGTTTCAATCGGGCTTTTACTGGCTTAAAAAATTTTTTTTTTTTTTTTTTGCCTATAGAGGCTCTCGTTTCTTTCTTCTAAGTCTATGCAAAATGCTTGCCTAGCTACCTCTCTTTCCATAAGTTATCACATCACATAAGGACACTCTTTTATTAGACTTGGTCTTCTATTCATATATATTGAGAGGGTGGAATATAAATAGATTTCCACCTTCCGATCCCACTTATGCTCACGTGGTCTATGGAAAGAAGAAAAATAATAATTTCACATTATTTTGTATAAGGGAACTGAACCAAACTGCATACATACACATCAAGATTGAAGATTTAAAAATTTTTAAATAGCAACTGGTATGGGATTACTATACATATGTCATAGGAAAAGCCCTAAAGAGAAATCACTCAACATTTCAAAGATTTGCTACTGTATGAATATGGGTATATTCAGTATCTTCTGCATCTGTTTCTGTATTTTCTAAAATTTTCTGTGATGAATGTGGATTACTTTTATAGCCAGAAAAAATAATGTCCCCCAAAAAAACCCTTTTCCTACAAGTTGTCAAGATTCTCTCAACTAGACGAAACTGAATCAGAAGCCAGGGAAGAAGTACATTTTGTTTTATTTTATTATATCAAGTTTCACTCCTACGATGTCTATTAAAGGAAGCAAGAAGAACTATATTTTTCAATCTTTAGTAAGTGCTAAGATAGTCTTCTTTGATTTTACGTATGGGAAATCTCTGCACATGAGAAAAAAATCTTTCATCTGTTTTGTTCATTGCCTTTCCTCTAGTACCTGGAAAGGTATACAGTAGTCACTTAATAAATATTCATTGAAAGAATGAATAAATCAGTGAGTTTCCATTTCAGCTCATCTGAACGATTATAAGAAACTAATATACAACTAAGTCTCCAATAGTTAAACTGACTAGGAGAAGCAAAAACACCAATAGATAAATGTACTACAGCGATGTTAAAGTAACACTTATTCATTCTCATCTTCATTGCTAGTATGAATGATACTAACAGTCATCAACACTGACCAATTTGGAGAATTATCCTGTTTGCTTCTGCTCCCTCTTCACCCTGTCCCCCTGTTCAGTTCCACAGCAGAATGCCAACTAGGCACATGACGACTAGAAACAAAGCAGATGGCAAGAGGAGGGGAAGGTGATGAAGCCAGGTATTTGGCTAATCTGTAAATCATATAATCGGCAACAGGACCAACCAGAAGCACCACCTGCCAATAAGTAGTCCATCTGGGGCCGGGCCATGGGGAAGCAGCAGCCTCCCTTTCCTCACCCTATTCCCTATTTGGCCTTTTTCTCATTTTCCTTTCATGCTACTATGTTAGAAAAGTCATTGTAGCACAAGAAAATCAATAGCAATTCAATTCCAAATAATAGTTCTTTGCAGCTCAGAAACACCAGGGAGTTATCGGCTCATTCAATGTTCTGGCAGTTAACGCAATGAAATAAAAATAATTTACTCATTCAAACCAAATCAGCCAGTGAAAAATCATAGTCATTTTTTTTTTCATAGTCATAGTCATTTGTTAAGATTGCAAGAGGACGGCACAACGTACCACTAGTGCTCAAATACACTGGTATTCAAATCAGGGTCAGATCCTTCCCAGCCACATATTACTAAAGGAACAACAGACCACATTTTTCATACATAAAAGGAATTTGTAACTCGGCCAAATACAGATCACTTGTTGTAATAAAAGCGCTGGTTCAAATGCAGAACAGCTGGATGCCCACAAAACGGAAGTGAAGGCTTGGTGCCCCCGTTTGGTTCTGCCTAAATCCTCCAGCCCCAGATGGTTAGAACCTGAGGACTCAGCTCCTAACTTTAGTTCCCAAAGGACACATAAAAAAGGCTTTCTGTCAGGTCAGTGCTTTCCTTGGTGATAACCTCCTCGTATTTGGTGCATTGACCAATGCTTCTCTTGCCAGCCTGGCTTAAAACCTCTGCCTCGCTTACGTCTATGAATTCTGCCCATTGCTTGACCCACTAATCCCTGTTGACGCCAGGCTGCTCGCAGCTCTCACTTCATGGCTTTGCTGTGGATCCTCCAGGGCAGATGTTGCTGTCTCTTTGAAGGAATAAAGGACAATTCCACATGTAGATTTTTTTTCTTCTGGATTCGGAGAATCCCAGTTGTTGTTTTTTTTAATTTTATGCAGCAAATTCTTGTAAGTTATCTATTTTATACATATTAGTGTATGTATGTCAACCCCCATCCCCCAATTCATCCCACCACCACCCGCCTCCCACCGTATTCCCCTCTTGGTGTCCATACATTTATTCTCTACATCTGTGTCTCTATTTCCCCCTGGTAAACCAGTTCATCCGTTCCATTTTTATAAATTCCACATATATGCGCTAACATACAATACTTGTTTTTCTTTCTGACTTACTTCATTCTGTGTGACACTCTCTAGGCCATTCACATCTCTACAAAGGACCCAATTCTGTTCCTTTTTATAGCTGAGTAATATTCCATTGTATACATGTACCACATCTTCTTTATCTATTACTCTTTTGACGGGCATTTAGGTTGTTTCCATGACCTGGCTACTGTAAATAGTGCTGCAATGAACACTGGGGTGCATGTGTCTTTTTGAATTATGGTTTTCTCTGGGTATATGCCCAGTAGTGGTATTGCTGGGTCATAGGGTAATTCTAATTTTAGTTTCTTAAGGAACCTCCATACTGTTGTCCATAGTGGCTGTATCAATTTACATTCCCATCAACAGTGCAAGAGGGTTCCCCTTTCTCCACACCCTCTCCAGCATTTATTGTTTGTAGATTTTCTGATGATGCCCATTCTAACTGGTGTGAGGTGATACCTCATTGTAGTTTTGATTTGCATTTCTCTAATGATTAGTGATGTTGAGCAACCTTTCATGTGTTTGTTGGTAATCCGTATATCGTCTTTGGAGAGATGTCTATTTATGTCTTCTGCCCACTTTTGGATTGGGTTGTTTGTTTTTTTGATATTGAGCTGCATGAGCTGCTTGTATATTTTGTATTAATATAAAATAAATATTTTGTATTAATATAAATTAATATAAATATAATATAAATATAAATATAAAGATTAATCCTTTATCGGTTGCTTTGTTTGCAAATAGTTTCTCCCATTCTGAGGGTTATCATTTCATCTTGTTTGTGGTTTCCTTGGCTGTGCAAAAGCTTTTTAAGTTTCATTAGGTCCCATTTGTTTATTTTTGTTTTCATTTTCATTTCTCTAGTAGATGGGGCAAAAAGGATCTTGCTGTGATTTATGTCAGAGTGTTCTGCCTATGTTTTCCTCTAAGAATTTTATACTGTCTGCCCTTACATGGAGTTCTTTAATCCACTTTGAGTTTATTTTTGTGTACAGTATTAGGGAGCGTTCTAATTTCATTCTTTTACATGTAACTGTCAAGTTTTCCCGGCACCAGTTACTGAAGAGGCTGTCTCTTCTCCATTGTACATCCTTGCCTCCTTCGTCATAGATTAGGTGACCATAGGTGCGTGGGTGTATCTCTGGGCTTTCTCTCCTGTTCCATTGGTCTGTGTTTCTGTTTTTGTGCCAGTACCATTCTGCCTTGATGACTGTATCCCATACAGGATAAACCCAAGGAGAAACATGCCGAGACACATAGTAATCAAATTGACAACAATTAAAGACAAAGAAAAATTACTGAAGGCAACAAGGGAAAAACAACAAGTAACATACAAGAGAACTCCCATAAGGTTAACAGCTGATTTCTCAGCAGAAACTCTACAAGCTAGAAGGGAGTGGCACCATATGCTCACAGTGATGAAAGGGAAGAACCTACAACCAAGATTACACTACCCAGCAAGAATCTCATTCAGATTTGATGGAGAAATCAAAACCTTTACAGACAAGCAAAAGCTATAAGAATTCAGCACCACCAAACCAGTTCTACACCAAATGCTAAAGGAACTTTTCTAAGTGGGAAACACAAGAGAAGAAAAGGATTTACAAAACAAACCCAAAACAATTAAGAAAATGATAACAGGAACATACATATCAATGATTACTTTAAATTTGAATGGACTAAATTCTCCAACCAAAAGACACAGGCTCGCTGAATGGATATAAAAACAAGACCCATATATATGCTGTCTACAAGGGACCCACTTCAGACCTAGGGACACATACAGACAGAACGTGAGGGGGTGGAAAAAGATGTTCCTTGCAAATGGAAATCAAAAGAAAGCTGGAGTAGCAATACTCAGATTAAATAGACTTTAAAGAATGTTACAAGAGACAAGGAAGGACACCACATAATGATCAAGGGATCGATCCAAGAAGAAGATAAAACAGTTATAAATATATATGCACCCAACATAGGAACACCCCAATACATAAGGCAAATGCTAACAGCTATAAAAGAGGAAATCAACATTAACACAGTAATAGTGGGTGCATTTAACACCTCACTTATACCAATGGACAGATCATCCAGACAGAAAATTCATAAGGAAACACAAGCTTTAAATGACACAATAGACCAGGTAGATTTAATTGATATTTATAGGGCATTCCATCCAAAAACATCAGATTACACTTTCTTCTCAAGTGCTCATGGAACATTCTCCAGGATAGACCACAGCTTGGGTCACAAATCAAGCCTCAGTAAATTTAAGAAAATTGAAATCATATCAACCATCTTTTCTGACCACAACGCTATGAGATTAGAAATGAATTACAGCGGAAAAAATGTAAGAGACACAAACACATGGAGGCTAAACAGTATGTTACTAAATAACCAAGAGATCACTGAAGAAATCAAAGAGGAAATAAAGAAATCCCTAGAGAAAAATGACAAAGAAAACACGATGATCCAAAACCTATGGGATGCAGCAAAAGCAGTTCTAAAAGGGAAGTTTATAGCAATACAATCCTACCTCAAGAAACAAGAAAAATCTCTAACAATCTAACCTTACACCTAAAGGAACTAGAGAAAGAAGAAGAAACAAAACCCAAAGTTAGTAGAAGAAATCATAAAGATCAGAGGAGAAATAAATGAAATAGAAACGAAGAAAACAACAGCAAAGATCAATAAAACTAAAAGCTGGTTCTTTGAGAAGATAAACAAAATTGATAAAACTTTAGCCAGGCTCATCAAGAAAAAGAGGGAGAGGACTCAAATCAATAGAATTAGAAATGAAAAAGGAGAAGTTACAATGGACACTGCAGAAATACAAAGCATCGTTAGAGACTACTATAAGCAACTCTATGCCAATAAAATGGACAACCTGAAAGAAATGGACAAATTCTTAGAAAGGTATAACCTTCCAAGACTGAAGCAGGAAGAAATAGAAAATGTGAACAGACCAATCACAAGTAATGAAATTGAAACTGTGATTATAAATCTTCCAACAAACAAAAGTCCAGGACCAGTTGGCTTCACAGGTGAATTCTATCAACATTTTCCAGAAGAGCTAATACCCATCCTTCTCAAACTCTTCCAAAAAATTGCAGAGCAGGAAACACTCTGAAATTCATTCTTTAATCTACTTGTCTGCTGATGGGTGGGGTTTGGTTCCCTCCCTGTTGGTTGTTTGCCCTGAGGTGACCCAGCACTGGAGCCTACCCAGACTCTTTGGTGGGGCTAATGGCGGACTCTGGGAGGGCTCACGCCAAGGAGTACTTCCCAGAACTTCTGCTGCCAGTGTCCTTGTCCTCACGCTGAGACACAGCCACCCCCCGCCTCTGCAGGAGACCCTCCAACACTAGCAGGTAGGTCTGGTTCAGTCTCCTATGGGGTCACTGCTCCTTCCCCTGGGTCCCGATGCACACACTACTTTTTGTGTGCCCTCCAAGAGTGGAGTCTCTGTTTCCCGCAGTCCTGTCAAAGTCCTGAAATCAAATCCCACTAGCCTTCAAAGTCTGATTCTCTGGGAATTCCTCCTTCTGTTGCCAGACCCCCAGGTTAGGAAGCTTGATGTGGGGCTCAGAACCTTCTCTCCAGTGGGTGGACTTCTGTGGTATAACTGTTCTCCAGTTTGTGAGTCACCCACCCAGTGGTTATGGGATTTAATTTTACTGTGATTGCGCCCCTCCTACCGTCTCACTGAGGCTCCTCCTTTGTCTTTGGATGTGGGATAACTTTTTTGGTGAGTTCCGGTGTCTTCCTGTTGATGATTGTTCAGCAGTTAGTTGTGATTCCAGTGCTCTCGCAAGAGGGAGTGAATGCACGTCTTTCTACCCCACAATCCTGAACCAATCCCTCTGTAGATTCCCCTTTCTTAAGATTTCTGAATACTGTAGCCTTAACTCCTGCTGAGGAAATCTAGCAGCAACAGTGAAGGAGGGGCACCTTTGATCATAGCTGGATTGTGTGAGCCTTTCCATGTTCCCTCTGACTCCACTTGGGTGCAAGGCAACACGCAGGCTCTGTTTATTGGGACATCAAGGAGTTTGGATGACGCCAGGTGGGTCCTGTTGTGCAGAGTCTCCTCAAGGCTGTCTCTGTGAGCCACAGAATAATACTGGGGCTTTCTTAGATCCTCTGTGCTCGGCCATTCCTCTGCTGTTAAATTGCTGTCATCAATAAATCATTTCATAACTAGCACGGGGTATCATTATCCCTTTCACAACAAGTAGCATAGTTTGTCAGGCAGCAGTGGTTGGGAAGACAGCATCCAGCAGCAGGGACACACAGGACGGTGGGAAGAAACAGCTGCAGTTTCACAAAATGCTTTGAGGACTAATTTCACCTGCTCTGTATCGAGTCATTCCCAACTGAATACATTCCATTGTATTTGTTTCTTCTTTTGTGTACAAGGACACGCAAAAATTCATTCAGATTCCATCAAAATTTGAGGATGAACTGAACATTCGGAAAACAATCCTAATTCTGAGGCCAGGATTGATTAGAAACCAAGAAAGGCCGCACGCCAGGCTTGGAGGAAACAGTAAGGATCACAAAGTAAGTAGATCTTAAAGAGACTGGAACATGGCCAAGCAAGGGGGTCAAGAGAGCCAATGTAATTCTTTGAAGTGGGTTATTTCATCGTCCTTTTAGCACACATGTTGCTTCTGTCACTTGTGTCCCTCCTAACCAATTGCCTCTCACTCTGTTCTGTCTTAATGGCCTCTGCTTATCCGTTACTTGCATTTACTCATGTCTTCTGATATCTCATGGGCACTACTGCCTGCTTCTTTGTGTCTTTACTTTCCTGGTGCCTCTATCAGCTACTGATTCTCTTTTAGGATCAAGCCATACTCAGAAGAGCAAGAATCCACAAGTACACAATCACTTCACCCTTCCTGGGCAAGTCTCACTGAGTCTACACTCACGAGCAGCTAACCCGCCTCGGTGTGCGTTCCTGGTCCGGTGGACATGCCAGTAGCCATATGTGGTACACAGCATGGCCACGTATGCTTAAGAAGGCACTCAGCACCACTTCCCCCAGCAGGGACTATGGGTGGGGACTCCGTAACGAAACCATGCCTGCAGAAAGATTCCAAAGGTTGCTTTATCTCCAAGTTCCGTAAAAGGCTCTTCCTGTGTATTGATATTGATTTGGCTATGTCAGTACGTAAAGAATGGCTGAAGCATGACCTAAATAGCACATCTTGACAAAAATTATTAGGTGAAAATATAGGAATTCTCTGCTACCTTGTTTTCACGGTATTAAATCATATTAAAATAAAGTTAATAACTCACGTTCTGTATCTTTACATCACATTCCACTGAAAGCTATGGAAATAAAATACTCAGAAGTTCCATATTCTGTATGTTTGAGAATACTACTGTTCTACTTGTGATTCTAACAGGAAAACTGAGTTTTAGGTGAACTCAGAAATAGCCACTGAACCAAAGTACTTTTTTCGTTCTGTTTGTGTTTTTGTTTTCTTTGGCCGCACCGCACAGCATGTGGGACCTCAGTTCCCCGACCATGGATAGAACCTGTGCCCCCTGCAGGGGAAGCACAGTCTTAACCACTGGACCACCAGGGAAGTCCCCCAAAGTGCTTTTTAACTGAAGTATAGCTGATTTACAATGTTGTGTTAATTTCTGCTGTAAAGCATAGTGATTCAGTTATATATACATATATATATTCTTTTAAAAGCTCTTTTCCATTATGGTTTACCACAGGATACTGAATATACTTTCCTGTGCTATACAGTAGGACCTTGTTGACCCCAAACTCCCAATCCATCTCTCCCCTCCCCCTCCCCCTTGGCAACCACAAGTCTTGAACCAAAGTGCTTTTGATGGAGAGAAAAAAAAGGAGTGCAGTCTGAAGAGCCATTGACTCGACTAGTCTACTTAGTTCTCAATAAGTATATAGAAAAGGTACACTCCTTATATTTCTACTGTCAGGATTCCCCATCTATGGTGCTACCTAAACCCCACGTCCCTACAAGCAGCCCTAGAGCTTATCTTCAGCTTAGCATCCTGAAGAAGACTTGAATACCAACAAACTACATGCTCAGTAGAACAATTTTAAGAACACAGACACGAAGAATCATTCTCGACTTTCATTCTGGTGTCCGCCCAGCCCTCCCCAGGAAATTAGAGGCATGTGAACTAGAAATAAGTTTAAAAAGAAATGACCTAAACATAACCTTAAGCTTTCAACAGCCACCATCTCATTGTAATTCAGGGAGAAAGAGTGAAAAAGAAAAAGCCAACCTAGCAGCAGGAAGAAATATCTTTTATCCTGCATTGTTAGCTTTTTGATTCTCCCCTCACCCCAGGTCTCCTTGAGGCCAGGAAGGTCGATCAGGACAAGACATGGCCACGTGTCTTGAGCATGTAAAGGCTGGAATATGCCACTAACCAGCTAACACTCAGCCTACGGCTCGGCCCACATGGCAAGTGGCTGGAAGAAAGGTGAACGGCATTTTGCCTGGCCTTTTAAATCAATCTTGCCAGAACAGGAAGAATCTAAGCGATCACTCCAACCACTCAGAGGTCTGGAGGATGCTTTCCAGGAAAAGAGAATGGCACAGGCTCTGAGGCAGTGACAACCAGGGGTACCTGAGTAATAAAAGAAGTCACCAGGGCTGACACAGTGAAGGGTAGCATTCTGGTGCAAGGGAAGGTAAGAGGGGGCTGGTTATTTCTATGGGGCCAATATCATGGAGTTCGGAAATCCAATGGGAGAAATTCAGCCAAGAGAATAGCAGGATCTGATTTGTCTTTTGTTTTTTAAGTAACCTTTCTGGCTGCTGTTTGGAGAATGGATTTTAAGATGGCAAGAGTGGAAGCAGTGAGGAGATTATCACAGCAGAGAAAAAAACCAGATGGAGGGAAGTGGGCAAATTCAGGATGTGTTTTGGAGATAGATGGGGCAGGACTTGTTGCTGGATGGGATGTGACTGAAAGAAACAGAGGAGTCAAGGATGACACCTATGTCTTGTCATGAGCCCTGAGGTACCATTACTGAATTGGGAAAGGCGGGAATAAACACAGGTTTGCAGCAGTGCTGCTGGGGTGAAAACCAAGAGAGTTCTCTTTGGGACATATTATGTTTGAGATGCCTACTAGATATTCAAGTGGATATATCAGGTTGGCAGTGAATAAAGTCATCCGGAGATGAGGTACAAGGTCAAAGTTGAGAATAATCGGTATATAGCCAGTATTGGAGCCACGGAGTAAGAGATTTCACCTGGGGAGAACCTGTGCGTGAAGGAGAGACCTAGGGTATTACAATATTTAGAAATGGGAAGAGAAGGAGGAATCTGCAGAGAAAACTGAATTGTGGACAGTGGGAAGGAGAAGAAACAGAAGACAGCAAAATCACAAAAGCATCCCTGGACCCCACTCCCAGACATTATGATTCCACAGGTCTTGAGCAAAGCCCAGTAACCTTAATTTTTAAAGAGCGCCTGGTGTGCTTCACATGTGCTGCGAGTTTTAGGAAACACTATTACAGAATACAAAGCTGATTACGAGACAGGCTTTGCTGCAGTGCCGGCACCTGGACAAATAGCTCCTCTACCAACAAAATACAAAGAAACTATACGGGACTAAAAATAACCACGTGCACGTGCAGTTGAGGCAAATTATGGACAACAAGATACAAAAAGAGCAAAAAAACGCAACTGCCACTTCTGAAGAGCCGGGAGCAAAAGCAGAGGGGTGGGATCAAACGCAGGGTACTGCGCATGCCCCCTGCACTCAACATCGCCGAAGGGGCGGGCAGACCAACTAAGCCACCCCTACCCTCACCCCATATAAGGAACCAGCTCGCCGCCCCCCCGCCCGCCTTGGTGAGAACACGCAAGGGAGCGTGTCGCTGACCTTTGCTCCCCACTGCTGCAGCAGGGGCGCCAGTAAAGCCTTGCCTGAATTTCTTGTCTGGCCTCTGATCAATTTCTATTGATTGAGGAGGCCGAGAACCCTGGTCAGTAACAGTTAGTTGAGCCCAGAACTCAAACCCAGCTCTTCTGACCTTGACTTGTTCACTCTTCCTGCTGCTCCTATTCCTTCACATTTAAAAAAATAAGCCCATCTAATTGTCATGCTGGTATTAAAATACCATCCATTCCCCAAATGGTTAACTCCAGCTAGTGCTCTAGACTTTTTGTCTTCTGTCAAATTTTTGGAAAGGGGTGTCCGTACCATCTCTGTTTTCTCATCTTCCACTGATTCCTAGACCTACCATTACCTCCTATCACCCTCTCATTACACTGCTTTGCTCCGGTCAGTGGAAGCAAATCAATCCACTCTTCTCACTTCTTACTTTAACCTGGTGATCACACTGACACCATGGACCATTTATTCCTTCAAACAAATCTCCACTCTCTTCAATCTCCCAGTCCCTCTTCCATTTTTTTCTCCTTTATTTTCTTAATGGCTCCCCTCTGTCCACCCCTTAACCACATGCAGAATTCTACTCATGGTCTGTTGCTCTCTCTTCCCCAGCAGTTTGGGTGCTGGGGGGTAGGACAGAAAAAGTGTAGTGTGGAAAACCACTGAGAAATAAAATATTGCCTGCCGTATCAGTAAACAAAGGTTGTTACAGCCATCAAGCCATCACATTACAGCTGCCCGGACTGTGAGCCCTGAGGGAACTCAGGATGGAGACAAATGGGCTGCCCACTGCCAAGCACAGCTGGCCGTCAGCCACCGTAGCCACCCACAATAGTGCACCTGAGGAAACTCAGGATGAGAAAACACAGGATACTGGGCCCAGAGGGCCGAGGCGCATAGCAAAGGAATGATTTCAGTCAGCCCAGACTCTTGCATCTTCCCATACATAGAAAAGCGCTGAATTCCTTAACCTGAAATATCTGGGTTTTTTTTTATTAACAGTAATCCTCTGATGTTCCCACTACCTGGTCTTTTGCTGCAAAAACTTCTACATATCCTGGCTTCCCCCTTGGCTCTTCAGAACACTTTTCTCAGCATTTATCTAAAGTCCTCAGAAAGTCTGCTGAATAAAACGTAACTCTCAACTTTTAGGTTGTGTATTTTTTTCAGTTGACACCATCTTAAGTATTTCAGATAAAATCCTCCTATCTTCCTGATGGAGATCTATTATCCTAATGACCACCTACTTGCCAATGACCTTTTTTTGTTTTTGTTTTGCGGTATGCGGGCCTCTCACTGTTGTGGCCTCTCCCGTTGCAGAGCACAGGCTCCAGACGCGCAGGCTCAGCGGCCATGGCTCACGGGCCCAGCTGCTCCGCAGCATGTGGGATCTTCCCGGACCGGGGCACGAACCCGCATCCCCTGCATCAGCAGGCGGACTCTCAACCACTGCGCCAACAGGGAAGCCCCAATTCTAATGTTTGATGCTGATCCCTGGGCTTTAGGCTCATAAACACAACTGCATGATGAAAAGAGTTCGCTGAATGTTCCATGGGTAGTTCCCACATAACATGATCAAAAACCGAACTCAGTATCTTGTTTTGCACACTAGTTTCTTCTACTCTAATCATAACCTCATTTAATGGAATCTCCATTAATTCAGTCATTTTAGCCCCAAATCAAGAAAGCCCCAAACGTGGGGTAATTCCTCAATTCCTACCTCACTTCTCCTCACCTCTGCATGCAAGAAGCCACACAGTCTTGGTAGTTTCACCTTCCTGGAATCTCCAATTTGCCCCTTCCCCTTTAACATATACCATCCCAGCAGAAGTTCAAGCCCCGTCAGCAGTTTCACAGGTTGGCATGAAGCTTCCTTGCCTTCAGTTTTACTTGCCTTTAAATCTCTGTGGCTGAATGGGAAGGTGGGGTGAGGGTCTGAAGATACGACCACGTCACCACCCTACTATGACACTTCAGTGGCCCTAGACCACATCCTGAATAAATCTAAACCTTAGCAGAGAATTCAAACACCCTCTATAATCTGACCTACTTCTCCCTGGGTAGCTCCATCTCCTTGTTTGCCCACATAGTTCCATGTAGTTTTTCCATACTGTTCCATCTTTCTGTGCTTGCAACTCAAACTCTCCCTTTAACCTGAACATGGGGTCTTTAAGTTAACCCTCCTTCTTCCTAAGGAATTAGCTCAGGAAGTATACCACAGACCTTTAGGATCCATAAGTTGAACCTCTGGTGAGCTCCTGAAACAGACTGTGCTTATCTAACCGTGCTCCCTCGAAAAAACTTGTTTGATAAGTCTATCCTCTCGCCAGAGTATAAACTCTTCAAAAGAAAGGATGGGATTTTATTTATTGCTATGCTATCTAGAACATGTAGACAATTATTCATGGCTGTCCAGCACTTCCACACCTTAGTTAGCATTTCTTTGACACTTAAAAAGTTTCTAGAATGCACACCCTTGTCCTTACTTATCCTGGCAGAGGGATATTAAGTTAAGAATAATATCACTAGGCTAAAAACGTCCTCAAAGATACGTTGTATTTCTGTTTTGTGTTTTTTCGTTTTGTTTTGTTTGCTTATCGTCTGCTCGTATTATCTGTCAGAAGATTTCTTCGGTGGAGAAAATGAGAGCTGAATTGAAGTAAAATCTATATCCTCTTCCTATTAAACTTCCACTGAGGTTTTTAGAGAAATGGCCATTTTCCAGGAAGTTTAAGGTTTATTTCACAAGAATGGCAGATTGAATAAACTGAGATTTCCTAAAAAGGGGGTGGCCATATTTTTACAAATTCTTCTCAGTAACTAATAGTTGGCGATCAATAACATGAAGGAATATTATTTGGAGAACTTTTTCATCACTGACTGTAGGATATGTTGTAAAGTAACGCACTACTACCCAGCAGTTCTCATCTTTAAGGCTGATGTACTCAACTGTGTACACGTTAGGCAAAAGTAGCATAATTTATACCAATTCCATAGAAATAACCCTACTCTGTTCATAGAATCACAATCTCTTATACTTCAGTGTTACTCATACTTTCGACTGAAGCGACCCCACTGGCAGAGGAGGATAAATTCATATCCCCAAGGCATTTATAGATGGAGCCTAAAAAGATGTGGCATGCACAGAATGGCTTGGACGTTTCAAGTTGCATCTTCACAATTCAAGAAAGTTTTTTTCCATAATTGTGTTCATGTTTATATTTTACTGACCTCAAAGGGAATACCACTGACTTTCAAAAAGATGTAGCTTGTCTATCTTGTGGATTCTTATATCCACAGAACACCCCAGCCCCAGGCTGGCATTGTGAAAGACGTGTGTAGTTAAAAAATGACCAATTATGTAAAATGTTCCTCATTTTAGGTTTGTCCAATGTTTTCCTGTGGTTAAATACAGACGAACTATATTTGGGAGGAATATCACTGAAGTGACGCTATCTTCTCATTCTATCCCATCAGGAGTAATTTGTGGATTTGTCCCATTGCTGGTGATGTCAACTGTGACCACTTGATTAAGGTGGTATATGGCAGGATTCTCTACTGCTAAATTACTAACTCCCCCTTTGTAATTCATCAGTATCTTGTGGAGAGATACTGTGCAATCCTGTAAACATCCTGTTACTCCTAAAACATTCAGCCACTGGTTTTAGCATCCAATGACACTTATCTTAATTAACTTTACGATACATGCTAAATAATTTTCCATTTCCATCATTCCTTCTACATTTATTCATTTATTGTAAGGAAGAGCTGCCTCTTTCCCTCCATTTATTTTTATATTCATTTAAAAAATATACCAGTGTAGATTCATGGATTCTTATTTAATGAGTTACAACCATTACGATGATCTCTTTGACCAGTGGCAGTCCCTTCTAGGTGACTGCTATTTCCTGTTTACATGTTCAATTTGAGGAACATTATATAAAATAACTGACTTTACACTTGAAAAATTCAGTGTAATGAACAATAAGGGAAGACCAAGCAATTATTTGGATTAAAGAAGGCTGAAGAGATCTCTCAACTGAATGTAAGCCATGATCTAGGATTTGTTACTGTTATAAAGGACTTTACTGAACAGTTGATGAAAGATGAATAAGGTCTTTAGATTGGATAACAGAATTGTATCAATGTTAATTTCTTGGTAAATATACTACAGTCATGTCAGAAGATATGTTTTTTAAAAACATACACCATAAAGTATTTAGGGGAAAGGAAGCATCATGTCTGCAAATTAATCTTAAACAAGTCAAAAAATAAACCGTAATTGTCTACATACAAAGACATATACTGATAAACACAGAAAGAGACGATGCCAAAGCGAATATGGTCAAAGGTTAACATTTGAAGATTGTCAGCAAAGGCCTTAAGGGAATTTTTTGGTACTATACTGCAATTTTTTTTGCAAGTCTGAATTATGTCAAAATAACTTTTTAAAGAAAACCCTATTAGTCACCTACTCACCCAATGCAGTAATTCCTTCTTCAGTATCACTGCCACCAGACATACATCCCTCGCTTGCCTCTGTACAGACTGAAGGAGAATGGGGCCATAGAAATAATGTTCCATAATGGGCATTTCTAGTTACCCCAAATATGCCATCTTAAAACTTACCTCCCGTGATGCTGCCTCTGGCTTTGGAGGAAAAACAGAATAATCTTGTCTCTAATTCCACGTGGAATCAGTTTGAATACGTCTCTAGCCTTTCTAGGCCAATTATTTCCTTTGTATAATAGCGTTACACATATAAAGTGATTTCTTGAATCATCACCATTACTGCCATTATGGCCACCTTCATGGGTGTGGGACCAGTATAGTCAAATGGGGCCCCATGCTTGATTTAATGGTCTAATACTGATGTCTTGAAATGCTTAATTTTTGAACAAGGGGACCCACATTTTCTTTTCTTTTTTTCTATTGGAGTATAATTGCTTTACAGTATTGCGTTAGTTTCTGCCATACAACGAAGTGAATCAGCTATATGTATACATCTAGCCCCTCCCTCTTGGACCTCCCTCCTCCCCCCCCCACCCCGCCCATCTAGGTCATCACAGAGCACAGAGCTGAGCTCCCTGTGCTATCCCGCAGGTTTCCACTAGCTATCTATTTTACACATACTAGTGTATTTACACCAAACCTAATCTCCCAATTCATCCCACCCTCCCCTTCCCCTCCTATGTCCACATGTCCGTTCTCTACATCTGAATCTCTCTTCCTGCCCTGGAAATAGGTTCATCTGTACTATTTTTCTAGATTCCACATATATACGTCTTAATATACGGTATGTGTTTTTCTCTTTCTGACTTACTTCGCTCTGTATGACAGATTCTAGGTCCATCCACATCTCTACAAATGACCCAATTTCATTCCTTTTTATGGCTGAGTAATATTCCATTGTATATATGTACCACATCTTCTTTAACCATTCATCTGTCGATGGACATTTAGGTTGTTTCCATGACCTGGCTATTGTAAATAGTGCTGCAATAAACACTGGGGTCATGTGTCTTCGAATTACGGTTTTCATTTTGCACTCAGTACCACAAATTCTGTACCCAGTTCTGCTGCTACCAGCCTATGTGGCACCTTTCTGTAAACTGGACACCTGTGAGAACACAGGTCTTGGCTATAAAGCAGCAGCAAGAAAAACCAGTCCCTACCCTCATGTGGTTGTAGCCATGCTCTGGGGGGCAGTCCTGCCTAGCGGAATGCAGGCTGCATTTCAACACCAATCCCCTTCCTTGGCTAGATGCTCCTGTGTAGTGTGCAACTCCATCAGGAGGCCTGGACTCTCAGATCTTTCAGTAATATTCATAGAAGTTAATTTCAGTCCAAAGGGAAGAAAGATCAACCTTTGGCCAAGTAGATAGTATTTTCTCTTCCCTCTGGCCACATTCTTCCAAGAGAAGAGGAAGGAGGATTTTAAACTTTTGTGCGATTGCTACCCGGTGCTGAGAATTGGTCATAACATGTTTTCCATAACCTCTGAACAAATTCCATGTTCTGAAAAGGAAGGAAGGGAAAAGTGCAGATAAAGCTGGACGCCTTGGGGGCCACATGCTGCACATCGCAGGGCTGTGATGACTCACCTACTCCCGATTCCCTTTAGACCTCTTCTTTACTGCAGTAAACATTAGGAGTACTTCTCAAGCCAGGGAGGACAAAGACGGTCCTTATAATAACAGCATCCTTGTGAGCTATGGATTGGCTAAAACCAGTTGCTGTGTTAGTCCCATGGCACCATCATGACACACAGCTCACAAATGCCCTTTCACAGAACCATATCCAGCATTGATAGGGTTGCCTTTCAAACCAAACAAACATCTATAATACAAAGGTGACAGATAAGCCTCCCCACTAGGCTCAGAGGTCAAGACAATGAGAGCAACGCAACGGAATCTTACAGCAGGTTACCATCGAACAAGGGAAAATCAATCCACAAATAACTTCACGATAACCATGATTCTGGGAAAATGATAATAAGTACCATGGGAGAAGTGCTAAAAAAAAAATGCTAGGAGAGTTCGAAGATGGATATTTAGGTTTTATCAATTTTGAAGCTGGAGATGCTGGAGGGGACCCTTTTTTAAGGGCTCAGTTAGTATGTCAGGCTGCTGAGGTCAATTAGTATTAAGGGATTTGCTAAACTAGGTTTCATAGAGGACACGGTATCCACAACAGACCTTGGATGTAGGAATTAGGCGGACAAAGGCAGGAGTGCGAGATGCGGCTGGGAATACACTCCAGGAAGAAGAAAGGATATGAGCACATCAAGGAAAAAGAAAAGTCTATGTCCCAGAATCTAAGCTGTCCTAACTCAGCTGGAGCCCAGTACGCTTGTATGGATATAATGGGTAATAAGACGGAAAACAGAGGTTAAGGCTGACTGAACACCAGACACACGTGCCGATGTGTGTTTTTATATTTATTTTTGCTATCAAGAGGGGGTTATGGACAGTTTTTAACAGGTGAAATTATTTATCAAAGCCATGAAGCCAAGATCCATAACTGAGGTCTAGTTGGATATCTCCTCTAAGTTCTCAAAAAAGGTACCGCCCTCCCCCACCAAAGCAAATTAAAATAATACTGTTTTCGCTATGGGCCTGTAATTAGGTAGGGAGTTTCATAGCTTTTAAATGAGATTCTCTAAGTTCTTCACTCGTTCTTGGCACGACTGTATAGATATTTTAGAAGTGTCTCAAATAAGCCATCTATTTAAATTATATTCAGGATGCATGTTTTATAGATTCCTTTTCTTAAAAAATAGGCAGAACAATGGGTTCCTGCTGCGTTTTATCCCAAGTGGCCAACTTGCTATGTGACTATAACAGGCCAAGGTTTCCCTCATCCCCCCCACCCCAACTCCCATATTGAAGAAAAGGCTCAGGTGTTAAGAAGAGTGTGCCGGGGACTTCCCTGGTCGCGCAGTGGTTAAGAATCCGCCTGCCAATGCAGGGGACATGGGTTCGAGCCCTGGTCCGGGAAGATCCCACATGCCGCAGAGCAGCTAAGCCCGTGCACCACAAGTACTGAGCCTGTGCTCTAGAGTCCGTGAGCCATAACTACTGAGCCCTCGTGCCACAACTACTGAAGCCCGTGCACCTAGAGCCCATGCTCCGCAACAAGAGAAGCCACGACAATGAGAAGCCTGTGCATAGCAACGAAGACCTAACACAGCCATAAATAAATGAATAAATAAATAAATTTATTAAAAAAAAAGAAGAGTTTGCCCGACCAACGGGTGATGATAGAGGCCAAACATTTTGTACGCAGATGAAGAAGAGGGAAAAACGGCAACAGCTAAGCAGCCAAATGTTCACCCATGAGAATAAAAAACTACGAATAACTGAATATTCCTCCTTTTGACAACTGTCCAGGGGCAGAAATAACAGATGCCAGAGCAGCCCGACTTCCTCCAGCGTGATCGAATCAGACAAACGAGAGGAGGCCAGTGGGAGCCACTCGCTGCAGATGGACTTCTGCCAACCTGGTGGGGGTGAATGTGGGTTGCTTTATTTATTTATTTTCCCTCCAGAAAATCACTTTGAAATGGAGCCTCAGCTATTTCCAGCCCCAGGTGATCGGACGGGCAGCCAGCAGACACAGGGTGGAATTATTAAGGAAAAGAAAATGGTTGAAGATGACAGGCACTTTGGCTACTACAACAAAATCTGTACTGATTTTTTTGTGACCACTAAGGCAGCAATGAGTCATGATTTATATATAAAATTATATATATAATATATAATAACATATATATAAAATATGTATATTATACATATGTATTATATATGTGTGTATGTATATGTGTATATATATAATAACTTGACCATGTGGAGGAACTCAATTTCTTCAGAAACAGAATAGGAAAGCAATCACTGCTTTCCTCAAGGAAATGCTCAAAGGCACATGAACTTATCCTTCTATGATGGTTCTCAAACTCCCATTTAATAGAAAGCAATCAACACGGCTTGGTAGCAAGAGCACCCAGGGAGGGTGAATGGATGAATATAAGATCTGGTTCCATGTCTGCCGGGTGACCTCTGGTCAAGCCACCTAACCGCTCTGAATATCACTTTCTCAGCTATTAATGATGACATTGGAGCTATGGGTTAAATCCCTATTTCCCAAATAGTGCTTCCTAAAGGTGTTCTAAGGGTCTTGCTACTCAAAGCAGGGTCCACAACTGGCAGCATCAGCATCCTATGGGAACCCTTAGACATGATAGAACCTCGGACCTTGGACTGGACATACCAAATCCTGTCAACTGAATCATCTACATTTCAATAGGAACCCGGTTGATTTGCATACGTGTTAAAATTTGAGAAACACTGTTCCTGACCAAGCTGTCCCAAAGATACCTGATCACAGACTCACCTGGATAACTTCATACAAACACAGCTTCCCTGGTCCTTCCTCAGGTCTGGGGTAGAAGCCAGGAATCTGCATAGTTAACTGATACCCCAGGTGGGTCCATTTCAATAAAAATATGAGTGACATAAATAAAATAATTGTGTCTATATTGTTTCCCTTTAAAATCGAATGATCTCTAAGTGATACCTTGCCAGCGAGCTTCCTGGTGTTTTGATAGAGATAAGCTAACATGATCATGACAAGACATCCCTCAGCTGATGGCCCAGATGCCATGAAGGTTTTGCCCACTGCATTTCTGAAACTGTTAAATTCTTAATGGATCATTGGTTAAATGCAGGAAGCATAAGGAGCTCTGATGTTGAACTACAATAATTTAATGAATCATATAAAAATGATACTAATTTTGCAAAGTCCCCTCAAGACAATTGTCAGATTCGTAAGCTACATTCATATATCAAAATCCTTATTTAGCACATGAAGATGTCTTTAGCACTTCAAAAACCAATCTTAAAAAGTAGAAATATCGTGACAATTATGTCCAATTTGGCTTTTCATTTATCGGGAATAAAAACTATCCTCATGGGCAATGTGTTATTTGCTGGGAAGTGCCTGCAAATAGCAGCGAGGAATCTCTTATTTCAATAAAACATGAAAGTTATACAAAAATAAGTGGTGTTTTTTTTTCCCTCTTGCAAGCAAATCAAAAGAATTCCAAGCAAGGTCCTAAAGGCAGTTTTTCCCCTCCATTTTCAATGCCAATAAACATAGTTAAATTTCAGTGTACATTTTAATGTATACTGGTCTCCAAGTCCAATGCAATATTTAATGACAAATCATGTCTTGACTTGCATAAATAATTTTAAATAATCTGTCGCTTGCTACATAGAAAGAGATTAAAAATATATTGTAAATATTAGAGATTATATTAAGCTAACTGCATAATACAGGCTTTAAGGATATTCTTTTTTTTACTTAAAAATCAGATCTTTATCATATTCAGATGTGCATATCATACATAAGAATGACAAAATGATTTTTTTAATCCCTGAAGAGGTTTGCAAGATTAGTACCACAAAAGTATCAGCTGACTCTAAAAAAGCAGGAAGTGATAGAAAAGTGTTTTCCATTTTTTAAAAAACATTCTGTGATCCTATCATACTTGGGAGAGTTGGATACCTAGGGCTGGCCTAGAATGGAGTTTTAGAGTCTAGATAGCCATGAGCCACAGAAAAATCACTAAGGCACTAGAAATGTAATTCAGTTCAATTAGTTTAAGTATTAACACACTTACTGGTGAATGATGTTCAGGCTACAGAGGATCAACTATGTCATAAAATAATAGCTAATGACTGATAAGAGTTAACACCGTGTTAGGTGTGGTTTTAAACACTTTGTAGTTATCAATACTTCTGACTCTTCCAGTAACTATGAAGTCAGCACTCTTTTATCATAATATTAAGACACAGAGATGAATCGATTGTCCACCATCACAACACTAAGTAGTAGTGGATTTAGGAACTGGAAAGCAACAGGACTTCAGTATCTGGGTTCTCAGCCACCAGGGTACACATTCATCCAACTGGAAACTCTAGGAGCAAAGGCACACGGCAGAGAAGTGAGGGTGAAACACGGAACATTGAAGTGTTTAGAAGGATGAAGCAGACTGTACACGATCAAAGCCTATGGGAAATTAACAAACTGGGTCTGAGCCGTTCTTTGCCAAACTTTATAAGCAGGGGGGAAATCTCTGGAGGTTTCTAGCAGGCACGTGACAGTCAGGAATGAAGTGAGCAAGCATGGAGATGACAAGAGATTGGAGACGGACGGATTAATGAGATGCTATTTATAGGAATTCATAGAATAGGTCACGTGGGGCTCAAAGAAGTAGAGGAAAAAGAGGAAGGGGAAAGTGACACTGACAAGGAAATCAAGGGAACTTGTGTTGAAATTCCCTGCGCGGTTTGGCCTCTCCTTTCTTCAGGATCCGGAGGATAACCTGCCTCACCCTGACCAGGATCAAATACTGGGTTGGCCAAAAAGTTCGTTGAGGTTTTTCCATAAGATGTTAAACTACAATACCTCGGCTAGCCTAGGCGAGGCCATGCCAGGAGCACAAAGCTGGACTCGTTAAGGAAGAATAAAATCAAACACATTCCCTTTCTCAACTGACCTGTCAGAAAGTATCTGTGGGCTAAAATTAACTAAGTAACAATAGGAAAAATATTTCCCATGGCTCTTACAACAAGAGCGCAGCTTGCGAGGTCCTCCTTGGTCTCCTAGGACCCAGGCAACAGCCTCCCAGATCACGAGGATAATGAAGGTGAAACGCCTATGCTGACAAGGAGATTTCATTTCCCAAGAAACATAAACGTCTCTGCAAAGAGCAATTCACTCCTATTCTTAATCCCCAAACCATCAACATCTGCTACAAAGAATTCCTTGAGTCCTTATATAAATCCCCCTTGTCCCGTATTCTTTTCTTCACGGCACTCTCAAAAGCAGCATTAAAAAAAAGGAGACAATAACCATCTCTGCCCGCCATCTCTTTGTTGGGGGAGGGGTAACACTCCTGGCCTCACAAAGGAGATTTTATGGGGACCCATGGGGTGGGTAAGATACGTTTAAGGAGGAGAAAGGAAGTTGGTGTATTTCTAAACATGTTTGAGATGATAAAAACGCTGATGCTGAAACATGATAAAGAAAGCTTAGACTCTCCTGAAAGGCAATCTTCTTTCTTTTTTTTTTTTTTTTTTCCTCAAGCGTCTTTTTTTCAGTCCTACTTGGGTCAAAAAAAATGCAGTTTTAAAGCCCATTTCCATGTTTTAAGATTCAGAGGAAAGAGGTTTAACAGGAGGCTATAAAACTCCCTTAATCTTTAATGCCTTATTTTCACAGATTTGCTGGCGAAGTAAACCGTCATTGCTCAACTTTTCTCATCAATGCCCCTTGAACTGTGTCATTCATGACGAACAGCAGAATCCATTTGCGTGGGTTTTTTTTTTTCTTTTTCAGAAACCATTTTTCCCGGTATTGTGGAGGCACCTGCATTCTGGCAACCTAGGCAGAATCTCTTAGCCCAACTGATTCGCTGATTGTCTTCTAGGGGAAATTATCAAACATTTAAAATACAATTTTAAAAGAGTGAATTGAGTAGAGGTGGAGACAGTTCTGATGGTGTCTTGCCTCTCATCCCTGTTCTGCAGAAGCACCTGGCCTGTCCAAATTCTCTTCAGCTCTATGGAAGGCTAGTCTGTGCTCCTACACGACAAGAAGGTCACCGAGAATATACTCACAGGCTATGCGCACGGAGGCCTTCCTGCTCTTGGAGGTCCCCAGGTGGCTCCACGCCACACACTGGCACCAATAGTCCTCGGGCCCATGGAAGTCCTCTACCTGCTGCCTGGTGACGTTGATAAACACCTCCCGGACCTTCAGGCCTGCAGAGGAGATAGAACCAATCCACTGAGGCTGGTGTATTTCTCAAACGGAAAGTTAAGGCCAGCCCAACCTCTTCCTGTTAATTAAACCATTCTGTTTTTAATCAAGGTGAAGTTTTAATTACTTTGACAATAATATATTACTGCTAATTAAATTCCAACGGCTGAGTAGGCTGGAAGGAACAAGTGTATAGTATCATCAGCCAATGTGGTTCCCATACAATAGAAGCATTTTCACAGTACCTTGACACCATGCTTTTTCTGTCTTCTATTTTAGCTCTTATAAGTATTTATTGTTCTTTTTTTGTTTGTTTTTTCTTAAATTTTTATTGGAGTATAGTTGATTTACAACGTTGTGTTAGTTTCTGCTGTACAGCAAAGTGAATCAGCTATACACATACATACATCCACTCTTTTTAAAATTCGTTTCCCATATAGGTCATTACAGAGTACGGAGAAGAGTTCCCTGGGCTCTACAGTAGGTCCTTATTAGTTATCTATTTATATATAGTAGCGTGTCTATGTCAATCCCAATCTTCCAATTTATCCCTCCCCACCGCTTCCCCCCACCCTTTGTCTTTCTTGGTGTAAAATCTACCATGAAGAAAGGAGCACCAAATTAATTTCTGGGATTCTAGAGGCTAAACAGTCCTCAACAAACCAACCCCTGGGACATAGTTCCAAGTGCTTCGAAGTGTTCCCACCCCTGGGTATGGCAGCAGGAGAGGGTCACTCTGGACGTGTGGCTTAGAATAACGAGAAGACAGCGAACATGCATGGGACGGGTGAACGGCTGGGAATCCAAGGAAAAGCCAAAACTGCAGACAACAAATGGGATGCAGACAAGTTGAACTAAATTGGTCTTGAAGCCTTGAAAACCCTGGAAGGTCCCTGGAGCAACAGAAAGAGGAGGTGAAGAAAAGAGAGGCTTTCACAGAAAGCGGGGTTAAGGCTACACCTGGGAAATGAGATAAAAAATGCCAAGGTCAACGTCTTAGTTTAATTACTATATCTTTGCATTCCCGTCTAATAGTTAAAAAATTTGCCTGGTGTTTCTGAGGAGTGAGTTCCTTCCAAACCTCCAGAGCCATAGACCATCAGCCTTTCTTTCTTTGGGAAGGATAGCCACCTCAGAGCAAGTGCCAAGGAGCAAAGGACGCCCTCCTCGACACCATCAGTTAAATCATCACAAACAGGGGAGCAGCCTTTATAATCGGCATGCTCTCTCCAGCTAATGGGCATCTGCTGAGGCTGTGCCCTGCCCTGAGACAGGCAGCATGGGAGAAGGAGGCGACGCTTACTGAGCTCCACTAAGTGCCCAGCATCATGAGCCTTTAGCCTATTCACTCTTTGCATTTCCGCAGTGCCCTAATGTAGCAGAGGCTACTGTACCCCACTTTACGGAAGAGAGAACTGACTTAGAGAGTCATTTGTCAATCATCACACAGCCTGTAAATGGAAGATCCAGGGTTTGAAGCTAGATCTGTTTTACACCCAAACCAGCACTTTGCACAGGTCCCTCATAAAAATTCGACTCTGTCCTCGTACTTTAGGTACTTATACATAATTATGGAAATAAGACTAATGCATGGAACATTTAAGGAAAAAATGAGGTGCATGACTAGGATTTTTCCTTTACGTTCAAAAGGAATTCAGGGGACAGAACCATCAGTATAGTCAAAAGGAGCCAGGGACTGTTGGTGGAGGAGGTGGAATGTGATTATATCCTGGGTGCTGGTAGGATTTAAAAAACAAGAACGGAGGTGGATTAGTCAGGCTTGGGAAACATTCCCCTCTACCCAATCAATAACATGTTATTTATAGTGTGTGATGAGAGTTTTATGGCCACATCAATCACCATGTACACAATCTGAGTTAGACTTTCTAAATTTGTAGGAGGTACCGCGTATAGAAAATCATCCTGATGACAGCTGATAATTCCCATTTCTTCTGTTTCTGCAGAATGCAGAAGCATGCCTTTTACCTGTCAGAGACGTAAGAGTCCTGAAAGTCACCTCCTACGTGGGATAGGAAAGAAGCCTTAGAGGGGTTTTTATTGTATTGTTGCGGCTGCTTTTTTAAATTTGCACTTAAATAAAAGAGAGAAGGAGAGGACCTGGAGAAGGTGGAGCTGGCAGGTGAAGGGAAAGGGAAACGGAAGTCAGATTACAAAAAAGTTTGTGAGGACAGAAAGCAGACTGGAGCGTGTCACCCATACTGGACTTTTTAAAGTTAGGCTGCATGAACAAAAATAAGGAGCTAGGCTGTAGACAAGAGGACTTGGTTTATATTTCACAGCTTTGATTTGAGACAAATGGTGGAGGATCTACTTTGCATAGTGCAAGAGAGGAGAGAAAACCCTAAATCAGCACTTCCAGGTTCCAGGTGGAGTAACTTTGATATGTCTGAGCTCCCCTGTCACGTGATGGGGAAACCTATGAAGCAAAATACGCCAATCATGTGGGAATCAGGTCTCACTGAGGAAGCATGATAAGCTTAGAAGGTCAGAAATGTGTTCAAGCTCATGTGGAATTTATACATATATATATATACATACACACACAACTTATACATGTGTGTATATATGTGTATATATGTATTATTTTTTTACTTTCTCCATCTTATAATATCTAAACCCATCAGCTTTCTCTAGGCTGCAAATGAAGATAATCACCATCTCAAAATGGTTGAAGATCATCATATTTATAAAGCAGAGAGTTCCCCATCCAAACCTTAAAATATGCTATGATTTAATCTAGGCATCACGGTGTTTTAAGGGGTACATGGGGCCTGTTTTAATGAGCTAAGGTAGGACACTCAAACAGAAATGCGCATCTGGAAAGAATAAGTTTACACTCACAGATCCCTAGAAACAAGAGGCAAAGCACCCGGGGCCACACGGGGAAGCACCAGGGTCAGGGGGGAATGTGGGCAAGAGCCTTTATTGTGGTTTCCACGGAAAGGAATCAGAGAGGCAGGGGAAAAAGATTTAGAGTTGGCACGTTTGCATCATTTCAGTGGGCTCCGGGACAGAAGAGCTGTCCCTACTTGTCTGGTACTGGGTTAGGGCAGGGGGATACGGGTCAGCAGTGTAAGAGCCTGATAAAAGAAGGGGTTGGGGATAAAGCTCTGGATCGGTTGGTTTGCATATGAAAGGCACGCTCTTGGGCCAGTTGTTTGCTATGTCTAGGAATTAGCCAGCCCTGGGCAGGGCAGTCCCTCCAGGGTCAGCAAGACCCTAAGATGTCAGAGCATCAAATACAAACACTTGAAAACATGGTTATTATACGTGGACAACCACACAATTGTTTTGGAAAGCGTAACAGTGGGCCACAGACCCCCACCACGAAGGTCAAAATTGATCTCACCCCATTCATGTCAGGAAGTCTGGCAACCTCTCATTCAGACTAAACACAGCTGAAAGGAAAATGCTTAAGTCACGATTTCAGCATTACGATGGCTCAGTCTCAAGTCCCTCACAGAGGTTCCCCATGGGTTTGGAGAAGCAGAATGAATTATCAACCAAGTATTATCCAAACACAGTGTATTTTGCTTCAGGTAGCATCAGCGTATCAGGTTTCTTTAAAAGGCCACACGTGACTTCACTACCCCCCGCCACCACCATCCCCACTAGTATAGTGTCTCTCTGGAGTAGGCCTTTTTCTTCTAACGTGAGGTCTTTAGCCTTGTCAAACCATCCCCGCTAGGAAAACCTTTGGGAAATCATAAATATTTTGTCTCTATTATACTTTTCTCCACTATAACAAATAACTATTGATTAAAATAAAAATTTTAAATAGTATATTCTCTTGCAAATCTTCACTACTGCTCTCTCCAGTGATGTATTATATATATGCATAAATATATATATATGTAAAAATGTATGTGTGTGTGTATATACACACGAGAAACCACACCTGAGAAACATCCATTTAAAACGGCTCTATTTCAGGACAGCCCCCCCACGCTCCTGCACTGAAGTTCATCCAACAGTGTTACAGAAATAACCATCTATTTCTCCATCTCAAGAGACGGCAGCTAACTTATTCACAGGAAATGCTACAGGGGAACAAACATCCCAGGCAAATAGAAGATGGCAACTCATAAATAAGACTAGCATTGTACCTGATAACTTGTGTAACTAATGGGCACGGAAAAGTCCAACCCTTTAAATTATCGTGCGATTATAACTATCAGCCTTTGTCATGGAGGAGAGTCCTACGGAAGATGAAAATATGACTCTGGAGCTGAAATGCTAATAAGCTTTCTACGCGGCGGATGGTTGAGTTGTAGAGAGACGAATGTTGGCAACGGATGAATAACTGCTCTGCATGTACTAAACATAACAGAGCAGCACAGAACTTCATCATCTGTCAGCTTTATTTGTTTAAATGAGAAAAATGCTGACAGCAGTTATTGCTATAATCCCCTTATTTATCAGATAGGAAACACTAGTTACTCTTAGCAGGTCTAATCCTGTTGGGAGAATAAAAGGGAATTTTCAAACTAATTGAAGGTGTATGTTTCACTGTTCAAAGAAGAGAAATATGGAAGAAAGGAGGGAAGAAATGGAGAGAGAAAAAGGATGAAAATTATTTATTTCTGGTCAACGTCTAACAAAAGGGCTCTAGTTCTAGTCCTAACTTATTCTGTAGAAAAGAAAAGAGCTCTGGAGTAGAACTGAATATCCAGCACCATGCCAGCTGCAGACAGTGCCTACTAACAGCTGTCCCCCTGCCTTTGATCTACTGCCCATTATCACACTTCAACAAGGCTCATCAGCGACATCCTGCCGTGGTCACTGCTACCCACCAGCTCTCAGATGCACCACTCAGCACAACTGGATGTCCAATCTTTGGAAGTTCTCTGTAGTAGGATACTCGGCTTACTAAAGTAAATAACTAGATTCAAGAAAAAAGATGAGAATCCCTCTTCCTCTTGTCATATTCCCAAACTACACCAAAGCAGTAAGAGGCTAGCAGACTAGGCTCTGGTGAATTGTTTCCTCACGCTAGTCGCTGTGCCTGTCTCCCTGGACCATTTTAGCCCAGTGTTATACCCACTCCGTGCCTGGTTTTTTTTGCACTGTGATGTTTCATGATTGGGGATTAACCCAGAGAATAGGTCTATGTAATTAGCTTCCACAGACAAAGCCCCAAAGAACTATTCTAATACAACTTCATGAGTAGCATGGGGCCTTGCTCAATTTGGGGAGAGAGAAAAAAAATCAAACAGCCCACGAAAAGCAACCATCTCCGGGCTTCCCTGGTGGCGCAGTGGTTGAGAGTCCACCTGCCGATGAAGGGAAAGCGGGTTCGTGCCCCGGTCTGGGAGGATCCCACATGCCACGGAGCAGCTGGGCCCGCGTACCGCAAAAAAAAAAAAAAAAAAAGCAACCATCTCCTATTCAAGAGCCTTCTCTAATAGACCGTCATCTCCTTAGGTATCTCAGTACCACTGATGCCTGGGTTTGGCTCTGAGATAGGCCCACCTTACTCCACTGTTTCCTAAGAAGATGGAAAACAGTCTACTCAGCTGGAAGAAGTGAGTCCACCACTAACATAAGGAGATGTTTTTCATTTGTCTCTTACTAGCCCAGGTTTAGAGCCTAGAAAATAGGCTTGAACAATAAGTTTCCCCATATTTTGAATAACGTATTATCATTACTGATTATTATACCATTTGTATAGCCCTTTACTTTTATTAATGTCATCACATACCTTATCTTATTTCATCTTAAAACCACGCTATTATTATAATTATTTTGCTGCAGGTTCCGTATCAATAGGAAATAGATCAAAGATGTCATACAGTTTACAACATATATTATTTTCAAAAAGTTGTACTGAGTGCCTCATATGTGCTTGCCATTTTGCCAGGTGTTGAAGATACTGTGACAAAGTAAATGATCAAGATTCCTGTCCTCAAGGATCTTGCAGGCTAGATGAGGAGACACTTCAACCTGTCCCAATGTGATGCGACAGTTGCTATGACAGAAGCACAGACTGCTACAAGATCACACAAGAGGGGCTTCTAACCTCTCCACAGCATCACCAAAAGCTTCTGGGAACGGTTGCCATCCTACCTTTGACCTGAAGGCTCTGTCCTCGCCCAATATTTATCTCAGTGTCTAGGGCAAGGCTCTGGTGAAGACACATGAATCTGATCCGTATTTGGAGTTTTAAAACTTTGAGATACAAGAAAACTGTTCAGGGAACTGTGCCTCCATTTCTTGGGGGAAGCTTAGATGTCTTCAAGCCAACATGCTACTGAAAGTAGCAAATTAAATGTAGATAATTAAAAGGCAGAACCATATTCCATTTTACTGGCAGATGCTTAATTAGGGCTAAATGTCTTTTGCCACTTCATCCTAGCAACAAGATTCAAATGTATTTTGATTAAAAAAAACTAGTCCTCCTTTGAACGGGCACAATGCCTAATGAATACTCTTTAGTTTCCCCTGGATAATAAGCACCCCACATATTCCTCAGAAGCACTGCAAGTTCAGTCTTAAGTACAGAAACTAAGAATACACCCAAGCTCTCCAGTTTCGTCCTCACTGGAGATTAAAATTAATCAGCACAGAGATGTCTGGCAGAGAAAAGCAAATTAACTCGGTAGTGTTGTCTGATAACAGAGAGAAGGGCAACTCAAAAGGCAGAAGTGGAGAGGGCAGGGTCAGTTAGAGGACAGCTTCCCCTGAATGACTCACTCAGACCTCATACAACTTGTGGGAACCACACTCATGATTTCCAACCCTGCTGCCCCAATCAATGGCTTTCCATTCCTGCAGTCACTAAAACTACTTCCTGTTAGTAGATCATCCCGAGATCAGGGCATACCTCCTACCAGTTCTACCTCCCATGGCAATACCAGGGGCTCTGAGAATAACAAAGACGAAATGTAAACTGAGGGAGTGAACCACAGGCAAATAAAATGTCATTCTATGAAAGACAATGATTTACCTGTTAATAGGACTAGCCCCTTTATCTTTCTGGAACTGTAATTACGTTCATAATTTTCTATTTGTTTTTGGAAGCAAAATCACCAGCCACTTACCCCATGTAAAAAAAATTGCAGTTTTATATTTATCATTTTGAAGGCTAACCTTGATAGTGTACTTGCTATACACCAGACCCTGAGCAAGGTATGTCACATATATTAGGTTCTACGACCCCTGCTATAGTTCCATGGGGTAGATATACTTGTAACTGCCATTTTATACATGGGAAAACCGAGGTGAGAGGATGCTAAGGAACTATCTACCTTTAAAAAGTCTGTAAATGGAGAGCCAGATCTCAAAAATGGAGGTATCGGGCTTCCCAATGGTTGGGAGTCCGCCTGCCGATGCAGGGGACACGGGTTTGTGCCCCTGTCCGGGAAGATCCCACATGCCGCAGAGCGGCTGGGCCCGTGAGCCATGGCGTCCGGAGCCTGTGCTCCGCGACGGGAGAGGCCACAGCGGTGAGAGGCCCGCGTACCACAAAAAAAAAAAAAAAGAAAAAAAAAGAATAAAAATGGAGGTATCATCTTGCACTAATATCCATACTCTTAATCACCAGACCATCTTTTTTTAAATACCCTTATAATTCCCACTTCAAATTAGAAAAAAAAAAAAACATTTAAAATGTTGTATGAACAGAGAAGACTATTAAAAAGTCCAAAGACACTCTTTAAGAGTTTAGGGTTTAGAACAAATCTCTGGCCAATATTAGGAAGTTATTAAATTGCATAAATGGTTAGCTGCCTTCTATCTCTGCTATGAATGAAATGATAGTAAACGGTCTCTTTTTGTAGGAAAGGCTTAAATTAGACACGAGGTCTTCATGCTCTGTCACAAGTTTTTGGAAGGAATTCATAATATTTTCCTGAAAACCTTTTTAGAATATGTCAGTCCTCTCTGAGCAGCAGAGTGATGAACAGGATGAAATCTGGGGTGGGGTCGGAGAATGTTTCTATAGTTGTGGGTTTTAAACCCACAAACTGTCAAATGGAACACTTCAGAGATGGATTACTGCCGTGTTCTGTGGTCTCAGATATATGCTTCCCAAATGCACCTCGGTGATTTGTGAATCTTGGGAGGTAACTTCAAATTAATGGTTTTCTGGAGGATACTATATTCACATCCCCATCACCAGCAGAGCGAAGTTCTTAGATACAAACTTTAAAGATTTAATACATTTTTTATTCTGCTCTTTTCCCTTTTCTCAACACAATCCATTAACCTTTTCTTCCCAGAGAGTGACTCCAGTTGTTTAAGGAAATCACACACGATGAAATCCCTGAAATGATATTCTTTAAGAAGAAAAATTAGTCTACTGGAGTTGAGACTTTTCCCATAACACATTGAAATACGCGTTATTTCGCTCATTAGACTTTGGTATCTCCGAGGTAGAATAAAAACCATGGAGCCTTGTTCAGGGAACTCCGTTTTTATTGAACAGTAAAGAAGTAGTTTAGCTTATTGATAACTCAAGCTTCCCACAGGCTACATTATCCTGATTGTCAAGGATGAGTTTTGCTGGTTGCTGTTTTTCTGTGTGTGTGTGTGTGTGTGTGTGTGTGTGTGTGTGTGTGTGTGTGTGTGTGTGCGCATTTGTGCATTACTGAACAATCCACCCCCTTCCTTTCTCAGGGGCATGATTCCTGAATTGGGATTGCCTCTCAACTCAATGCTAACAGAGGAAAAATACAAGGAAGAAGACTTCCCATTTTTCCAAATGAAATGAGGCAGAACAAATGGAAGAGGATCGCTCGGCTTGTGCAGAGAACTAAAAGTGTACATTACTAAGAGGTATAGCCGTGTCTGTGCAAACACAGTAACTCACGTCAAATAAATTGTGCTTTCTGCAGGAAAGAACTCTAGCTCTGGGTTTTCCAAGCTAAATTGTATGAAAACATACAATCCTTTTTCTTCTTATTTGAACTGTTAGATGACGGGGCCAAATTGCCAGAAAGACCAAAGGCAGTGTGCAGCCTTTAACAACTGAAAGGATTTATTGCTCCAATTTGGAAATACAAAAGATTCTGTGTCGACTCCCAGCACTCCCAGGTCCTATGCATTTCCCATTAGTTCTGTGAAGAAAGAAAACCTCTAAGTAAAAAGAATCAAAGTTCTCTAGGATTTTAGAAATAGAGACCACGTTGGCCAAAGATATTGAAGCAGTTACTTTCAACTTCTTAAAAGAGCATGGAGCATTCTCTACCTCTGGTCAAACGTGGTCCCATTATCCTTGGTCTGTCGGTATCATTCCCTCCCACTGGACTGGCAGGAATTATTTTTCAGACCCCATCAAAAGCCATTAAGGCTGTAAAGGTAGTCAATCCCTATGCTCCAGCTCCACGCTGAAGAACCCAGGGGAAGTAATGCATCTATTTTTCAATACCTGAGGCCATTTCGTTTCCAACCTTAATTACACTTATGCATTAGTTTTGGGTCTAATATCTCCACTCATCTTGCTCCAGTTTCCACTTTTCCACTATTACTGCAGAGCTTAGGAAACATAATTGCAGTGTGTGGTAGACAGTGATTTTCATTAACCACACAGAAGAAAAACAGTTTTAGGGAGAGACATTTCCTATTGATTCAGTCAAAATGACTTGGAAGAAATGGTTGTGCTTATTAAATTCTTTTCCAAAAAGAAGCTGTTACAATTCTTTCTCAACAGGTTATTTTTTAAATTGGTGTATAATCTCTTCAGATTTTGTCGTTCATGTTTTTTTTTGTTCTTCCCAGTTCCTTTGAAAGTTGAGACTTTCATTGGTCTTATTTTATTTTTTTAAATGAAGCCAAGAGGGGAGTCTTTTACATGGAGGCAGAGAATGTAATCAACGCTGCTATCTGCAAGACATGGAGTTGCCCAGCAATGCTAAGGGAATTAAAAGGGAGAAGCAATAACAAAACAGAATGTTGTGAAATGACAAGAGGGTAGAGTGTTAAATTGGCCTGCAATACTTATCAAGAGGTCTTTAAATGAGAACGGATATAGGATTTTCTAGCAGTGGTATAAAAAAATAGTTGATCATTTTTCAATGTTCTTCCTCTCTTTTATTTGGAGCAGTTTACCCTAAGGGGTTCTGCTATTTTAAGTTCATTACTGGGCAAAATCTAGGGCGGCAATGTCTGAGGATAAAACACACAGCCCCATGGAGCCACTAGTATTTGAGTCCCTCTCTGGTCGGACTAACTGAATATGAGACATAAACCTTTCATATTCTACCATTGTTCTATAGGGTTTTGCTCCTATGGGAAATGCTGTTCCCTTTGCTGCTCTCTTCCAAAACGCCAAGTGTCTTCTTGGAAGACTTCATGCCAAGGTAAGTGAGATAGCTATTGTTTGTGACTTAACTCTCCAACACCAGGTCAATCCACCTAGGTCTCTCCAAAATCCCAATCTTGGGAGCACAGAAGCAGAAAGTTTCCTGGCACCAAGATTCAATTTGTTCTCTTCCTTTGCTTTGATTTTGCCAAATCCCTCTTTAAAGAAGGAAACTATACCTGGAATCCTGGAAATGTCTCCATATCTTTGGTTGTTATAAACTTTAACAGGGCCAGAAACACAACATAGAATAAAGGATTGGCCCTTAGAGAGATGGCTGAAATGGTCAGGAATAAAGAAACTCCAATGGAACAGTATTGGATTATATACTTGGGAAATTAAACACTGAACAGATTCATGACAGGAAATACTGAACCAGGTGCTGAAACCCACCCTTATGTCAGTAAGGGAATGTGTCAATATTTTGACTGGGAAGGAGACCGCAGGAATAAGTATGTAAAGGTGGCTTACAGTGTCAAGGAAATGTATCTAAAGTGAAGATCAGGAGACTTGGGTTCTAGAAAGAACTATACCATGAATACTTGTATCTCCTGGAACCTTTTATTTCATGAATAGAATACGGCTGTTAGGTTTACCACTGAGATTCCTTCCCATTCGCACACTTAGATTCCTAAGTTCTAAGCATGCTTTTGGTCTGAAGAACAGCATCTCTAAAACAAGCACTTTTGTTTTTTTCCTCATACTAGTTCCAAAGTGGAATGGATAGGGAATTGTGGTAAGATTTTAGGTGCTTCTCTACCTTTTGATGCGTTCATACTACAAACACGAATCAGCTCAGAACTGCATAATGCTTAGCACTGCTGATATATGTGTTTAGTTCTTTGCCTCCTTCTTCATTGATTCCTAAGTAGAGCCAGGGTAATTCCTGAAGATCTTTATGAAATGATTTTCTCCTTTTGCTTTGGAACGCAGCACACCCTGCTCACTTCTTTGCTGGCTGCTGACATGTCTCCTTCCTGACCCTGAGGGAGGTGTGCCTCTACCTCCATTTTCTTGTCATATTACCCATTCTCTCTTGACAACTCCTCCACATCCATGGCTTCATTCTTTATCGATGATTACCTAATCTACTTTTCTATCTCTGAACTCTACCAAGTTCCAGATCTATATCTCTTCATTATACCCCGTAAGTATTTCAAGTGCAGTTTGTCCAAACAATGATCTTAGACTTTTCTCCTTGCTAATGTGATGACTACCCTTTAGCTTCCGTTAAAAGATTAGTTTTTATTTCTCCATTCATTCATTTATTCATTCAGCTATTAAGTCTGATTTGTTGACGTGTTTCTCACATCAGATATCTAGTTCTTATTTCTGTGGCCATTGCTCCAGAAGCAGACCTTACTTTCTCAACTGAATTATCCCAGCCTCCTAACTTCCCCATTCCTACTTCTCCTTACCATTCCAAAGGCCTCTGCTAGATTCATCTTCTGAAGCATAGCTTCAAAGCCACTTCATTCCCATGTGTCGATATAATCAACCCCCACCATTAGCAAAATATCCATAAAATTAATTAAAAGACTCCTTGCTCTGGTATTTGAGGTCTTTTATGCCACTGATTGAGCTGTTTTCCAGCTATCAGCTGCTGTCTCCTACATCTATTTCATATTTCAAGCAAACCAAGCTGTGTGGAACATACACCCAGCTTTCTTTCATTTGCTAATGTTGACCTTTCAATTGCTAATGTTGCCCATTGAGACTCCTCACTCCCCCATAGGGTTTAGCATCAATTATGCCTAACTGAATTACATATTCATCAATGTCCCTTTCAAATACCATAGCTTCCACACCTTTCCTGAGAGCCCTAGTTAGACATGTTTTTTTAAAAAATCCTCCCTAGTGCCATCTACCTCTCTTCAGACATTTATCATAACTTCATTTGTACTGCACTTACAGGCGTATTGGTCTTATACCTATTAGTTGCTATGAAGGTCTAGAGATCAGTGTTTGCCTCTTACCCTTCTTGGAATACTCTGAAAGGCCTAGCCTAGTGTATTAAACAGCACTGGTATACAGTTAATAAATTAAGCCACCTTGAAACTTCTTAATTATACTCAGGCTTTTTGATTTATTCAGAATCTGACATCTAGTGAATAAGTTCAGAACTAATAACATCAATAACCTAGGGTGACACCAGACTGGACTTAGGATGAGGCTAAATTTTCAGTTAGTCTGAGGAGACAAAGTTCAAAAGCATATACTCTTTCTGTTACATGTTAAAATATAAAAGTTATAAATTTTTAAAGTCGAGTCAAATGATCTTACTTTCAGATCCAGCACAAGCCCATAGTTTACTTAATTTCTTTGAGCCTCAGTTTCCTTATCTATAAGAACGCAGTGACAGCATTATTTACCCCAGAGAGCTATTGAAAAGACAGTAAGATAATGTCTATCAAATGCTTAGATAAGGCCTGGTATATAGTAAGTGCTCAACAAACATTAGCTAGTGTGATCACTATTCTCATCATAACTCCTCATCAGCCAAAGTAGCCAAGCCAATAACGACAGTCCTGAAATTCTTTTATACTGGAGATCCTATCCGAATTTGGTCTTCTAATTTGGGCTCTATGACTACACAGTAATCAAAAGAACTTAAAGACGACACAGAAACCACCAACTGTGGAGAATGAAGCACACAAAAATAATATCCAGGAGGAAAGATTAGAGAAACTGAATTTATGCTGCTTAAAAAGGTGTTTGGTGGGGCTTCCCTGGTGGCACAGTGGTTGAGAGTCCGCCTGCCGATGCAGGGGACACGGGTTCGTGCCCCGGTCCGGGAGGATCCCACATGCTGCGGAGTGGCTGGGCCCATGAGCCATGGCCGCTGAGCCTGCGCATCTGGAGCCTGTGCTCCACAATGGGAGAGGCCACGACAGTGAGAGGCCCGCTCCGCAATGGGAGAGGCCCACATACCACAAAAAAAAAAAAAAAAAAAAAGGTGTTTGGTGAAGGATTTATGTCTTGAAAAAGTATTTAGAATTCAGAAAAATGAAAACAGTGAATGCCTGGTTTTATTTCCAATGAGAATATTAACTTCCATACAAAATTAGGTCTTAAAGTTATATAGAGCAGGAAAATAAAAAACTCTACCATACTGGAGTACACTAGGCAAGGGAGCTGTGGAGTCATGTAAAGATATGACTGTACATGATATTCCAAAGATGATGTTACTATGACCTCATTCAAATGAGGTAATGGGGGTGGCTTAAGCAGTCATATAACGATGTGAGAATCTGAGAAGCTACCGTAGGTGGTTCTGATTGCTTCCCGTTCTTACCTGAACTCTCGTCCAGACTCTCCTCAGAGACATGCTCATTTTGATGGACCCACTCGCCATTGCATTTGAAGAATATCTGCATGGCTGGCCTTGCTTTGCACCTCAGTGCAATGGGGTTGCTCTTGATGATATAAGCATCGCCTGGCTCCTCTATGAAATGAGGCAGCGTCCCAGGAGCTGATGGGATGGATTCAGGGAGGACTTCGCCATTGTCAGTTCCTGTGAAATTGAAGAAGATATCAGAACACAGTCTACACTGGAAGCACATACATCAGGCCAAAAAGAACAACCTGCTTTAATGATCTGTGCTGGAAAACTCTGTATCCTAACACAGCATGCTTGTAAGGCCTGTGCAGATGAATTATCTTCTAGAGACTGAATTAGCATGATATGGTACCTTTAGACAGACACACACTCAGTATTACCGGACGAGTGAAAACAATGAATAGGAGACCCTCTCAAACTACAGTTTTGAATCTGCCTTTGCTGAAAGACCTGAGATAAACATCTGCGGGGTGACAGGCTAAATCTTAAGATTCAGTCTGGCGAAGTGTTCAATGAGGGGCCCAAGCTGCCTCAAAACTTTGAAATAATGGAGGGAATAGATTTGGTTTTCCCATAAATGAGTGTAAATAATGGTGACGTTGGTGGAGGATGGTCGATCATAAGACATGTCCAAAAGATTTCAAACTGTCCACTTTCTTTACCTATGAAACTTTGGAGATTGTCTGGTATTCTACTTTGGATAGCGTTTCTTCCCCAAATTTACTAAACCTTCTAAAAGGAATACACATTTCCTCTGCTTGTCTTTGACCATCATTCTTTACGCCCAGCACTCCTGACCCCAAAAGCTACCTCACTTTTAAGGTTAAGAACTAAAACAAATCACTACAAGCTATAAGTTTTTAGTTTAATATCTAGGGTTACATCTGTTCAAAGGGAAGAAACAGATGTGAGTCTCCCCAAGTACAGGGAACTGATGAGTGGAGAGAAACAATATGAAAAGGAAAAAGCATAAGCCAAGACTTGGCTTCACTGTCTCTTCACTCCATTTAGCAAGGACTTAAGTCCCAGGAAACTAGCACAAAGTCAAGGGAAGAAAGATGTAACTGCTGAGCAATGTGGAGCATAACCAAGAGAAACCCTATCTTGTGCCTTCCCGTGGCCATTCCACAGAAAGAACAAAGCAAGCAAAGATTTCAATGACCAGATCAGCTATGCCCCAGAGAGGGTTACTCCCATTCAAAGCAAATCAGTCTTTAGGGCTAAGCTGCAGAAAGGGACCGAATGAAACCACTGGAACAACAATCTAGTTCAACAGGAGAGAGCCTGGAGACCAGGTGCACCCTGTGTCCTAACCCGGCTTTCTGGGCACCATCAATGCAATTCTGAACAAACAGAGCCTCTTATTATTCCCACTCAAGTCAATAACCTAAATGAGTAAGCACTGTCAAGGATAAACATAATTCACAATATTAGGGGGAATGTCCTGTTGTAAGAACCTGTAGAGAGAATTAGTAAATGTAAAAGAGGGGGGACTAGGACACAGGAGGAATGACTGCCTATAATTATACGTTTGCGTAAGGAAGAAAATAAAAGACACTGAGTTATGAAAAAGACTGCTCGCCAACGGGAATACATCAGCACTATGTCATGCCACTGAAATGAATTAAACACAATAGTTTGATTCTCCAAACTTTTTTTTTCGTTAAATGTATCAACTTAAGGGGGGGGAAACGCCTCACATATTAAAGAGTTTGATATTTATAAGCTATCAGGTGCATTTGTAATAGAAAAGTTAACTCATGTTAATAGAAAAGCTAATGAACAGAAGGACCAAAAAAGCATCATAACACAAATATTCCAAATAATAAGAGAGCAAACAGTTTAAGTTATAAAAGTTAGATAAACTCCCTCAGAAAATAAAATGTGTACATATCACATGGAATAAGAAGGGTTTCAGGATAGAATCTGAGAGGTGCTTTTTAATGTTTTAAATTATATTTACAATGGACTTCGTAAAATGTATCATATATTAATTCATTCTGTTACTGACTGCTCACAGCAATCTCCATCTTCAATAAATACCAAGTCCCCTCAGGCTTCTGTAAATCCATGCATTGGAGGAAATGACAAAGGTATTAGAAGACTTTATGTGGGCATCAAACAGCTCACACTCCCATCAGGGGCTTGAGTTCTGTCCAAAGTAATTCACTGTTGCAGAAAAGGGTCACCTGATAAAGAATATATGCAGACCCCCATGGTGGTAGCCTGAGTGAACAGGGGTGTAAGTGCTAAATGCTGTATGAGGTGTTTTTGCTTAATTAGTAACAATGCCTAAATGTCAGAAGTAACTACTGACATGGGGTGTGGGTCACAAAAAACCAATTTGTAAGTAAATAGTGAGACCACATTTAACCAGTTTAAGTAAAATGACATACAAAGATATTGGATGATAAGATAAATCGAGTTTTAACCATCTGAGTCACAAAACAGAGAGATCTGAAAGCAATTAGGTTACCTTCCTGCTATTTTAGTAAAACCCCATTAGATAAAATAACAAGTTCAGTCTTCATCTAAAACAGAGAGCAGGAGAGTGGAACGGGAAAATTGGCTGTAAGTGTCCCGGCGACCTCGAGGCCCTCCATTAAGAATCAGTCAATCTAACAAAAAAGAAAGACTCACTGACACAGGAAACAAAGTTATGGTGACCGAAGGGAATATGGGGTGAGGGGAGATTAAATCAGGAGTTTGGGATTAACATACATACACTACTGTATATAAAATAGGTAAGCAACAAGGACCTACAGTATAGCACAGAGAACTATACTCAATAACTTGTAATAGCCTATAATGGAAAGGAATCTAGGTACATAGCAAAACAAAAAACTATATATATGTATAATTGAATCACTTTGCTACACATTTGAAACTAACACACCATTGTAAATTAACTATACTTCAATTTTAAAAAAATGAAAAGCAATTTACAAAAGAATCAATCAATGTTCAAAGGAAGAAGAAAAGGCAGAATGTAACATTCTATCTTAACTATTACTGAGGCCACGTTAATATCATGTATGTATAGGAAACAGGTCAGGGTCCAGGAAAGCAAAAAATAACAAAAAAAAATCAATTTATGAGGGTAAGAGTGGAAAGGTGAGACACTGTGGGTATACATTTCTATATGTATTACCATTTGTTTGCATCCTAAGAAATGAAATACGGTAAGTGAAAATAGAAAAGTTACATATTTTCCTTTTGTTGTTGTTTGCTTTGTATGTATAGTGAAGTGTTAGGAGTGCTGTTTGCCTTATACAGATCCCTCTCCCCGCTTCCCCTCCCCAGGATCCTCACCAGGCTCAGACCTGAATTGCTGGTATAGCAGTGCCCTGCCCTTCACATGCCTCCCTTGCAACAAAAAGGCTGCTACCCCAGGAAAGTAGCCCCTTCTTAACCCATCAGGCTGCGGAGTTGCCAACAGAAGTTCCAGGCTGGGGCGTAGAAGTTGCTGACAACCAGATTCACTGGTTCGAGATCGAGGAGGAGAAGGACGTGCTCTCACTGCCTCTGGCGAGAGCACTGGAATCACAACTAACTGCTGAACAATCATCAACAGGAAGACACTGGAACTCACCAAAAAAGATACCCCACATCCAAAGACAAAGGAGAAGCCACAATGAGACGGTAGGAGGGGCGCAATCACAAAAAAATCAAATCCCATAACTGCTGGGTGGGTGACTCACAATCTGGAGAACACTTATACCACAGAAGTCCACCCACTGGAGGGAAGGTTCTGAGCCCCACGTCAGGCTTCCCAACATGGGGGTCTGGCAACGGGAGGAGGAATTCCTAGAGAATCAAACTTTGAAGGCTAGCGGGATTTGATTGCAGGACTTTGACAGGACTGTGGGAAACAGAGACTCCACTCTTGGAGGGCACACACAAAGTAGTATGCACATAGGGACCCAGGGGAAGCAGCAGTGACCCCAGAAGACACTGAACCAGACCCACCTGCTAGTGTTGGAGGGTCTCCTGCAGAGGGGGGGCATGGCTGTGTCTCACCGTGAGGACAAAGACACTGGCAGCAGAAGTTCTGGGACGTACTCCTTGGCGTGAGCCCTCCCAGAGTCCGCCATTAGCCCCACCAAAGAGCCTGGGTAGGCTCCAGTGCTGGGTCGCCTCGGGCCAAACAACCAACAGGGAGGAAACCCAGCCTCACCCATCAGCAGACAAGCACATTAAAGTTTTACTGAGCTTGGCCCACCAGAGCAACAGCCAGCTTTACCCACCACTAGTCCCTCCCATTAGGAAACATGCACAAGCCTCTTAGACAGCGTCATCCACCAGAGAGCAGACAGCAGAAGCAAGAAGAACTACAATCCTGCAGCCTGTGGAACAAAAACCACACTCACAGAAAGACAAGATGAAAAGGCAGAGGGCTACGGATCAGATGAAGGAACAAGATAAAACCCCATAAAAACAACTAAATGAAGCGGAGATAGGCAACCTGCCAGAAAAAGAATTTAGAAAAATGATAGTGAAGATGATCTAGGACCTCGGAAAAAGAATGGAGGCAAAGATCGAGAAGATGCAAGAAATGTATAACAAAGACCAAGAAGAATTAAAGAACAAACGAAGAGAGATGAACAATACAATAACTGAAATGAAAAATACACTAGAAGGAATCAATAGCAGAATAACTGAGGCAGAAGAACGGATAAGTTACGTGGAAGACAGAATGGTGGAAGTCACTGCTGCAGAACAGAATAAAGAAAAAAGAATGAAAAGAAATGAAGACAGCATAAGAAACCTCTGGGACAACATTAAATGCAACAATATTCACATTACAGGGGTCCCAGAAGGAGAAGAGAAAGGACCCGAGAAAATATCTGAAGAGATTAGAGTCGAAAACTTCCCCAACATGGGAAAGGAAATAGCCACCCAAGTCCAGGAAACACAGAGAGTCCCATACAGGATAAACCCAAGGACAAACACGCCAAGACACACAGTAGTCAAATTGGCAAGAACTAAAGACAAAGAAAAATTATTGAAAGCAACAAGGGAAAAATGCCAAATAATATACGAGACAACTCCCATAAGGTTAACAGCTGATTTCTCAGCAGAAACTCTATGAGCCAGAAGGGAGTGGCATGGCATATTTAAAATGATGAAAGTGAAGAACGTACAAACAAGATTACTCTACCCAGCAAGGATCTCATTCAGATTTGATGGAGAAATCAAAAGCTTTACAGACAAGCAAAAGCTAAGAAAATTCAGCACCACCAAACCAGCTCTACAACAAATGTAGTTCAGAAAACTGAAATCATATCAAGCATCTTTTCTGGCCACAACACTATGAGATTAGAAATCAATTACAGGGAGAAAAATATAAAAAACACCAAAAAATGGAGGCTAAACATTACGTCAGTAAATAACCAAGAGACCACTGAAGAAATCAAAAGGGAAATCAAAAATACCTAGAGACAAATGACAATGAAAACACGATGATCCAAAACCTATGGGATGCAGCAAAAGCAGTTCTAAGAGGGAGGTTTATAGCAATACAAGCCTACCTCAAGAAACAAGAAAAATCTCAAACAATCTAACCTTACACTTAAAGGAACTAGAGAAAGAAGAACAAACAAAACCCAAAGTGAGCAGGAGGAAAGAAATCATAAAGATCAGAGCAGAAATAAATGAAATAGAAACAAAGAAAATAATAGCAAAGAGCAATAAGCTAAAAGCTGGTTCTTTGAGAAGATAAACAGAATTGATAGACCATTAGCCAGACTCATCAAGAAAAAGAGGGCGAGGACTCAAATCAATAGAATTAGAAATGAAAAGGAGAAGTTACAACAGACACCACAGAACTGCAAAGCATCCTAAGAGACCACTACAAGCAACTCTCTGCCAATAAAATGGACAACCTGGAAGAAATGGACAAATTCTTAGAAAGGTATAACCTTCCAAGACTGAACCAGGAAAAAATAGAAAATATGAACAGACAAATCACAAGTAATGAAATTGAAACTGTGATTAAAAATCTTCCAACAACCAAAAATCCGGACAACATGGCTTCACAGGTAAAGTCTATCAAAATTTTCTAGAAGAGCTAACACACATCCTTCTAAAACTCTTCCAAAAAACTGCAGAAAAAGGATCACTCCCAAACTCATTCTATGAGGCCACCATCACCCTGATACCAAAAGCAGACAAACATACTACAAAAAAAGAAAATTACAGACCAACATCACTGATGAATATACACGCAAAAATCCTCAACAAAATACTAGCAAACAGAATGCAACAACACATCAAAAGGAATATACACCATGATCAAGTGGGATTTATCCCAGGGATGCAAGGATTCTTCGATATATGCAAATCAATCAGTGATACACCATATTAACAAATTGAAGAATAAAAACCATATGATCATCTAAAATAGATTCAGAAAAAGCTTTTGACAAAATTCAACACCCGTTTATGATTAAAAACTCTCCAGAAAGTGGGCATAGAGGGAACCTACCTCAACATAATAAAGGCCATATATGACAAACCAACAGCAAACATCATTCTCAATGGTGAAAAACTGAAAGCATTTCCTCTAAGATCTGGAACAAGACAAGGATGTCCACTCTCACCACTATTATTCAACATAGCTTTGTAAGTCCTAGCCATGGCAATCAGAGAAAAAAAGAAATAAAAGGAATCCAAATCAGAAAAGAAGAAGTAAAACTGTCACTGTTTGCAGACAACATGACTATACATAGAGAATCCTAAAGATGCCACCAGAAAACTACTAGAGCTAATCAATGAATTTGGTAAAGTTGCAGGATACAAAATTAATGCACAGAAATCTCTTGCATTCCTACACGCTAATGATGAAAACTCTGAAAGAGAAATTAAGGAAACACTCCCATTTACCATTGCACCAAAAAGAATAAAATACCTAGGAATAAACCTACCTAGGGAGACAAAAGACCTGTATGCAGAAAACTGTAAGACACTGATGAAAGAAATTAAAAATGATACAAATAGATGAAGAGATATACCATGTTCTTGGACTGGAAGCAACAACATTGTGAAAATGGCTATACTACCCAAAGAAATCTACAGATTCAGTGCAATCCCTATCAAACTACCAATGGCAGTTTTCACAGAACTAGAACAAAAAATTTCACAATTTGTACGGAAACGCCAAAGCGTTTAGCCAAAGCAAACAGCGAATAGCTGTTTGCTAAACGCCAAAGCATTTTGCAAACGCTATTTGCCAATAGCGTTTTGCTAAACGCCAAAGCTAAACGCCAAAGCGAATAGCCAAAGCAATCTTGAGAAAGAAAAACGGAGCTGGAGGAATCAGGCTCCCTGACTTCAGACTATACTACAAAGCTACAGTAATCAAGCAATATGGTACTGGCACAAAAACAGAAATGTAGATCAATGGAACAGGATAGAAAGCCCAGAGATAAACCCACACACATATGGTCAACTAATCTATGACAAAGGAGGCAAGGATATACAACGGAGAAAAGACAGTCTCTTCAATAAGTGGTACTGGGAAAACTGGACAGCTACATGGAAAAGAATGAAATTAGAACACTCCCTAACACCATACACAAAAATCAACTCCAAATGGATTTGAGACCTACATGTAAGACCAGACACTATAAAACTCTTAGAGGAAAACATAGGAAGAACACTCTGACATAAATCACAGCAAGATCTTTTTTGATCCACCTCCTAGAGTAATGGAAATAAAAACTAAAATAAACAAATGGGACCTAATGAAACTTAAAAGCTTTTGCAAAGGAAACTACAAACAAGATGAAAAGACAACCCTCAGAATGGGAGAAAATATTTGCAAACGAATCAACGGACAAAGGATTAATCTCCAAAAAATATAAACAGCTCATGCAGCTCAATATTAAATAAACAAACAACCCCATCCAAATATGGGCAGAAGACCTAAATAGACATTTCTCCAAAGAAGACATACAGATGGCCAAGAAGCACATGAAAAGCTGCTCAACATCACTAATTATTAGAGAAATGCAAATCAAAACTACAATGAAGGGGCTTCCCTGGTGGTGCAGTGGTTGAGAGTCCGCCTGCCGATGCAGGGGACACGGGTTTGTGCCCCGGTCCAGGAGGATCCCACATGCCGTGGAGCGGTTGGGCCCGTGAGCCATGGCCGCTGAGCCTGCACGTCCGGAGCCTGTGCTCTGCAACGGGAGAGGCCACAACAGTGAGAGGCCCGCGTACAGCAAAAAAAAAAAATTTGAAAAAAAAAATTGAAAAAGAAACTACAATGAGGTATCACCTCACACCAGTTAGAATGGGCATCATCAGAATATCTGCAAACAGCAAATGCTGGAGAGGGTGTGGAGAAAGGGGAACCCTCTTGCACTGTTGGTGGGAATGTAAATTGATACAGCCACTATGGAGAATGGTATGGAGGTTCCTTATAAAACTAAAAAGAGAACTACCATATGACCCAGCAATCCCACTACTGGGCATATACCCAGAGAAAACCATAATTCAAAAGGACACATGCACCCCAATGTTCACTGCAGCACCCTTTACAATAGCCACATCATGGAAGCAACCTAAATGCCCACTGACAGATGAATGGATAAAGAAGATGTGGTACATATATACAATGGAATATTGCTCAGCCATAAAAAGGAACGAAATTGGGTCATTTGTAGAGACGTGATCTATCTAGAGACTGTCATACAGAGTGAAGTAAGTCAAAACAAGAAAAACAAATACCGTATATTAATGCATATATGTGGAACCTAGAAAAATGGTACAGATGAACCGGTTTGCAGGGCAGAAATAGAGACCCAGATGTAGAGAACAAACGTATGGATACCAAGGGGGGAAAGTGGCTGGGGTCGGGGATGGTGGGATCAATTGGGGGATTGGGATTGACATGTATACACTAACATGTATAAAATGGATAACTAATAAGAACCTAGTGTATAAAAAAAAATTTTTTTTAATTTGATGACAACCATAATCGAAAAGAATATGAAAAATATATGTGTAGCAATCACTTTTCTGTACAGCAGAAATTAACATAGCATTATAAATCAACTATACTTCAATAAAAATTTTTTTTAAAAGTTGCTGACAAATCCCATCCTTTGGAGGGGATTGGGGTGTGGGGTAGTGGTGATGACTTACTTTAATAAATGGTTTTATGGAAGACTGCATGGGTATTTTGGGCTTCGAGGTAAATTTACTTGTAATCGCAATACATTGGCCACTGCTCTGTAATTCAGATTATAGTTTTAAACCTGGTGTGAGAAATGCTGATGACTGACCTGCCAACTGCCCTCTCCCACCTGGTAGAGGCATGAAAAGTCACGGACTGAGTTTACTTTTCGCAGGTGGGAATGGCCACGTGACACCCCTCAACGGCAAATGTGTGATAAACAGAGCTTTCTGAGATAGCTTTTATTTTCCTGATAAAAGGAATAAATGTGGTGGGTATCGACGTATTTTTTTGTTTCTGTCTTAACTGGGGAAGATCACAAGGAAAAGTTGAAGAAGGACACAGAGATACCAGCTCTGACAACAAAGAGGCTGAACACACACCAGGAGGCATATATCTCCAGATAATTTGTTATTTTAAAATCAGGTTTTCTGTTTTTGCAGAAAATACTCCTCACTGATACACCCAGGTCTACCTTTTTTTTTTTTTTTTTTTTTTTTTGTGGTACGTGGGCCTCTCACTGTTGTGGCCTCTCCCGTTGCGGAGCATAGGCTCCGGACGCGCAGGCTCAGCGGCCATGGCTCATGGGCCCAGCCGCTCCGCGGCATGTGGGATCCTCCTGAACCGGGGCACGAACCTGTGTCCCCTGCATCGGCAGGCGGACTCTCAACCACTGCGCCACCAGGGAAGCCCCAGATCTACCTTCTTAAAGACAGAGCACCAAGCTTCACTATTAAATCCCAATGCACTCAGTGTTAAGTAGTTTTGGGGAAGCTAAAAAAACATGGAAACTATGTGAGCAGAGAGAAAAATAAGAGCTGCCACTTACCGAATGGTTACAGGTTATGGTAATGAGGCTTCTACATGGATTAAGTCATTTAAGTTTGACACCATCACTCCAAGGTGGGGACAGCGAGGACCCCCTTTTGCATTTGAGGAAACACTTTGATTATGTGTCTTGTCTAACGTTATGTAGCTTAGTAAGAATCTGAACAGATCTGACTGAAACACCTCACAATTCCATTTCAGTTCAAGTGAATGGACCCTTAGAAGTGCAATAGGGTCATTTAGTGAGTGCCTGTCTTATGGCAATTATGTGCAGTTCATAAAACCAAAAGAGTGGCGAGGAACCACAAGATAAAGTCTAATATTCATCTTAAAGATCGCTCAGTGATCCCTTTGGCTGGACTGTAATTCCAGGTCAGCATGGGTGTGTTATGGACACACCCAGAGAAGGTCTTGAGAAAATATTTTGGAGAGAACCGCACAGCAAGTACTCAACTAATTATATTCAACTGACTAGGCATCCTTTCTAAAGTCAGGAACAGAAAAAGTCAAAGAATAAGCCTGTTTGAGAATAGAATAATGAGAAGGATTTTTCAACACTGCATTTAGAAATAGTTTCATCTCTTTTAAGCAGGAATATTTAACCACTAAAACTCCAATTAAAATACAAGGAATATATATATAAAATACAAGGAATTATATATATATATATATATAAAATACAAGGAATATAAAATACAAGGACACAGTTCAGCAAAAATAAAGGGACTGGAACTGGGGCTTTTTCATTCCATCATGTTTTTAACCATATAAAACTGCCAATGTTGGACTGTCTGAAATGTGAAATTTGTAATGGGACTGGGTACACTGGAGCCCAAAGTCGTTTCAAATTGGGAGTCACAAACCCTTGGACCATCAGTGAAGGCTGCTGCCACTCCACGAGGTTAGAGTATAAATGATGTTGACCTTCAACAGACTTTGAGGAATTCTAAATTATTTTCATACTTTTTTGCCAAGAGTACTTTGAAATACATTTCATTTCTTTTTTTCTCTTCTATCTCCAAAGTACTCTTATCTTCTTACTGGTACAAAACATGCAGATTTGTTCCCAAGTGCAAGCAATGACCCGGCCATAAAGCAAAGTCTAAATCTGGTAAAACCAGAGAACTCTAGGCTCAAGTAACCTGATTTAAAGTCTGGTTCAACTCTATTACCTTGGGTAACTTAACACTGAGGTTCCATTTTTCTCATCCATAAAAGGGGTGATAAAAATGTATTAGTATTTTGTGATGGTAAAGTGAGATAATATATATAAAAAAATATAGTAAATGATAAAATGTTAAATTTAATTTGCCACCACTACCAATGCCATCAGCATCATTGCCTAGATAAAGAACTGCAAACAAAGGAGAGAGAATTATAATTATGATCTAGATTTCCATTCTAAAACTTATTACCCTGAAATTTATATTTCAATTTTTGTGATGGTTATTATTTTCATCCCAGTGCCCTCATGATAGGAACTGTTTATAAACTATCTTTACTCTTTGCTACCCATATGTATGTTAGAGCATGTATTAGGTCAAAAACTCGGAAAACATGCTGTGAGGCATTTATCTATTCAGTAAACACGTAGTGAATGGTTAAACCACATGCCAGGCTCATGGTTATCCTGCAAAGCAGTGTAATAATACACAATGGATTTCCTGTTGGCCACATCCCAAAACTACTGGCTTTAACAGGCAAGCAGTTATTAAACGTAGGAAACTGCATAGTATTCCAGGGCCCCCCTCACTGCAATAGTTAAATGAAGCAAGTCACCTTAGAAATAGCTCTTTAAATTCCATTCAATGTCTGGGAGCGTATTTGGTCTACAACAATATCCAAGTCAGAGCAGAAAGCCATACCAGGGAAACCAAGTTACATAATCTAAGACAACACAATAGAGCTGGGTTCTCTGCTTTTGTTTATGTAAGTATGACTTGTCTCCATACGGTTACTTAATTAGATGGGGGATGCACTGTATCCATTCAATGCAGAACAGCCGGAATTTTACATACCAAATATTTAATGCGATTTATGAAACCCAGACTCTTCCCCTAGGCCCCAATAAAACCTTTTTTTAAACTCAGAAATTATCTGCCTTCTTCCCAACCTCTAATAAAAATGGAAATGCTTTATATCACTGCATGTGCATAGTTCATGTCACCTGTGTCATTCTCATACATGGTCTAAGATACTGTTCCATTGAGCAGATCTTAAATTCTGCAGAGTAGATGGTAAACAACACTTCAATGCATTCAAACGAATCTGAAGAGACCTTCTTACTTCCTCACACAAGAAACTTCAGAATTCAGTAGAGCTTATAAAAGCACATTCATCATTCCCCAGCTTATCACAATTTACCTTAATATATTCAATCTTTTTATTAAATTGACAAATGGGTACATACGCACTCAGGTTAGACTGTGTTCTAGGTACTGGACATTGAGTTGAAAGATAACTGAGGGGACTTCCCTGGTGGTCTAGTGGTTAAGACTCCACACTTCCACTGCAGGGGGCACGGGTTCGATCCCTGGGTCAGGGAACTAAGATCCGGCATGCCATACAGCACAGCCAAAAAACCAACAACAACAAACACTAAGACACAGTTAATTTCCTCAAGGAGTTCTCAGATTAAATTAGAGACAAATAATTACAGAACAATGACAAGCATGCTACCAGTATACTGGAAGTATAAACAAAATGTCACAGGGCACAGAGGAGAGAAAGCCTAACTTTCCTTGGGATGGTCTGTGGCAGGCATCTTGGGGAGAGTTACATTTCAGCATAGTTCAGGTGTAGGAGTTGAAAAGGAGAACACATGGGGAAGGCATTCCAACTGAGGTCATGGTACGTGCACACGTGTGCCATGAGTGCATGGAATGGCAGCTGAAGAGTTATGCAGAGTTAAATATCATTTTCCTTATAACTCACAGTTGGAAGAGTTGACTTTGACATTTGTACTAAACTATTGGACCTACTTGGCTCTAATATCTCTTATTTCTATGCACCTTCCTTTAAGTTTTCTGAGACGTAGACACAGAGTAATCAGCATATCAAAGAAAGACAGCTGTCTTGGTTTATAGCATGAGCCCTAAGGCCAGTTTAAAGTAATTCCATGTGCATGCTTTCAATGAGGAAGAAACAATGTTTGTTCTAATATGGAAGAAGGAGTTATTTTCTTTTAGCCACACTAACACAATTGACATTTCTCCCAAGACCACAGGGGAAGTTGTTTTGTTTTGTTTTGGTTTTTTAAATCATCCACTATTTCAGCTCTTGCTTGAGTCATCTGCAAAACTGAATTCTGAAATTGGGTCAAAGCCAGAGATTTTATACTAGTTCTGATGGTGCCTTGTCCCTTAGTGGAAACAAGCAACGTGCAATCAGATTCAGCATGAGATGCCTGTTCCCGTAATAACAGTTTGTCCAAAGGGATTCTAAAGTTAAGAGGCCAAATTTAGCCCAATGGTTTTCTATGTGTGGTGGGATTACTGATGATTTAAATTTTTATTGTTTTGCTTTTTCAACATTTTTAAATGTGTTCTTAAATAAACAGTTTGAATCAGAACACACACACACACACACACACTTTTCTATTCCAGTGAAGGCATATAAAAGGCTCTGTAAACTAAACTATGGCAACATCTAGATTTTACTTCATGGTGTCTAACTTCTAGTATATTGAAATTAATCAATCAGGACAAAAACAAACAAATATGTCCCTAGGGGGGGAAATGGAAAAAATTAGACTGTAAGGTTGATAAAAATTATTCATTTTAAAATGTAAAATTAAAAGGGTAATATTTTATTGAAAACGGTGTTCAAGATGGAGCTTAAAAATTGTTTACGTTTTCCCCCCATAATGGATACATTTAAGTATGAGTGTGGGCCATTGATTAGGTTTCAAATTCATCTGAAAACCTAGTGGGAATTGGGAAAGGCTTTGCTTTCAGCATGTTATCACTTTTCACTTGTAACTGACAGTTTAAGAGTGAGGCCATTCATAGTTATGGAAGAATGGTTGTTTTAACGCAACACTGAATGACAGAAAACCAAACAATCCAACACCATTCTCATATTTTTCATTCTTGGAAAATTACCTTTCAGGAAGAGCTTGGCGTTTTATGTTCTACACGTTAACACAGCAGGGACTTTCAATCTTTTCATGACAAAAACAAGCAACAAAAGAGGGGAAACAAAAACATAAGGAACAGACACTAAATTCTCTCCGAAATAAATACACTTCCATTAGATGTCAGGTCACATTTAAACAAACACTCAGACTGTGACCATTTAGTCATATATCTGAATAAATGTGGGCTGATTTAACGGGAACATGGTTTGATACAACTTTTTCTATGTGACCTTGACTCAGGCAAAATAGAGTGGGAGTTCATCTTCGATAAAATCTGGGCCAATTCTCTTATCCTAGAAGCAAGCGAGGCCCTCAGAGGTTCAACAACTTGCTAAAGAGCTCTAAGGAGCAGACTTGGTTGAAATCTCTCTACTGACATCTACTAGAGTATTTTCCCCATTATATATGCTGCTTTTGTCTGGGTGGGACACAAATGATTAAATTTACAACTACATTTTGCATCAATGTCTACTGAGAAATTCTACCAAGCAAACAATCTTGTAAAATCTCTTTTATGATGACATTGTAACTTGCAAATATTCTTGTAAAATCAAATACAATGCAAAAAAATCTAACATTTTATGATGTACTTTCTATTGAAAATCATGGCTTATTATATGATGCTACATTATAGAAAAGTACAAATAATACATGTATTTTAAAAAAACATTGTTATCCATAGTTACCAAGTTCCCAAAGACTCATACTATTAATAATTAGGTGTCTTTCATTCTCTCATCTTTCTTTTTCAGATGTATATTTAATATTTTGGCTTTCTGTGAATAGGATATATATATATATATGTATGTATACTTCAAGATAGTATCGCATTTTGTCTCATAGTATCTCATGGTATTATTAACTTTTTATTAAACCAATTCTTAATGACTGAGAGTAGATATGTCAGTTTTGTTCTTGGTAGTTCCTTACTTTTTAACATTTCGTTGTTTCTAAATGTTAGGTTTATAGCATTGATATTTTAATTCTCCACTTATCATCTATATCCTGATTACACGTGAATATATATCTTTAGCAGTTCTCTCTGCAGCTTCAAACCTGTACATTAAATTGCCTCTAGATGTATTCACCTAAATGTTCCCATAGATCTCACAGACTTCTTATGCCTAAAACAGAACTTAGGGCTTAGCCCTTCATACCTACTATTTGGACCATACGCCCTAAGTCAAAGAATAGTCCTAATATTCACTAAGTCCCCCAAGCTAGAACCTGGAGGTCGCCTACCTTTCCTTTGCTCACCCTCCCACATCCAATTTAACACTAAGCTCTGTTGGTTCTGTCTCCTAAATTCAAGACCAGCTCTTCATCCCTATTCCCATTACGCTGGCCACCACCATCATTCCCCTCAATGACTACAACTGGTCCTGTCGTCATCAACATTCTTGATTGCCCTCCTTCAATCCATCCTACACGCAGAATGAACTTTGCCAAATCCAAATTCAAACATGTCATTCTGTCGTAAAAACCCTCCAAATCCTTTGGATAAGATTCCTATTTTCTGACATGGCTTTCAAGCAAGACCTTTCATGATCTGGTCTGTGCTTACGTCTCTAGCTTCCTGCCAAATCACTTCACCACAAGGGGGCTAGAGGGACTATTGCTCAGTTCTTTCAGGGGTCAAATGCTCTTCCTCGGGGACTGGCATCCAAGTTTTCCCTTCTGTCCGAAGTACTGTTTTGGCCCTCTTTTGCTTAATAGCCCGTTCTTATCCTCAGGGCTCAGCTTAGTCGGCACATCATATATGAAGCCCTTCTGGAACAACACAAATTCTGTGTTACCTTCCTTTTCTTGGTCCTTCCATAATGCTTTGTACTAATACATAGCTTTTCACATATATCAGTGCACCTTCCTCTCGATTTTAAGTTCCATGAAGGCAAAGAGTGTGATATTCTAAATAAATAATTACATAGATAAATGAAACTGTGATGAAACTTTTGACCATTATCTTTGCAATAAATGTGTACTAAGTGCATATCACGTGTGACTAAATTATTTTCAAAAGGACAATGCAGGGCTTCCCTGGTGGCGCAGTGGTTGGGAGTCCACCTGCCGATGCAGGGGACACGGGTTCGTGCCCCAGTCTGGGAGGATCCCACATGCCGCGGAGCGGCTGGGCCCGTGAGCCATGGCCGCTGAGCCTGCGCGTCTGGAACCTGTGCTCTGCAACGGGAGAGGCCACAACGGTGACAGGCCCGTGTACCGCAAAAAAAAAAAAAAAAAAGGACAATGCAAACTGACATTACCACCAGCATTATAGGAGTTTACCAATTTTCTTCATCCTCACCACCAAAACGTGTTTGGGGGATATTTGTTAATTGATGGGTAAAACAAATATTGTTTAAAATATACTTTCTGATCACTAGCAAACTTGACTATTAAAGAATATTCAACTATTTTCATTTACTTTTTATGAATTGCATATTCGTTTTTTTTTACCATTTTATGTTTTATAGATTTTTAGGAAGTTTAACTGTATAATCTCTAAAAGTAAAACAACTTGAATCTAAAAAATGTATAGCTTCTATTGTTTTAGTATCAAGTGCTAAGCAACACCAAACACCTTACTTTTTATGTTATTTCCTCCAATTCATTAATTCCTTTATTCATCTCCAATTTGGAGTTACAGCAATCAAGAGATCAGTTTCACTAATCAGTTTCCAAAATCAACAACATTGACAAGAATGGCTAGCTCCAGACCAAAAAAAAAAAAAGGTCTTATGCAGGAAAAAAACTGACATCTTAAAAAAAAAATCAGTATTTTATGTGCGAGATTCATAAAGAACAGCAAAAGGAACAGGGTTTGTCTTCCATTTCTTAATGAGATGACCTTCTTTGCACAACAAAGTCCTTCTTCTGGAAATCACCTAAGACGTTGATAGGAGGATGAAATTTTGATGCTCACGTAAAAGCCTTTAATTCCTTTGTTATTTTTCCTAATACACAGACTTAGTTGAGCCTGCTGGGATGTGGGATTCAGCAAAGGCTGACAATACACCACATGGCACTAGTGACCAACAACAGAAGCTGCATCCTGATCTGATGTGACAGTTATCTGATTGGGAGGTGGAACTTGTACAATAGAGGGGGCTTACTTTTTTATCCTCCTTAGACAAGCTGCTAGACACCGTCGGAAACAGATTTATACCAAGTTGTATTGAAGCACAAAATATTGTTCCTCCTGATAACTTTTATCAAGGGGCAGCCTGATGCAAGGAAACTGATGTGGGCTTCGGAGTTAGATATCTGGCCTAAGATCATATAATTCATTAGGAAGAAAACCTGGATTTGAATCTAACTCTAAGCTACTTTATCCTTCATATTATTTCATGTAGAAAGAGAATAATATAGTATTATAAGCCTATTAGGATATTATATGGCATATTAGGCAATCAATAAATAACAACTTATTGTTAGCACACTACATAAACTAAGGGATGGATGGATGGGCAGAGGATGAAAAAGTAGATTTTCATCCTGAAGATTATTTTGTTTGCGAAGAAGAAACCGTCAGAGCAAGAACCCAGTCTATTCAGCAGCACTTCAAGAAATGCCTGAAAATTTTACATACCTTTTCCTTACAATGCTCTATCTAAGATGGAAACCCAGTGGCCAATACTGGGGACCTGGATGTTCTTGGAAGATTAAGGTCACTCGTCTTTGCTGGAATGCGTTTGGACACATTTAGAAGACCTGAAGTTGTACCTTGAGAACCTGACATCCGACTTAAGGAATTTCAGGGGGAAAAAAAAGCAACAACAAAAAAGCCTACTACATACTTGAGCAGCTTAGTATCACCTAATCAGCTTAATTGCACTAGGGTGAAGCCTGGTATGCATACTGTCAGCAAGAAGAATGGGAGAAAAAGAACACTCTAACAGAGAAGTTTAATTGCTTTCTGTGATTTAATTTAGCTGTCTCAGCTTCCTCCTCCATGCATAAATGAATATGAATCAATCATGCGAATATTGTTAGGCTGTTCCTGTTTGCTGTTTGTCATCAGTAGGTGGATAGCTTGCAGGTACCTAGAGCCTATAGCAAGCACTTAGCTTTCTTGGTACCTAGGGTCTGGGTGAGGAGAGCAGAAATTACCTGGGCTACTACGGAACAAGTTTTATTAAAACTAAAAGAAACAACCAACACTATAGTTGGTACTTTGGCGGCAGATATTAAACCATCAATTAAATGCGGCCACGTGCTCTAGAAGGAATGAGACATTCCCCAACATTTAGAGGTGACTTCCAGAGCAGCAGTGGGCAGTCCAGAGCAGAACACAATGTTCTTGTTAGATAAGTTGGGATAGGAAGGGAGAGGAAAGAATGGGTATTGATATGTTGAGACAGACCGGGACCCAGGACCCTTTGCCGCAGTGCTTGCACCTGGACAAATATCTCCGCTAGCGTCAAAATACAAAGAAACTCTAAGGGACTAAAAATAACTGTGTGCATGCACAGTTGGGGCAAACTATAGACAACAAGATACAAAAAGACCAAAACCCCGACTACCACTTCTGAAGAGCCAGGAGCAAAAACAGAGTGTCTTTAGCAAAAGCAGAGTACTGTGCATGCCTCCTGCACTCAACACCCCCAAAGGGGTGGGCAAGCCACTTAAGCCACTCCTCCGGCCTGACCCCTGGATACATCCCTACCCTCACCCCATATAAGGAACCAGCTTGCCCCTCTCAGGGACGCAGCAAGGGAACCTGTTGCTTGTTTTCACTCCCCCCTGCTACAGCAGAAACCTCAATAAAGCATTGCCTGAATTTCTTGTCTGGCCTCTGATCAGTTTCTATTGATTAAAGAGGGTCAAGAACCCTGGTCAATAACATCACTGCACTATCATTTTTTTCCTCCTATCTCTATCTTTTTTGTAGCCCTAACATCCATTAAGACAAGCTCACAGACATAGAGAACAGACTTATGGTTGCCAAAGGGAAGGGGAGATGGCAGAGGGAGGGAGTGGGAGTTTGGGGTTAGCAGATACAAACTATTGTAGGATGGATAAACAACAAGGTCCTACTGTATAGCACAGAGAACTATATTCAATATCCTGCGACAAACCATAATGGAAAAGAACATGAAAAAGAATGTATACGTATGTATAACTGCATCACTTTACTGTACAGCAGAAATTAACACAACACTGTAAATCAACTAGACTTCAATAAAAAAAACTCTAGCACCGTCAACCCAAAGGCTCTCAAAGGTGTTTACAGTCGATTAGGGTTAGGATTCAACATAACTGCAAAACAGAAATAAAGCACACTTAGTACCTCTATCGGAAGACAACAATGTCAAGACATTAAAAATCAGTGTTAAGACAGTGCTTAAAGTTGACAGTACGATGTACCCAAAGCACAGCAATGCCGGAGGAAGCTAACAAGCGACATTACAAGTTGCTCATTGGAAAAAACCCTAGGTAAGTGCTGTGGTACCACTTCATCACTAGTATCTAATTCCTAGGATGCAAAACTGAAAAAGCAAATCTGACCGAGTCTCAGAGCAAAATATTTTTAAATGCTAATTTTTAGAATTAGAAGCATATAAGGTTATTTGGGTTAGTGGGGAGTTGTGTACAAAGTTTTAGGGGTGGGGAAGTGGCATCATGAAACCTACGTGGAAATGATTCTTTCCACTGAATGGATGATAACGTCAACTCTAAAAATGACTAGTTGATTCCAGAAATCCAGTAAACCTCACTGGACATTGTCCATCTTTTGGGAAGGAGCCACTGCAGTACAGTGATTTTCACCACATAGGAGGGATTCAAATCAAAGCACCACCTCCTTGGTCATCTGCTCTATGCAACAGCCACTGGCAAGACAACAGAATAGCTCTGGAGGTCCTTAAAGGGAAAAGAGACGATCCTAAAAGTCTCAATTTGGAACAAAGAGAAAAAAAAGTAACCAAGGAGCCTATAATTGTTTACTACTCAAGGTCTCAGAGTGCAATTTACAAGGTGTTTCTTATTTCTTTAAGTTTTTCTCCAAGTAACTTCCCATTACAAAGAGAAACCCAGAATAAACTGTGATGAAAGTGAAGGCATACAAACTTTTGACCAATGGTGAATAAAAGTAATGAATTACTCTTCAGACTGAAGACGGAGCCAGGGAGAAAGCTAGTGTGCCTGGCCACATGGTTATAGGACGGAGGCAGACACGGAGCGTATTGAAAGATGAGATATATCACAACATGCAAACACTTAAATGGAGCAAACTGGGCATTCACAGGTCATTAAAAAAATGGGGGGGGCATTTGAGTACTCAGTAAAATATCAACGTATTTAAGGTAAGCATTTATCTTTCCTGGTTAATTCCCACTTCCTGCATGGCAGAAAGTAGAAATATCTTCTTCATATGCGAAGACAAAATAAATTCTTCATCTCTCAACATTTAAAATTCTTAGAAATAATTCTGCAGAGATTAAGATGTTAACATTCCAGAAAACCAAAATAACTCACTCATCTCGCCTTCCACCCTGAGGTCCCCATCCTACCCCACACAAATCCCAGATGAAAGAGCTGTGACAAGCTCAACAACTCAGGTGGCGTATTCCTCTACCCAGGAGTTCACTTGGCTTCCAAAGTAATAAATGCTTCTGAGGCCGTGTCTTGCGTTACAGAACATGGCGAGATGGATGAGACAAGTTCCTGCTCTTATTATAACTCTGGTGTCCAAGGACTCAAGGAGCCGCTTTCTGAAGAATGTACTACTCTCCCTATGACCGCAGGGAACAACACGAATCTTCAAGATCAACGTGGACCCCAGGTTTGGTTGAAGGTCTGGGCTTGCCATAAATGCAGATTATGGGTTTTCTATTAGTCAGTGGAAGACACTAGATTTCAGTGAGATTAGTTATACATCAAAGCAATGTTCTCAAATGACAACAATAGACTTAAAGGTAAAACTACTAGAACAGAATCGTGCTTTTTCCCTTTGTCTCACAGGCAACTATTTCATGGCTGGGGCATTGTCACGCTGCAGTGATTCACAGAAGAATGTAATGTTTAATGAGCCAAATATGGAGATAATTATGCCACTTATATTTGGGGCACACACAAAATAAGACCATATTTGTAGACTCTATGAACATTCTAGGGCAGGAGAGAAAAGATTTTCTTTTTTAATAGCTGAACTGGATTTTACTATGACTAAAAACTTTGGAAGTAACACATTGCCTCTCTGCCCAATTAAAACAAGTTAAAGAGCTGAAAGAGTACATTTTTAATTTTAGAAGTTCTTTGAAGTTGCTCTGAAACTCCAACTTGATTTTATCCATGGGACCCTCCAATAATCAGATCTGTCAGTTCCTAAAAATCATCTATTGATATATAATTATCTATTGACACAGACGTGATATATTTCTTCATGGCTGCTTTTCTTGATTGTGAATTAATGTTCTAGATAAGCCAAAACAACGATGCCATTATAATTATGTGTAAAAATAGGTCTTAAATCACAAAAGTAAATAAAGAAGGAACTCTTTCTAGATCTGTTTATACTATACTTTACTATGATAAGCTGATAGAAAAGAATCATTACTTGGTAAATGCTCTTAACCAGGTTTCTGTAAGTATTTAGAGCAAAGGTCAAAGTCAACATCGTGCTGTGTTTTTGAAAACACATGTCCTTAAGAAAAAAACTTTAGATGGATAGTTGGGGTGTCTTTGTTATAGAAAAAGCAGAAAGGGGCAGAGTGGTCTAAATCTATCTTTGTGAACACTGCGTGTTAATGCTAGCAGGCATTCTAGAAATCATCCATTTTAACTCATACTTTACCGACGAGAAAAGTGCCAATCGTGGAATCTAAGTAACTTGTCCAAGTTGACAAATCTGGTTAATGGCAGAGTCAAGATTAGGGGACTGGAAACACCTCTCTTAAGAAACAGAGCTCGGGGACTTCCGGGAAGATGGCGGAAGAGTAAGACGCGGAGATCACCTTCCTCTCCACAGATACACCAGAAGTACATCTACGCGTGGAACAACTCCTACGGAGCACCTACTGAACGCTGGCAGAAGACCTCAGACTTCCCAAAAGGCAAGGAACCCCCCACGTACCTGGTTAGGGCAAAAGAAAAAACTAAACAGAGACAAAAGGATAGGGACGGGTCCTGCACCAGCGGGAGAGAGCTGTGAAGGAGGAAAAGTGTCCACACACTAGGAAGCCCCTTCGCGGGTGGAGACTTCGGGAGGCGGAGTGGGGGAGCTTGGGAGCCGCGGAGGAGAACACAGCAACAGGGGTGCGGAGGGCAAAGCGGACAGATTCCAGCGCAGAGGATCGGGCCGACTGGCACTCACCAGCCGAGAGGCTTGTCTGCTCGCCCGCCGGGGCGGGCGGGACTGGGAGCTGAGGCTCCGGCTTTTGTCGGAGCGCCGGGAGAGGACTGAGGTTGGCGGCGTGAACACAGCCTGCAGGGCGTTGGTGCGCCGCGGCTGGCCGGGAGAGAGTCCGGGGAGGGGTCTGGACCTGCCGAAGAGGCAAGAGACTTTTACGTCCCTCTTTGTTTCCTGGTGCGCGAGGAGAGGGGATTAGGAGCGCTGCTTGAGAGGGCTCCAGGGACGGGCGCGAGCCGCGGCTAAGAGTGCGGAGCCCAGAGACGGACATGGGACGCTGAGGCCGCTGCTCCTGCCGCCAGGAGGCCTGTGTGCGAGCACAGGTCACTAGCCACACGCCCTTCCGGGGAGCCTGTGCAGCCCGCCACTGCCAGGGTCCCGGGATCCAGGGACGGCTCCCCCGGGAGAGCACACGGCGCCCTCAGGCTGCAGCGTCACGCCGGCCTCTGCCGCTGCAGGCCCGCCCCGCACTCCGTGACCCTCCCTACCCCCCGGCCTGGGTGAGCCAGAGCCTCCGAATCAGCGGCTCCTTTAACCCCGTCCTGTCTGAGCAAAGAACAGACGCCCTCCGGCGACCTACACGCACAGGCGGGGCCAAATCCAAAGCTGAGCCCCTGGGAACTGTCAGAACAAAGAAGAGAAAGGGAAATCTCTCCCAGCAGCCTCAGAAGCAGCGGATTAAAGCTCCACAATCAACTTGATATACCCTGCATCTGTGGAATACCTGAATAGACAACGAATCATCCCAAATTAAGGAGCCCTGTGGATGAAAGGCTCTTGGTACTGCAGCCAGGAGTCAGTGCTGTGCCTCTGAGGTGGGAGAGCCAACTTCAGGACACTGGTCCACAAGAGGCCTCCCAGCTGCACATAATATCAAACAGCAAAAATCTCCGAGAGATCTCCATCTCAACGCCAGCACCCAGCTTCACTCAACGACCAGCAAGCTACAGGGCTGGACATCCTATGCCAAACAACTAGCAAGACAGGAACACAACCCCACCCATTAGCAGAGAGGCTGCCCAAAATCATAGTAAGTCTACAGACACCCCAAAACACACCACCAGACGTGGACCTGCCCACCAGAAAGACAAGATCCAGCCTCATACACCAGAGCACAGGCACTAGTACCCTCCACCAGGAACCCTACACAACCCACTGAACCAACCTTAGCCACTGGGGACAGACACAAAAAACAACAGGAACTACGAACCTTCAGCCTGCAAAAAAGGAGACCCCAAACACAGTAAGATAAGCAAAATGAAAAGACAGAAATACACACAGCAGATGAAGGAGCAAGATAAAAACCCACCAGACCTAACAAATGAAGAGGAAATAGGCAGTCTACCTGAAAAAGAATTCAGAATAATGATAGTAAGGTTGATCCGAAATCTTGGAGATAGAATGGACAATAGAATGGACAAATTGCAAGAATCAGTTAACAACGACCTAGAAGAACTAAAGATGAAACAAGCAACGATGAACAACACAATAAATGAAATTAAAAGTACTCTAGATGGGATCAATAGCAGAATAACTGAGGCAGAAGAACGGATAAGTGACCTGGAAGATAAAATAGTGGAAATAACTACTGCAGAGCAGAAAAAAGAAAAAAGAATGAAAAGAACTGAGGACAGTCTCAGAGACCTCTGGGACAACATTAAACGCACCAACATTCGAATTATAGGGGTTCCAGAAGAAGAAGAGAAAAAGAAAGGGACTGAGAAAATATTTGAAGAGATTATAGTTGAAAACTTCCCTAATATGGGAAAAGAAATAGTTAATCAAGTCCAGGAAGCACAGAGAGTCCCATACAGGATAAATCCAAGGAGAAATACGCCAAGACACATATTAATCAAACTGTCAAAAATTAAATACAAAGAAAACATATTAAAAGCAGCAAGGGAAAAACAACAAATAACACACAAGGGAATCCCCATAAGGTTAACAGCTGATCTTTCAGCAGAAACTCTGCAAGCCAGAAGGGAGTGGCAGGACATATTGAAAGTGTTGAAGGAGAAAAACCTGCAACCAAGATTACTTTACCCAGCAAGGATCTCATTCAGATTTGATGGAGAAATTAAAACCTTTACAGACAAGCAAAAGCTGAGAGAGTTCAGCACCACCAAACCAGCTCTACAACAACTGCTAAAGGAACTTCTCTAGGCAAGAAACACAAAAGAAGGAAAGGACCTACAATAATGAACCCAAAACAGTTAAGAAAATGGGAATAGGAACACACATATCGATAATTACCTTAAATGTAAATGGACTAAATGCTCCCACCAAAAGACACAGATTGGCTGAATGGATACAAAAACAAGACCCATATATTTGCTGTCTACAAGAGACCCACTTCAGACCTAGAGACACATACAGACTGAAAGTAAGGGGATGGAAAAAGGTATTTCATGCAAATGGAAACCAAAAGAAAGCTGGAGTAGCAATTCTCATATCAGACAAAATAGACTTTAAAACAAAGACTATTAGAAGAGACAAAGAAGGACACTACATAATGATCAAGGGATCGATCCAAGAGGAAGATATAACAATTGTAAATATTTATGCACCCAACTTAGGTGCACCTCAATACATAAGGCAAATACTGACAACCATAAAAGGGGAAATCGACAGTAACACATTCATAGTAGGGGACTTTAACACCCCACTTTCACCAATGGACAGATCATCCAAAATGAAAATAAATAAGGAAACACAAGCTTTAAATGATACATTAAACGAGATGGAGTTAATTGATATTTATAGGACATTCCATCCAAAAACAACAGAATACACATTTTTCTCAAGTGCTCATGGAACATTCTCCAGGATAGATCATATCTTGGGTCACAAATCAAGCCTTGGTAAATTTAAGAAAATTGAAATTGTATCAAGTATCTTTTCTGACCACAATGCCATGAGACTAGATATCAATTACAGGAAAAGATCTGTAAAAAATACAAACACATGGAGGCTAAACAATACACTACTTAATAATGAAGTGACCACTGAAGAAATCAAAGAGGAAATCAAAAAATACCTAGAAACAAATGACAATGGAGACACAACGACCCAAAACCTGTGGGATGCAGCAAAAGCAGTTCTAAGGGGGAAGTTTATAGCAATACAAGCCCACCTTAAGAAGCAGGAAACATCTCGAATAAACAACCTAACCTTGCACCTCAAGCAATTAGAGAAAGAAGAACAAAAAAACCCCAAAGCTAGCAGAAGGAAAGAAATCATAAAAATCAGATCAGAAATAAATGAAAAAGAAATGAAGGAAACAATAGCAAAGATCAATAAAACTAAAAGCTGGTTCTTTGAGAAGATAAACAAAATAGATAAACCACTAGCCAGACTCATCAAGAAAAAAAGGGAGAAGACTCAAATCAATAGAATTAGAAATGAAAAAGGAGAGGTAACAACTGACACTGCAGAAATAAAAGAGATCATGAGAGATTACTACAAGCAACTCTATGCCAATAAAATGGACAATCTGGAAGAAATGGACAAATTCTTGGAAATGCACAACCTGCCAAGACTGAATCAGGAAGAAATAGAAAATATGAACAGACCAATCACAAGCACTGAAATTGAAACTGTGATTAAAAATCTTCCAACAAAGAAAAGCCCAGGACCAGATGGCTTCACAGGCGAATTCTATCAAACATTTAGAGAAGAGCTAACACCTATCCTTCTCAAACTCTTCCAAAATATAGCAGAGGGAGGAACACTCCCAAACTCCTTCTACGAGGCCACCATCACCTTGATACCAAAACCAGACAAGGATGTCACAAAGAAAGAAAACTACAGGCCAATATCACTGATGAACATAGATGCAAAAATCCTCAACAAAATACTAGCAAACAGAATCCAACAGCACCTTAAAAGGATCATACACCATGATCAAGTGGGGTTTATTCCAGGAATGCAAGGATTCTTCAATATACGCAAATCTATCAATGTGATAAACCATATTAACAAACTGAAGGAGAAAAACCATATGATCATCTCAATAGATGCAGAGAAAGCTTTTGACAAAATTCAACACCCATTTATGATAAAAACCCTCCAGAAAGTAGGCATAGAGGGAACTTTCCTCAACATAATAAAGGCCATATATGACAAGCCCACAGCAAACATCATCCTCAATGGTGAAAAACTGAAAGCATTTCCACTAAGATCAGGAACAAGACAAGGTTGCCCACTCTCACCACTCTTATTCAACATAGTTTTGGAAGTTTTAGCCACAGCAATCAGAGAAGAAAAGGAAATAAAAGGAATCCAAATCGGAAAAGAAGAAGTAAAGCTGTCACTGTTTGCAGATGACATGATCCTATACATAGAGAACCCTAAAGATGCTACCAGAAAACTACTAGAGCTAATCAATGAATTTGGTAAAGTGGCAGGATACAAAATTAATGCACAGAAATCTCTGGCATTCCTATATACTAATGATGAAAAGTCTGAAAGTGAAATCAAGAAAACACTCCCATTTACCATTGCAACAAAAAGAATAAAATATCTAGGAATAAACCTACCTAAGGAGACAAAAGATCTGTATGCAGAAAATTATAAGACACTGATGAAAGAAATTAAAGATGATACAAATAGATGGAGAGATATACCATGTTCTTGGATTGGAAGAATCAACATTGTGAAAATGACTCTACTACCGAAAGCAATCTATAGATTCAATGCAATCCCTATCAAACTACCACTGGCATTTTTCACAGAACTAGAACAAAAAATTTTGCAATTTGTATGGAAACACAAAAGACCCCGAATAGCCAAAGCAATTTTGAGAACGAAAGAAGGAACTGGAGGAATCAGGCTCCCAGACTTCAGACTATACTACAAAGCTACAGTTATCAAGACGGTATGGTACTGGCACAAAAACAGAAAGATAGATCAATGGAACAGGATAGAAAGCCCAGAGATAAACCCACGCACATATGGTCACCTTATCTTTGACAAAGGAGGCAGAAATGTACAGTGGAGAAAGGACAGCCTATTCAATAAGTGGTGCTGGGAAAACTGGACAGCTACATGTAAAGGTATGAAATTAGATCACTCCCTAACACCATACACAAAAATAAGCTCAAAATGGATTAAAGACCTAAATGTAAGGCCAGAAACTATCAAACTCTTAGAGGAAAACATAGGCAGAACACTCTATGACATAAATCACAGCAAGGTCCTTTTTGACCCACCTCCTAGAGAAATGGAAATAAAAACAAGAGTAAACAAATGGGACCTAATGAAACTTAAAAGCTTTTGCGCAGCAAAGGAAACCATAAAGAAGACCAAAAGACAACCCTCAGAATGGGAGAAAATATTTGCAAATGAAGCAACTGACAAAGGATTGATCTCCAAAATTTATAAGCAGCTCATGCAGCTTAATAACAAAAAAACAAACAACCCAATCCAAAAATGGGCAGAAGACCTAAATAGACATTTCTCCAAAGAAGATATACAGAGTGCCAACAAACACATGAAAGAATGCTCAACATCACTAATCATGAGAGAAATGCAAATCAAAACTACAATGAGATATCATCTCACACCAGTCAGAATGGCCATCATCAAAAAATCTAGAAACAATAAATGCTGGAGAGGGTGTGGAGAAAAGGGAACCCTCTTGCACTGTTGGTGGGAATGTAAATTGATACAGCCACTGTGGAGAACAGTATGGAGGTTCCTTAAAAAGCTACAAATAGAACTACCATATGACCCAGCAATCCCACTACTGGGCATATACCCTGAGAAAACCATAATTCAAAAAGAGTCATGTACCAAAATGTTCATTGCAGCTCTATTTAAAATAGCCCGGAGATGGAAACAACCTAAGTGCCCATCATCAGATGAATGGATAAAGAAGATGTGGCACATATATACAATGGAATATTACTCAGCCATAAAAAGAGACGAAATTGAGCTATTTGTAATGAGGTGGATAGACCTAGAGTCTGTCATACAGAGTGAAGTAAGTCAGAAAGAGAGAGACAAATACCGTATGCTAACACATATATATGGAATTTAAAAAAAAAAAAATGTCATGAAAAACCTAGGGGTGAAACAGGAATAAAGACACAGACTTACTAGAGAATGGACTTGAGGTTATGGGGAGGGGGAAGGGTAAACGGTGACAAAGCGATAAAGAGGCATGGACATATATACACTACCAAACGTAAGGTAAATAGCTAGTGGGAAGCAGCCGCATAGCACAGGGAGATCAGCTCGGTGCTTTGTGACCGCCTGGAGGGGTGGGATAGGGAGGGTGGGAGGGAGGGAGACGCAAGCGGGAAGAGATATGGGAATATATGTATGTATATAACTGATTCATTTTGTTGTGAAGCTGAAGCTAACATACCATTGTAAAGCAATTATACTCCAATAAAGATGTTAAAAAAAAAAAAAAAAAAAAAAAAAAAAGAAACAGAGCTCTTTCTACCATGGAATACTGAGATTCAAGTGAAAAAATGTGACATTTAAACCCAAAGATGCCTTAAACTATTTCATTCCTTCTAGTTGAAACTTCCTCTCTTTGCATAAACAGCTTGCAGGGTAAAAATATCCCAAGGCATGTTAGGAATTGGTTGCAATCGCGGTACTCATTGTAATCATCTTCGGAAACTCTTGGAGTTCTGTGAGGGCTCCACTGATCAGAAAAAGGGCAAGTGAAACGTCTCTCTTTGAGGGAATTGAGAGTTGGCTCCAAATGAGAGCTCATCAAAGACTAGGAGAGCTGAGTTTGGATCAGATTATTGCCAAGTGGGTGCAAAACTGATTAGAGAAGTGATTCCGTGAATCTGATTTTAGGCATCCAAGTACCATGCCAGTTAGCTAGAGCATTGTCATGGCATTTATTCCAAAAATAGCCACAGAACAAAATAAACATTTTAAAATGTTAATTATCAGAATTAGCAGATATTATATGAGGATATTAGGGTTAGTGGGGGTGTTGGGTACAATGTCTTGGGGGATGGGGAACATGGAGAATGGATTTAAGCCTTTGGATACTCCAACAATCATGTGAATTGTTCCTCAGGGGACCTGAAGTTTTAACATCTGAGCTAAGCACACAGAGCCTGATGGTTGATCACTGCTCTAATTTTTAAAAACATTTCGATTAAGGCTGGGTTAATAAAGCGTTTGTTCATTAAAGTGCTGATGAGATGCAATTTAGATAAGTGTGTCACAACCTTAGAGCAGCCACTAAAAATGTCACGTAACTTTTACAATTTTGAAAAGGGGGCATATAAAAACAGAAAGACGTATAAAAGAGGTCAATAGGGATGTTTCAGATGGAAGGGTAGTCATGTAACCCAGGGATACACTACTATTTTTTAAGATTCAAAAGGGATTTCAAATGAGGTTCTCACCTACCAAACTGAGTGCATTCGTGGGGTTGGAAATCACAAATTAAGATCAACTACTGCTAATATCTGTAAGGAACCTATGGGAGAAGTCGGGGAGACTGAGCATTTTCTTAGCTCTTTTTCCCCCCTCCCTAAATTAGTTTACCAGCTAAATCTCTATGTCATTGATGCCATTCCTCTTGACATAATCAGTCCTAAAACATAGCTCTTTTCCATGATTTCTTAAAAAAGAAAAAAAAATCTGCACAGCAAAAGATACCATCAACAAAATGAAAAAGTAACCTACCAAATAAAAAAAATACTTGCAAATCATATATCTGATAAACGGCTAACATTCAAGATATACAAAGAACTCATACAACTCAATAGCCAAAAAAAAAAAAAAAAGAAATTCCTATTTATAATGGGCAGAGGACCTGAATAGACATTTTTACAAAGAAGACATAGAGATGATCAACAGGTACATGACAAGGTGCTCAACATCACTAATCATCAGGGAAATGCAAATCAAAGCCACAACGAGACATCACCTCATGCCTGTTAGAATGGCTATCATCAAAAAGAGAGCAAATAACAAATGTTGAGGGTGTGGAGAAAAGGCAACTCTTGTGCACTGTTGCTGGGAATGTAAATTGGTGCAGCCACTATGGAAAACAGTATGGAGTTTTCTCAAAACTTTAAAATAGATCCAGCAATATCTGGGTATTTATCAGAAGAGAACAAAAACACTAACTCAAAAAAATATGTTTTTCATTAAAGCATTATTTAAAATAGCCAATATATGAAAACAACCTAAGTGTCCCTTGATAGCCAGATAGACAAAGAAAATGTGGCATATACGTATACAATGGAATATTATTCAGCCAAAACGGAGGAGAATATCTTGCCATTTATGACAACATGGATGAAATTGAAGGGTATTATGCTAAGTGAAAATTAGTCAGACAGAGAAAGACAAATACCCTAGGATCTCCCTTGTATGCTGAATCTAAAAACCAAAGCAAACAAACAAAAAACTGAGCTCACAGATCCAGAGAATAGATTGGGGTTTGCCAGAGGCAGGAGGTAGAAGATGGGTGAAATGGATGAAGGGGGTCAAAAGGTACAAACTTCTACTTATAAAATGAACAATGGGGATGTAATGTACCACATGGTGACTACAGTTAATGACACTGCATTGCACATTTCCAAGTTGCTAAGACAGCAAACCTTAAAAGTTCTCATCACAAGAAAAAATATTTGTAACTATGATGGTGATGGATGTTAACTAGACTTATGGTGATCATTTTGCAATAGATACAAATATAAAGTTATTAAGTTGTACAACTGAAATATAATGTTATATGTAAACTATATCAATAAAAAACCATCAAAACATTAAAAATAAATGCTTACTTATTTTACTTACACAAGTTTACTTACACAAAGTTTACTTACACAAAGTCTTTGTTAGACAGCAGGATTATATTAATGTCCCCAGAGCTGGATGGCATTTAAATTTCAGGAAAACATAATATAAATTGGGTATCAGATTTCCGTTTCCATGAAAATAACTTGTCTACTCCCCCACGTAATTTTGTCATTTTTCTCTCACTTCTTACCCTCACCTATTCCTCCCCTGCCTATTCCTTCTTAAAGGGCAAAACAACAACAAAACTGACTTTTAGGAAAAACAACTTGCATTCCCTCCATTTTCTAATACGTAACAATTCAGATTTGTACAACCAAAAGCTCATTAATGTACCAGCTAAGCAATGGGCCACGTCTACTGGACGCCCACCCACAGGCCCTCCCTACTAGTCTCTTTGAGGGAATGGAAACAGTATAAACAGAGCACACGTTACATTAATGGAACAATATACGTTCTTCATAAGGCAGAGAAGGATGCATTCAGAATTTTACTATAAAGTACTTGATGCAGATAAAATTTTTAGTAATACACACTGATTAAAATATATGTAAACATCAGAAATGAAGCATGACAGTAAAAGGAACACACGATCCAACCTAAGAAAACAGAATATTCCCAACACCATGGCTCTGTAATTTTCTGCTATGATACCATCTGAAGCTCAGTGCTAACAACCACCATTCTGTGCTGTTGGGTTTTTTCCTTTCTTTTTTCAGATAATTTCCCCCTTTCTGTTTATGTTTTTACCATATGGGTATACAACCCTAGACAACGTATCGTTTAGTTGACTGGTTCCGAACTTTATAAAAATTGGAAGAGTACACTCATTCTTCTGATTAAAAAAAAATCTTTGAGATAGAATTCCCCTTCCATAAAATCCACCACTTGAAGTGTACAATTCAGTGGTCTCAGTAAAATCACAGATTTGTGTAACTATCACTACAATCTAAGTTTGGACTATTTTTATCACCCCCCCCAAAGAAATCTTGTACCCATTAACAGCTACTCCTCCTCTTCCCCTGACCCCAGCTCCTGGCAATCATTAATCCAATTTTTCTCTAAGTTTGCCTATTCTGGACATTTTACATAAATTGAATTATACAGTATGTGATCGTTTGTGTTGCGTGGAAGTTTCAGCCATGTAGCGTATCTCTAGACTTCCTTCCTTATTATCAAGGAATATTCCATTGCATGGATAAACCATAGTTTATCCATTCATCAGTTGATGGATATCTGGGACATTTTCATACTGTAAATAATGTTTCTATGGACATTTATAAACAAGATTTTGCACGGACATATGTTCTCATTTCTTTCGGGTATATCTAGGAGTAAAACTGGTGAGTTGTATGGTTACCCTACGCTTAACTCTGAACAACCAACTCTTTCCCACAATGGCTATATAATTTTACGTTTCTGCCAACAATGTATAAAGATTCAAATTTCTCCATATCCTCTTATTCTTATTATCTTTGTTATTGAATACAGTTTTGTTATTATCTTTCTTTTTGAATACAGGCATCCTAGTGTTAATATGAAGTAGTTTCTCATGGTAGTGATGTGTAGTTCCCTAAGGGCTAATGCTTCTGGCCACTTTTCATATGTTTATTGGCCATTCTTATTCTTCTGATTGTTTTTTGCCCTCAACATTGTTTTTAAAATTCATCATTGCCAACGTATGTGGCTGAGGTTTGTACATTTCATGGAAGTATTCCATTGTGCGGCTTCATCATGATTTCCTTATCCATTCTCCTGTTAATGGCCATTTTACTTCGTTTTGTTTTGCTATTGAAAACAATCCTGCTATGAATTTTCTTTACACATTTTCTGGCATGCTCTAGTCACCCCCCCCTTTCTTTTTTTAATCAACTAAAATGCCTAAATAGTAAAAACTGTAACAACTGTCTTTGTGCAGCATATCAAAAGGCATAACTGGCCAACCTAATAGGCCACATGCTAAGTATAATCTAGCCATGCAGTACTATGAAAGAGTGTGTGTGTGTGTGTGTGTGTGTGAGAGAGTATATGTGTGTTGTAAATGTGTAAGGCTTGCTAAGCAGAAGGAACACAATATATCATTTCCTGAATAAGGAGACAAATACATATATACATAAGTATAAACACAGAAGTCACATATAAAAGCTATGAGGTGATCCCATCAGTCCTGTTCAAGGCCATCATAAGCTTTTTTTTTTTTTTTTAGCTTTAAGCACTATAAAACTAAAGATATAAATAAATCTGAAAAAGGCCTGCATTAGAACTACCCAAATGATCTAGGGGAAGAAATCCTAGGAGAAGGATTTAAAGAGACCACATTCCTGCAGGCTAAGGGAAAAAAGAACTTCAAATCAGCATATTGGGATAGAAAGGGTTATTTTAAGACTGGAGTTAAGTACCTGGTCTTCACTACTTCTGGAGAAAGCAAGAGGCAATGGGGCTTCAATGACAGAAGTAGGAATGTAGGTCAAATGCTACGAAAAACGTCTGAACTCTAGTGTTTGGAGAAACTAAAATATGTAACCAAAGGGATTTGTGGACCCATACTCTGGTATTTTTTCAAAGGGTAGAGTAGAGAGAAAATCTGTAAGAGGACTTAAATTGAGCCCTGTTCATGGGCAGAGAGGTGAATTACATCAATGGCATCCAAATACTTTGACTACTTTCTTTGGAGTCCACGATTTAAAGGATTCTGCCTAGCAAACGACATTTGTTAAATAATTTCCCCCACTGCTTTTTAGTAATTAAAGAAACTTCCATCAGGACATGAGCCCAGATAAGCACACATTAAGCATGCTCTAGATGCTTTCTAGAAAAAAAATAAAATATATCTAATGAGAGTAGAACAAATCAAATAAGGCGTATTCATGGAATAAACTACTATACTGTAGTCAGCAGGGACCATCAATCGATCTACTAACATAGATACATCTCAATTTATGTTTCATGAGAGGAGAAAAGAATGAAACATGTTACAGAAGGATATATTCTGTAGGATTCCATTTCTGTAAATTTTTATAAATTGTAGTCATAAAGCAATGCAATGAAAATTATGTACTCACAAGTATATAAGTGTATGCTAAAATATGAAAATAAAATAGAAGGCTATTAAATTATTGAGAGAAGCTGCTCTTGGAAAGATGGTGAAGGGAAAGACGACGGAAGGGGGTTTGGAAGAAAAAGCACTTTAATTTTATCCGTACTACTTATTTCTCTTGTTAAAAAAAATCTATCAAGCAGATATGGAAAATACTACTACTTATGATTAATAATTAAGAAACAGCAGGGTGAAAGATGGGTATACAAGTGTTTGCTTTTTCTGTATTTTTAAAAATTCTCAGAGACAACAGTCAGAATCTCTGATTAATCCATCATTACCAATATAATTCTACCAAATTTCAAAAATTCCAGCCGAAAGCAGAAAAATGCATTGTGAATAAAGGCACACTTTGCATTATGCTTTGTGAACTGTTGAAAGTAGTGCACACCCCCAACTGCTCTACAAATCTACAGCATCTAGGACCCTAGGTTAAAATTCAGCGGATGGTAGCCCCTCTCTTAATCTCTCCCAGCTGTAGAGAAGCACAGATCCACACACAAACAAGCAAGTGTACCTTCCCGATCTTACTTCCCTCTCTTTAAAAGAGAATGGAAACAAAAAAAATCCCTATTGTCCCCCATGTTAAGATCTGCTTTATTACAGAACTGCCATGACACCAGCAAGAACCAGGTCCTACCCTTTCCACTCTTTTCCATCCATAAATCTGGGTCCCAAATTCTTTGATCCAAACTGCATGACAATCTAGACGCTCTATTAGCCTTCTGCTGCCTCAAACAGAGAAGTTAAAGGTAGGCACATTTATGAAGCTGGGGCAGAACCGTTGGTTTGGGGGAGAAGTAAAGAAAAAATCTTAGAAAATAAGGCAAAGGGATTTCCCTGGTGGCACAGTGGTTAAGAATCTACCTGCCAACGCAGTTCGATCCCTGGTCCGGGAAGATCCCATGTGCCGTGGAGCAGCTAAGCCCACGAGCCACAACTATTGAAGCCCGTACACACACCTAGAGCCCGTGCTCCGCAACAAGAGAAGCCTGCGCACCGCAACAAAGAGAATCCCAGCTCACCCGCCGCAACTAGAGAAAGCCTGCACTCAGCAACGAAGACCCAACACAGCCAAAAAGAAATAAAAATTTTTTTAAAAGAGAAAATAAGGCAAAGAGAGGGGACAAATATCAATCAACTAAAGAGGCTAGATGACATCACAGTCTTCAATTATTGTACTGAAATCATCCTGCTGGCAGAGAAGACTGAATGTACATCTCTAAAGAGTGTCGGCGAAAATAATAGGAGGACCGTGAACAAGACATCTCTCCAGTATCTACTGCATCGTAAAATTCAGCCAAATTTTGAGTTTTGCTTTATAATACATCTCGTGAATAAAACCAAAGCAAAAAAATAATGACCTCATATTTTCAAGTAAAATTAACACTCGAAAAGGACGTGGCATGTCCAACCTGGGACTCGTTATGCACTTACACGCCGCCACTTACACAGGATGGCACTGCTCTTCTTGGGATGCACAAAGTAAAGGTATCCCCAAGGATCTGTGCCCAGATAGAGGGAGGAGGAAGCAGCCCCTGCAGGGGCTGAGCCTGAAGTGGAAGGTCTGGGTAGGTGCATCTGGGGGGTGGGGGGGCAGCAGAGACAGAGCGAGGAAGAGAGCTGAAGGGTTGATTTATGATCAGCTTTTCGGTTCTGTCTCGGGTGTTCCTGGTGTGAACGCTGCTGTTCCCATCAGTTGAAAATATCATATGGGAAAGATTATGATCAACACAGTGGCTTTTTGCAGATTGGTGAAGCTCTGTGGGGGTGGCAAAACGCCAAATGACCAGTCAGCTGACACTAATGAGCTGTGAGAGGTACAGCTGAACCCTGAACAACATGGGGGCTAGGGGCGCCCACTCTCTGTGAAATTGAAAATCCAGGTATAATTTGTGTCCGCCTCCCACTGAAGCACTGCCTCTGTATCTGCAGTTTCTGCACCTGCCAACTCAGACAACCACAGATCATGTGGCACTGCAGCATTTAATATCGAAAAAAACTTTGTGTATAAGTGGACACACGCAGTTCAAACCTGTGTGATTCAAGTGTCAACTGTACCAACATCCAGTACAAACCCGAGCGGACTTTAAGAGAAACACGCAATTCTGTTTGGAGCAAGGCTATCATGTTCACGTTAACAACACAACAAAATGCTTTTAACGATGGAATCTATCTTATTCGAGATTTGTATGCAACTGATAGGAATGAAAAACAAATGGAAGGATTTCATAAACCATGTCTATGAAGTGGTCCGAGTTCAGAAAGTAATATATTATCTGCAGCTGCCTAGTTTTTGGAAGGCTTTTTGGGGAGAGTAGAATTTGAGTTAGGTAATGAGGGGTAGGTAAAGTTTGAATTTGATAAAGATGAGAAACAGCACAGACAAAAGTATGGGGATTAGGAAATCTACAAAGAATGCATAGGAAATAATAGTTCAGTTTCACTCACTTGTAAGGTACATGGGAGCATTAAAAAAATAAGTGAAAACAGCTAAGTCAGAGCCTCATTAACCAGGGACAGGAATGCCAGCCCAAGAATTTTAGCCTTCCCTCTGTGGCAACTGTGGAGTCCTGACATGGCACAGTAAAATCTATGCTCCAGAAAAATTCTTCTGACAGCCGCAGTATTATTACTTATGAAGTCCATAAAGTGTTGGAAGAAACAAGGGAAAAACAGTTTTATATTTATTCTGACAGCTTAAAAGGTTGCTGCCATTACGCACGGAATTTTGAAATCTGTTTCTGCTGATTGTACTGACTATGCTGAATATACCTAACCAACAACAGAGGAGTGTAAAACTCAACGGAGACAATACGTTACTCGAACCTGAAATCAAATGACAATTTCATCTATAGCCATGGACCGGTGCTCCTTCTTGGTTCCATTTACCAAGAAGATGAACAACAATAATTTCAGGCAATTAATGCAGATCTTTGGCGAGGCCACACAAGAGTTCTGCTGAATACAAGAATATTGTTACAGAAAAAAAAAAATGAAATACATCATTTGCCACGCAGCCAGTTGAGAGTGTGTGTGTGTGCGCATCATTGAAGCTAGTCTTTCAGAAATTGCCCTAACCATCAGAAATCCATCCACAACTTCACAGACACTTTAGCAAGCTGGACTCTGATATCAGGGTAGTAGTTTCATTAGACCTTCTCACTTCCGAAGGATCCACAGTATAAACTTTCAGAGGCGGCAACATAATCCTTCTCATCAAATATTTGGGCGACAGGTGGAAAATTGTTCTGCCAGCTGAAGAAGACAAAATCCATTCCTTCTGGCAATTTTCTGCAATGAAAACTCCAGGAATGAATGTGCAATAACTTGTGGAAATTTCAAATATTCTCACACAAAAGCAGCGTCCTCCAAATCTCGAACTGTAAACGAACTCCAAACGAACTCCTTGCTTATCTGAATGTTAAAATGTTGATTTCGCTTTATGTTTGAATGGCCACTAAAGAAGAAAAAATACTTTCAGACTTTTGAAGCCAAAGAAATGTTACATTCAAACAAAGTAAAGGCACGTTAAAAGCTGTACTTGGTTAGTAGCATCTCCCAGGTCGGGATGCAAGAACCAAAAGACCATTTTCTACCACTACCTTGTTCCCAGCGACAGGAGCTTATCTGCTCAGATTAGGATACTGTGCACAAGCCAGCCCGGAAATGGATGTCGGGTTTGACTCTTCTTGGTTGGTTGCAACAACTTCCATCTGCTCTGTGACGCACAGCTGGATCACTCTGGTGTTCTGATAATGTCTCTTCAAGGTTTCTCTCGAAAGCCCTCGTTTGCTCACTCCCTAAGAGCTTGGCAGGTGGGTAGGTGATGGCAGGGGAAGCTAAAAGGGTCTGCAGCATGTTAATGATGGAGAGAGGATTGCACACCAGCACTCCAGGTCCTCAGTTTTGCACATGAATTGTTCAACCGTTCTTTCCTGTGTGGGGTTTACACTTATTAGGTCACCTGGCTGCTGAGATGCGTGATGGATCCAGTTGAAGGACAGGTGGGGAATGAGGGTTCTATTAACACCATACTGAACAAATTAATACTGAACAAATTAATTCAATCTACTTTAATTTGGAGGCTCTTCCTACCCCCACACCCTTTTCACCAATAGATTTCTTATTTATGTGGCTTGTGTTTGTAATGATAAGCAATTGATTCCAATTTCCTCAAATGGAATTTTACGCAATCCGTCGGTGAAGTGTATTTTTGCAATGCTTAAAAATGTTAAGTGAATGATGGAAACAAAATGACCAGTTGCAGGCATTATCTAGTTTTAAAAAGCAAACTCTTTTCAGAGGTTTTAAAAGAACCTATTTAACAGGTAAGTAACCATTATACACAACACCATTCAGTGGCTCAAGGACAATTTCTCTGATGCCTTCTCTGCTTCATGCACCATGCTAGGAGTGAAATACTGAGTATCAGGAGACAAAATCCCTCCCCTTCAAGTAGTTGACGTTTTTAGGGCAGGGAGAGACAGACGATATACACATTTTCAACATCTTTAAAAATATATAGCATGTTAGATGATGACAAAGTTCTGTAGAAAAAACAGAGCAGGGAAGAGATTGTTGGGTAAAGAGCGAATTACAATTGATGACAGTGTGGCTAGAAGGGCTTAGGATGGCAAAGGAGGTAAGAAGGCAATGCATATCTAGGAAAGAACATTTCAAGCACAGGGAATAGTACATGCAAAGGTCCTGAGGTGAGAGTGTGCCTTTAATACTAGACAAACCATAGGAAGCAAATGTGGAGAGAGGTATGTATGGGGGAGGGTGAGCAGGTGGCAAAGGGAAGAGAGAAGGAGATGAGAATAAGGAAGGGATGGGGACAGCACACATGCAGTCCCTTTTAGGTCCCTGGACTTTTGAGTTTGAGTCTGAGATTGAGATTTGAGTCTGAGTTTGAGATTACGAACCTCTGACATTTCCAGACAGAGGAGTCATCATCATGATCTCACTTTCCCTTTTTTTTAAAAAAAAAAAAAAAAAACTAGGCAAAGAACTTCATTAACCTTTGTTTCAAACTTTATTCCCAGGCTTCTTCACCTTAATTAATTAGTGGCGAAGAATGAATTGTATATAAGCAAAAACTGAAAAGAACTGCAGTGTCCAGGGGCTTGGGCTTAAAAATATTAGAGATCTAGATTTTATCAGATCCGTAAACAAAATTTTAAAAAGCAGTCACAATATAAACTAGCAGGTCCCAGTAACTTCAAGATTTATCCCCTTCAGAAGCTGACTCAATTGTCTGCTTCGTTCTTGGAAGCCTCATCAAAATTCTCCACGAGATCTGGAACTTCATCAACCTCCTCCTCTCCAGTAGCAAGCGGTGCCTTTCCATCCAGAGACTGTTTGGGCAGAGCTCCAGCCAGTCTCCTTAAACTGGTCAGACTGTCTGCGCCAAGCTGGTTTAAGATGCTGGGTAGCACTTCTGTCAGCTGCTTTGTCTCAGCATGGCCTGTGCAGGTGAGTGTCTGCTGCCAGAGATGCCTGAACTTCAGGGTTGTTAAGGTGGATCCCTGTTCTTGGTTTGTGAACACATGCAACCCCTTCAATACCAGAGATATCGTTTACCCCTAACTTCTTTAAAGAGACCTGAAGTTTTCTGTCCTCTGCTGTGGCTGTTCTATGAACCACCTTCTTTCTGCGAGCTGTTCCTTTCCCACCCACGCGCACTTGTGCCCGCAGTTTGGCGAGTCTCTCCTGGCGCATGATCGTTTCTTTCCTCTGAGGCTCCTGTCCTCGGGTTCCGCCGCGAGGTGGAAGAAGAGACAAGAGACGGCATCGCCTGGCCCCCAGGGCGGCCACCCCTGGCCCGACCTCGACCCCGAGAGTCAGCCTGAGTGGGTGCGCCTGTCCGTAGCATCGCCTTCCTCTCCTGCCCTGTCCCTCCCTGTCTCGCTCCTTCCGGGCACTTCCCGCCCCCGTTCCCATCCTCCTCCCATGCCGGTGTCCAGAGCCTTTTTGTACCTTGTTGGAGCGGAAATGGGGCCACGCGGGGGACTAGGGTTGGCGCTCAGGGGGTCTCGGGCAGACCAGCTGAGATGAGGCGCACACACGCGGGGACGCAAGATGGCGGCCAGTCACTTTCTCTACATCGGCTCAGATGTTACCTTTTCTCTGAGGCCAACCCTGATGACCCTGTTTAACCCTGAAACCCATGTCCCTCTTCACTCCCTCATGGCCTGACTTTTTCTTTGTCCATAGCATTTTCACCTTCTAAGTTTCTAGATCACTTTTCTTATTTATAAAGCATAGTCTATTCCTGCTTCTCTACTAGGATGTCAGGTACACAAAGGCAGGGACCTGTCTCTAGGTCACTGGCAAATCCCAAGTTACCTGGACGAGACTCTGGCTCAGTAAGGCTGCAAACCTTATACGTTCTTCTTATTGAGTCATGAAAGCTGATATAAGGATCTGCTAAGGATGATTTCCAAACAGCTCTAGAAAGCTATTCTATCCTGAATGATAAAGGGAAATATGGGGAAAAGCAGTTACTAAGAAAAAAACAGTAGTTCTTAATCATCCAAGTTTGTGAAGTGGAAGACAACAAAGGGTAGAAAAAGGTTGACAGTCCTCACCTTAAATGAGTCACTATAAGAAAGAAACTAAAATAATTTGCCACTGTTTCTCCTCAAGATTGTAATACCTAAATGCCCATCAACAGACAAATGGATAAAGAAGATGTGGTACATATATACAATGGAATATTACTCAGCCATAAAAGAACAAAATTGGGTCATTTGTAGAGACGTGGATGGACCTAGAGACTGTCATACAGAGTGAAGCAAGTCAGAAAAACAAATATCGTATATTAATGTATATATGTGGAATCTAGGAAAATGGTACAGATGTACCGGTTTGCAAGGCAGAAATAGAGACACAGATGTAGAGAACAAACGTATGGACACCAAGGGGGGAAAGTGGCGGGGGGGGGGTGTTGGTGGTGGGAGATTGGGATTGACATGTATACACTGATATGTATAAAATGGATAACTAGTAAGAACCTGCTTACATAGGAGTGAGTGACTGATAAGGATGATTATAATTTTTGTGACTTTCTGTCGGAATAAAAAATCTCCCCCCCCAAAAAAGAACCTGCTGTATAAAAAATAAAATTAAATTTTAAAAAAAGATTGTAATACCCTCCAAAGTTCAAGAAATTGCTCTTGGTCAGATTATAAGAATCCTACTGCATAAACTGCAAGGGAAGAAATGTAATTTAAGTTCTTGGTAAATTCAATTAGTTTTTTAAAATAGATAATGGTAAAACTTTCTAAGAACCAAGGTTAATGCAGCCAGGTAACGAAGTGACCTCAGGCCCAATTACTCTTTTAATATTTTAATATGTGGAGAGACAGACTTCCTTCCCTTATTCATTTTTTCTGTGTGTCTGAGTAACGAGTCCTCAGAATACATGGTGAATTGAGATACAGTGCAAACACATCTGCAATCTGCTCTCACATTCAATAACTTAGTAGACATACACATTCTGCAGTAGAGTATCCCTAATTTATACCCTAATTAGAAATGATGATACTTTATACAGATACACCTCTAAATTTTCTATAACAGGAGAGTTTGCCAAGTAAATTTTAAAAATGTAATTAAGACTGGAGGAAGAAACTGTTGAAACTAGTTTAAAAACTATCTTTCAAGGACTTCAGAAGCCTCCATTCTACATGAGGGCTAAGTAAATCCACTTAGTAATCTATTCAGAGAATTCAACTCTATTTGCATGGCTATGAATTGAGGAAGTTATCAAATGTCTTTTTAATTTATGCTATATGTTTGTAACTTGCCTTACCATAGTACATAGATAATAGTTGAGATTGTATGGTGGTGAGGTGTTCTGGTCAGGTGTGATTTCCGGTTAGAATTACAGCATCTCAGAGTTGGAATGAAATTTAAATATAACCTTACTTATCTCAACATCCTTCAGATGCTTGAACTTCTATCAACATATTGTCCATCTTCTGCCAAAGCACATCAGATGAGGAGGCAATCACTGCCTCTCAGTCTCCTTTTCCTTCTAAGAGTCAGAGGCCCAGAAGATTCTGGCAGTGGTTAATCTTAATCAGCTCTGGAGTCAGAGAGCCTGGATTCAGATAACCCCATATCACTGTGAGACCTTCAGTAATTTATTTAACACCTAAACCTCCATTTTCTTATATGCAAAATAGGGGTAAACCTAGAACTTCCTCCCTATGGTGGTTGTGAAAACTAGAATTTAAACCATATAAAATGCTTATTATTGTATTCAGGGTATTGAAATCAGTGTTTTTGCTCGTGTTATGATCATCATTCTGCACACTGGAGCAATGAGAATTAGCCAGAAATCATGTCAATTAGAATTACACAAGACTCATCTATTTTCTTGGCATCTCAGGGTTTTACAGCACCTCATGAAGCCTGGTTACCGAGAAAGATCAGAGTTCCGTGAAAGAGGCGCTGCTCATATATTGACCCTAAGGAATAATCTAGAAATCACTTCTGAGAGGAAAAGTCCCTGAAAGCTTGATTTTCCTAAGAGCTGTGAATTCTCTTACACATGAAGACTAAACAATTGATGAATTGAGGTCTTGCTAGTCGGATTCCAGTGAATAGAGACTTCACTATATAATTGGCCTTTCTATCAATTAGTCCCAATTGGTAAATTTTACTGTACATTTGTCCCTGTCAAGAATGAATTAATAATTTAAGTGTGACATTACATAAATACCAGACATTGATGTATGTGTATCATCTTCGGTATACATCAATATTCCCGTTAAGTCCTTGAGAGTGGCAAGAGCAGGCCAGGTGATCAGGAGGAAGTTTTGCAGGACCTCTGTGAACCACACAGACCCAAAAACAGTGCAAAAATCACCTCCTGAAAAAAACAAGGAACTGGGTTCCAATCAGTAGACTGCAAACCTGACTTGTCTTGCCAAGCCAAGATGCTGGGCAAACTGTCTGTGTTTGAGTTCACTGGTGAAGCTATGGTGGTGTTTCTTGGGCTCTGGGCAACCACACGGGGCAGAGGTTGTAAGAGGCTATTTGTCACAGCCTCAACAATGAGGCTTTATTTTCCCTAAAGGAGTCAGAGCCAGGAGCTGCTAACTGGTCACAGGTGTGCACACACGCAAGCAGGCAACCAATGATGCCCATTTCAACTCAGGAGCTGATGAGAAAGGTTGGGGAAAGTGACCAGCCCGGGGGAAGAATACAAGGGAAGAAATTCCGCATGTGCTATGTCCCAGGGTCTCCAAGAGCCACACCTGCCTCAATTATATACAATGGAATATTACTCAGCCATAAAAAAGAACGAAATAATACCATTTGCAGCAACATGGATGGACCCAGAGATTTTCATACTAAGTGAAGTCAGTCAGATAAAGACAAATATCATATGATATCACTCATACGTGGAATCTAAGTTTTAAAAATGACACAAATGAACTTATTTGCAACGCAGAAAACAGACTTACAGATATTACAAACTTGTGGTTGCCAAAGGGGAAACATGGGGTGGGGGATACATCAGGAGCTTGGGATTAACTTACACACACTACTACATATAAGATAGATAACCAACATGGACCTGCTGTATAGCACAGGGAACTCTACTGACTAAATACTCTGTTGTGATAACCTATATGAGAAAAGAATCTCAAAAAGAATGAATATATGTATAACTGAATCACTCTGCTGTACACCTGAAACTAACACAACATTGTAAACCAACCGTACTCTTATAAAAAAATAAAGTTAAATTAAAAATTCTTAATTCCCCTAGCAAGCTAGCCAAGCTACAGATCTTTACACAGGCTCTATATTTGGCACCGTGTTCCCTTTCTAACAGCAGGGCCCTACTCATCTGTAGCCTTTCCTGGACCTCCCTTCCCACTTCTTGGCCCTGGTGCGTCACCCTGTTTCCCATGAAGGCCACTTGCCCTTGTTCCTACTACTTTGACGCAATAAGGAATATATTTTCCTTGATCAATCCACAAGAAATGAAGCCGTGCTCCTCCTGGGATACTGATTACTCCCTCCTGCCCCCACACTCCACCCTACACTACTTCCCTGTGTCTACGTAATTTCCGCGTATAGACCTTTATCCTACGACACAGTATTAAATAGGAGGAAAGAGCATGTGTCATCAACCAGACACCACCTGAACTTGCACAATTTTAGTCCCTTAGCCTCCCTGAGGCATCATATCCTCCTCCTATTAAGATGGAGTTGATGATATCTACCTTAAGGAACGGTGGCAAGAATCTAAGTAACTAATTCTGTATTTCAGACATTAGCTATTATTAATTCAAACTATTTAAGAGTTAAAAATATGCTTACAAAAATCAAATCTGAGGCATGCGTACTGCTCTATTTCATTTTCTGAAGGTGGCAGAATTCTGCCATATACCTCCGATTCATTGCTAGACTACAGACAAAGCCCCACATCTTGCTTTTCCAACGCTCTCCCTCTCTGCTCAGCCTAAGCTTATCATCAGTGTGTGTAATTAAGGGGCTTAGTGCTTGGCTGCCATTCTGAGAGGCAGAGCCCCTGCCATGGTGCCACCTGGCAGTCTATCAGAATTTGTTTTATGCCATTTCCTGCTCTGAAATCCTCTTTTTGAGAGGAAGTTGGAAAAGACATAGAACCATTTTCTACTTCCCAGCGGGACTTCAAAAAAAAATGTGCAATTTGTCTTTCTGGAGGGCTCACTCTTGACTTGCCTGTTTGGTAATTACAAGAGAAGACTCAAAGGCAGTGGTTCGGTAGAAACTCCCCGTCTTTGTATTTCTTTTCAGCGTCCAGTGAGTGACAATCTTTCTCATTAGAAAACTCCTGACGCTCCCTGGTCAAGTCAGAATGTCAGGCCCTAAGCAGATGAAGATAATTTTAAAAACTGAAACGATCTAGACCTCGGTCAGAGTTTCAACTTCTCTTCCCAGCTGCATATGAAAATAACCATTAACTTTAAACAGAACAAACTAAAGACCCTCCAAGGTCACTGCATTACAAATGCACTGCAGTCCACACAGTGAGGAAACAGAGTATCAGGGTGTCAAGAAGTTTCCAGATGGGAGTTTCAAGTTTTTAAAGCATTCCCCATTCCCACCTGTGTTAACCCAGTGGTTTCTTATAACAGCCCCGGGAGATGTCATTATAAAGTTCATTTCACTAAGAAAATTTTAGTGCCCAATTTGCCATCTCAGGACCAGTGAGTGACAAGAACAAGGGCTTCTGGCTTCAACTTCAGCATTTTTCCATCAAACCAGAGCCCTTGCAACCTACTCAGTTCCAAAGGAAAGGTTCCTCTGTATTTTTCTTCTCGATTTGTGTTTTATCAATAACTGAGACCCATGACAATTTCTCCATCTGCCAGACTGCTGTCACCGTCCTCCAGAACCTTGTTCACAAAGCCATTCTTACACAGACAAGGACAGACTGCATCTAACGGCACCAATAAAGGTGGCATTTCACCCACACTGTAGGTCCGTCAACAGGGGCTGATGGGAAGGGAGGTCCCGATGGAGAGGTGCCCAAAAGGCTCAGCCCTCCAAAAACACCTTCAAAAGGGATGGGTTAACCTGAAAAACATGATTCTGAAAACTCAGGACAATATTAATCAGTTAAAGCCATGCTGCCCCTCATCTACTCCTGGAGCTTGACAGTCCTCTTCCAACAATGCCGATTCACAAAATCATGCCTGTCCCACTGGGGATCCGCAGGTCCCTTCCATCTCACAGTCCTTGAATGCCTACAGAGTCATTAGCCTGTGCTGGACCACAGCTGCCCTGTTCCGAATCCCCCTCTGATAATATCCCCTGCGATGACTTCACTGGCACTCTCAGACTCACCAGATAGGAGTCCTACCCAAAGCAAACAGGTCTCTGAATTAGGTTGTAAGTTATAATCTGAGCTCTAGAATCAACAACTGGCCCATCATTTCCTAACCGTGTGGCCTTAGGCAAGCTTTTTTTTTTTTTTTTAAAGCTGCGAGGCATGCGGGATCTTAGTTCCTCCACCAGGATCGAACCCGTGCCCCCTGAAGTGGAAGCTCTGAGTCTTAACCACTGGACTGCCAAGGAAGTCCCTTAGGCAAACTATTTAAATCTGCAAACTTCAGACTCTGTCTCCAATGCTGAATAGTTTTACCTACATCTCTAGTGGATACCACTGCTTACGAGCTCCTTCCTCTTTTTGAGGAGGAATGCCGTCTACCACTCTCCTTTGCAAGGCTCTGCAATGTTTTATGCCCATCAGGATAATTCCAATTCCATTTGCCTTACCAGTAATAGGCATGGGAAACAATTTCGACCATTAAGATGTGAATGACAGTATGCTAGGGGACTTTGAGACTTAAAATGATACACTCACACAGAAAGGACCTTTCTTCTACTAGACGATGTTGTGTCTGGATGCGATGGCTGGAACGGCTACAGTTATCTTGTTACCATGAGTGGAGTCAGCCTGAGTATACAATTCAGCTAACTCACTGAGGATTATAATGTTCCAGAGTACCTGGTTTTCTGACATCCTCAATGAATGGCTGAATCAATCACTTCTGTTGCATCGAATAATAAATATTCTTATAATTTAGATCATCTGAGCCAGGGCTTTTTCCTACCACTTGAAGTTGGCAGAAAGCATATTAGCTGACAATATCGAACAACAAATGTCTCAATGTCAAGTATTATTTGAAACATGTCAGTACATTAGCTTATTTGATGATAACAGTCCTTTCAGGCTGCTAGGAAATAGCACAGAAAGGTTAAGTTACCTGCTCAATTCACCTGGTAGGGAGCAGAAAAGGAGGCATTTGAGCCCAGGCGATCTGGGTCAGAGCCAACCACTGTGCAAAATCTCCTTCCTTACTTACAGGCATTATCTCATAGGGGGATAATAGGCTTAGCTTTAAAATAAAGTCATCTAGACAACCTCTAATGCAAAATTGGAGGAACTTAAATATGCTGGTAATTTTGTACTAATGATGACGTGTTTCATATGCTTCCGACAGTATCAGCAACCTCCTCACCCACTGTAATTTGCTTCATCTCATCCTCCAGTATCTGAGTTTATTTTTTGCACTGACCCTCACCACAAACCTCCCAGTGTTCTTGATGGTCTACACCCCCATCATCAAACTGGTCACAAATGAGCCCCGACTTACACCTGATTCTCCATGCTGGCTTTTCTTCTCCCTGGAGCTTCCAATGTTACATGCCACTCGGACTCTCAATTTTTTCATTGATTTTTTAAAATTATTTTTTGAACAACTGATTTAGTCTCTTCAAGCCAGCTTAGCAGAGTAGCTTCTGGCCATTCAATGGCACTAGGACCCATTTTCTTTTTTGTGTTCTAAATATTCCCCTAATTTTCTGACATCCTTAGATCCAATCATTCCCAAGTAATTGAATCCTGAATACGTTCATATACGTTCATATAATCCCATCCCTACCCAGTCTAGAACAATGACTCTTTTATCTCTTAGTGGCCTCTGTGAGTCTGGCTTAGCTGTTCCTCTATCTGCAGAGGGCACTTGAGGAGGGAAACAGGTTGCTGAATGGTGGGGGGAAGGTGGATTCCGCTTTCCTGTGAGGGAGGAAGAGCCATAACAAAACCACCATGACCAGAGTCCTTAGCTATACAGTTTTACAGCAACTATATGTAATACTTCTTGGTATTCCCAAGGTGGCTTGAAACTAACAGCTAGCATTGATAGATCATCTATGATAGGCAATGCCCAAGCAAGGATGTATATCAGCTCTTTTAATCACCCTTACAGTGCTACCTTCCTGTTAGCTCTCCATACGACAAAGGTCGAAACAGAAAGGTTATGTAAGTTGCCCAAGGCTGCACAGCTGGTCATGGCTAACCCAGGCTTTGACTCAGGTGTCTGGGTCCACAGCCAATGCCCTTTAACAACAGTGTCGTAACACCAGAACTAAGTGAGAATGTATCAATAACCATTGCTTCCTTCCAGCCAGAAACTCCTGTCAACGTGTGACCCAACCTCCCTCTAAACTTGACCTCATACCCTCCCCAGCCTAGGAGACCCTCATATCTTTGTTATCTTTCTGCCTCTTATCCATCTTTCGAGAACTAAAGCTAATTAAGATCAGCCGAACATGGCAACGGTTCCATGTGTTAAAAATCACAAGAGATAAAACTGTAAAGTAGGAAATACTGTTTCTTGAATTTAAGTCATATGTGTTCAATATTAATGAACACTCTGCCGGGCACACAGCTAGCATGCATGTGACAGGTAGCTATATTTAATGTTCTTTTCACTGTCCCACTCTCTTTCTTTAGATCTTAAGATAGCGCCAAACAAGGAGGCATTTTTAATATACACTCTTCTGTAATGATGATTCAGAGGGAGGGACACTAGGGGTGGGAGTGGGAATTAAAATTCTAACTCCCTTTCTATTAAGAAAACTTCCAGCACAGCCTTTAAGCATTCTAATTAAGAAAACTTATGGAGAAACTTATTAAGAATAATGAGTAGCATAAGAGAATACAACTCTAACAGAGAGAGTGAATTACACAAATTCTTGAGCTGAGGTCAAATTCTATCTCTGACATTTGCCAACTCTGATCTTGGGCAAGTCATTTCATCCAAGGGCAGATTCTGATGCCAGCTATACCTCTGTTTGAGTCCTGGCTTTGCCATGTTATTAAGCTGTGTGAATTTGGGCACTGCTGCAAATCACCTGGGGATGCTGTTAAAATGCAGGTTCTGATGAAACCATTCTGGGGAAAGGCATGACATTTTGTCTATCTACCAAACTCCGAAGTAATATGCGAACGGCCTACAGATCCACTTTGAGAAGTTTAAGCAGTTTCCTCATCTGTCAAAAAAAAAAGAAAAAGAAAAAGAGAGGTATCTACCTCATAGAGTTCTTGATACTACAGCTGACCCTTGAACAACACGGGTATGAACTGCGAGGGTCCACTTACAGGCAGATTTTTTTCAATTGTAAATACTACAAATCTACACAAGTTGCAGTCGGTTGAATCCACAGATGCCCAGGGCTGACTATATGTTATGTGGAGATTTTTGACTGTGTGGAGGGGGGACACCCCTAACCCTCACATTGCTCAAGGGTCAACCGTATATGTGAAAGAAGGCGCGTGACTAAGTATTATGAGCACTGAAGCTCAGGGAGCTTTCACTTTGATCCAGGCTGCTAAGGGCAGTCCTGAAATTTGTCCCTGCTCACACGCATATGTGACAATTCTGCTTAGATTTGAACAGTACCTAGTCTTTATATGAAAAAGGACTTTGGGGATTTCCCTGGCAGTCCAGTGTGGTTAGGACTCCGAGCTCCCATTGCAGGGGGCACGGGTTCAATCCCTGGTCGGGGAACTAAGACCCCACATGCCGTGAGGCGTGGCCAAAAATAAAATGAAAACAAAGATGACTTTGGCTTGTAGGAAGGATAACTTTATGGGCTGCCCTTATCTCCAAGTTCACCCCACCCTGGGACTCGTTATCTTGTTCTCTCTGCGCTTTAGGTAAGCTATGCCATGATGTCCTTACCTCAGTGAGGCTCTGCAGAAATGAAGAGGGGGAACTTCCCATAAAACATGTTTATAATTGGGTATGTGAGACCAACACATTTATATCTACCAATGAGGATTAATATGCTCATAAAACACCAGTAGTAGCTGTCTCTCTCACCAGCTGAGAAGAAAGCATTATTCCACTGCAGTCTCTTTTGTATCTAAATCCATATTTTACCTACATATATATTTACAAAACAAATTTTAAATATTAAGTAGAATGCAAGTTACAACAAATAATCACCTCTCCCACACTTATTCAATGCCAAGGTTAAGAAAGGAAATCGCATCAATAACATGAGTCAGTCCCTCAAACACAAGGTTTTATTTGTTAAGACAGCAAATAAAGCACAAGATGGTGTTTGCTCATAGGTAAAATACCAAAGCAGGAAGTCCATAAGCTCAGGGGAATTCTACATTCATTCAAATAGATTCTAATGATGGTAAGAATGGGGGTAATTTAATCCAAATTGTTTAATTCTGAATGAGAAAAGAGGTGACTAAACGTTTCTTTTTCCCTTCCTTTTTGTCTTCTGTCTGCCCTTGCACAGAGACTTCAAAAACCAAGACAGACGCAGTGAAGCTTTGGTTCTGGGTAACTTGAGTGGTTCCCCCCAAAGGGAGTTCATTTCTCTCTCCCTCACAACACTCAGCCCCTGCTACCTGGGGCTCAGCCCATTGTGATCTGCTTTTGAGAGCTCTCCTCTCCTTAGCCTAAGATCTCTTGTACAGACACCTAAATGCAAGCAGCCATCAGCACAAAAGCAACATCTAGGGGACAAGCAGGCTGCAGGCTAGCCAGTGAGGGGATCTTTGCTTTTAGCCTTTGTCAGGCAGCGCCCAGAAGTGATGGAGTTCTTCGAATTTATTTCTGACACTAAGCCCCTCTATACACACGGACTTATTCTATCTGCCTTGGTAAACATATTTTGTGAACCCTGTAAACTTTTCCGCAGAGCACTTTCATGCCTCACTGTCTTCCTGCTTCCGGTCGTCAGACATCACATTTACTGAGCACCTACCATAGACCAGCTAATGTGCTAGGCACTGGTGCGCAAATCAGACACGTTCCCTGACGTCACCGAGCTTACGGTTAAGCACCCACAGAGGCACCAAGCATCGCGGTCCTCTAAATGACTAACGGGATCTTTCTCACTACTCCCCCGGCCCCACCAGTTTTTACAACAGTTTTATGAACCCCTATTATAGGGTTTTTGGTTTTATTTTTAACTAACCCATTTTTAAAAGGTCATATTTACCCATCTCCACTCCCCACACTCCCCAAAGTAGACAATATCTGGTCAATTTCACAATGATCTTGCCCAATCGTTTGCTTTAATTCATTCATATGCATGCATTCAATCACCAATCCTTTAACTGAGCAGCTGTGGTATGCGGGCTTTGTACTAAGCCTGAGGATAACCCCCGGCCCTCAAGCGGCTCCTAGCCTAGTAGGCAAGGAGGAAACACTCAGTAGGATTTGATGAGTAGTATAATGGGAAGTTCAGTGGCACATACATACAATGGAAATATTACTCAGCCATAAAAAGAAACCAAATTGAGTTATCTGTAGTGAGGTGGATGGACCCGGAGACTATCATACAGTGTGAAGTAAGAGAAAGAGAAAAATAAATACCATATGCTAACACATATATATGGAATCTAAAAAATAAAATGGTTCTGAAGAGCCTAGGGGCAGGACAGGCATAAAGACCCAGACATAGAGAATGGACTTGAGGACAAAGGGAGGGGGAAGGGTAAGCTGGGACGAAGTGAGAGAGTGGCATGGACATATATACACTACCAAATGTAAAATAGATAGCTAGTGAGAAGCAGCTGCATAGCATAGGGAGATCAGCTCGGTGCTTTGTGACCACCTAGAGGGGTGGGATGGGGAGGGTGGGAGGGAGGGAGATGCAAGAGGGAGGAAATATGGGGATACACATATATGTATAGCTGATTCACTTTGTATAAAGCAGAAACTAACACACCACTGTAAGGCAATTATACTCCAATAAAGATGTTAAAAAAAAAAAAAGATGCCCGAGACGACCTCACAGTGGAGTAGTTAAGTCATTGGTTCATGCATACACAGCTTGACTAGAAACATCATAGAAGCATTTCACATCTTACAAGCCTAACATCAGTCAATAGAAGAGATAAAGACAAATATCCTTGAAAACTAAGTAATACTATTAGAATACCTAGCTTAATGCCACCAAACCATGAAATCAATTATAGTCAACCCTCGGGACCTGCGGGGGATTGATTCCAGGACCCACTATGGACACAAAGATCCACAGAGGCTTGAGCCCCAGTGTCAGCGCTCTGTATTCACAGGACCCACGTCCACGGATTCAACCAACCACGGATACAGAGGGCCACCTGGTTTTAAAATGGAAGGTGATGTACTAATCTGTTGTTTAATGCTGTCTTGGGTTTGAGTGGTGCAAGATAACGTTCACGCCTTCCCAATTGGATATTTTCACTTGCACAAAAATTCAGTTAGAATATCAGATGTTTTGCATTTCCAGCATGGACATTAATGAAACATGGAGGGAGGGGGATGAGAAAATGAGATCTTTGAGTTGCCATGATTCACATTTTTTTTTTCAATATCATGCAATGTTCCCACTAATGAGTAATAGCTGAGAAGCAATATAGGGTATTCACTGTTACGTATTAATAACGCCCTGCTGCTTGAGAACAAAAACAGGCCTTTTACATGCTGCTTATAAACAGCGTATACGCTCCTGCAGTTTCCGCTTTGCTCCGTTCCTCCGTCCAAGCTATTCTTCTTAAAAGCTTTTCAACATTAAAACCAAAACTTTCGAGGGAGATGAAATGGGCTCCTGAAAAATCGCCTCCTCTGGCTAGACGGTGCCGGAACAGATATAATTAAAATATACTTACGACATTTATTTCAAAGTCTTCATCCCAGAGAACAAAGTTTCGCCAACCACTAAACTCAGTGTAGTCACTGAATCACATGTGGTTTCTTTAGTGGCAAAACTTATCCCTTTGGTCAGTTATGATAAATCAAAGAAAGAAACTTCCATGGGGGAGAATTAACCAACAGCAAGGCTAATACCCAACTTTCACAAAGGATAACTGAAACCAAGATTCCTCCCAAATGCAACTATAGACTTAAGATAGGTGCTTATCAGGCCTCTGGTCTGAATTGTCTGCTAATATATGGACTTGCAAACTGGCAGGAGGACAATATTGAATGAAAGTGAATCCTGCCCTGATCATAATTGCACCTGTGCTGTGTGGTGTTGATTCTTTGCTAGAGAAACACTTCATTTACCGAAGCTGTTGGTCTGAACCAATCCCAAGCTCTTCCCTCAACTTGATTTGTAGATCAATTGTTGTGATTAAAGTAAGGGGATTTGAGGAAGCCAAATGCTGATTCAAACATTCGAAGTGCTTACAGCAGTGTTATACACATCCTGCTTTAGACTAAGCTGGTGGAGTTCTTGTTTCCAAGCAAGGAAGTCTCAGAAAATTGCTCAATGCTTGGAAGCTACTGTTGGGGGCGGGGGGGGGGGGGGGGGGCGGCGGGAGAGGATCTACCCAGGGAAATAAGAGCATGTGGATGAAAGTAATGAGAATATAGAGGGTAAGTTCGTAAAAACTAAATTTTTGCCAACGATGGTGTGAGTCACACACTTCCTTACGTGGCTGTGAGTTTCAAGCTAATGAAGCTGGGTTTGCGGAGCATCTATGTACACTCAACTACGACTCTGTGGTCATGCCTGATGACTAAATCCAGCCAACCACCTTAAGAGGAACAGACCAGCCACAACAATACGAGATGTGCCAACATGGCTGAAACACAAGTCCTGAAACCAAACATATATCTGCTCACATCTCGCCCCATTTTCTTTCTGGGATACTGGAAGGGGTCCATTTTCTTCTTCCTCCAAGGGTGCATTTCATCCTATCCCTCCTGCTTTTCCAGGATGCTCACCTAATCACATTTTCCTCTCTTTCCTACAGTATACAGCTTTCCCATTTCCCTGTAGTGATCCTTCTGGCCAAGATTTAGCTGTGATTAAATCTCTATCATGTTAATCAAAAACAGTATAAGACCGACACTCCACTATCTTTCTTCTCCTTCACGAGAGTGACCTACATTCACAGTTCCTTGATGCTCAATCTGTAACCTACTCAGTCTAGAAACAGTCAACCAACACAGATCCCACCAACATCACCAACGGTTTCCATGACGATAGCTCCAATGGACATTTTCGGCCTCCAACTTAATTTATAACATCTGACACATTTAACAACTCCCTTGTTCTTAGATGTTATTTTGCTCTTGTTTGTCCTTAATCTCAAAGGATGTTTCTTCATGGTTTCCTTCAAATCCATCCCTGACTCGATTATTAAAATGCTGGAACACCCCAAGGTCCAGTCCTAGGTCACGTTTTTTTCTTGTGTTCTTTCTATCCATGTTCTGAGCTTCAATTAACAAAAAAGGCACCTGACACTTGACATGTCCAAGACCTCCCTCATTTCTCCCTTCCTCATTGCCAACCCTGCCTTACCTCTGGTGCCGCCCCTCTAAAGGAAAGGTCCCACCAGGTTTCAAATTGGGTAGGTCAGCTACAATACGGATGCACCTCAAATAGCCTGGTGAGTGAAAAAAGCCAGAGAAAAAAGAACAGATTCTATGATTCCATTTATACGAAATGCCCATAACAGGCCAATCTATAGAGATCAAAAAGTAGATGAGCTGTTGCCTAGGGCCAGAGATGGGAAAGGGGAGTGACTAAAAATGGTCATAAAGATTCTTTTTAGGGTGACGGAAATGTTTTAGAATTAGACTGATGTTGGCAGTGCAACTCTAAAAATACACTAAATTTTATCGACTTGTACACTTAAAAATGAATCAACTGGGCTTCCCTGGTGGCGCAGTGGTTGAGAGTCCACCTGCTGGTGCAGGGGACACGGGTTCGTGCCCCGGTCCGGGAAGATCCCACATGCCGCGGAGCGGCTGGGCCCGTGAGCCATGGCCGCTGAGCCTGCGCATCCGCAACGGGAGAGGTCACAACAGTGAGAGGCCCGCGTACCGCAAAAAAAAAAAAAAAAAAATGAATCAACTTTGTGAGTTGTAAATTGTACCTCCATAAAACAGTTTTTAAAAGTTACATAAGTAGGAATTATATTTGCCTTTCCCCCCTTTTCTCTCTTACCTCCATGTTCAACCTATTCCTAGGTTCCACCCATTAGACTACTAAAATATTACTCAATTCATTCATTACTCTCTATCGTGCTCTAATCTAAATGAGCACCACCTTTTCCCTAACAATTGCAATGGACTTTTCACCAGAGTCTCCCTTCAGTTCTGGGAGAACAAAGTGTTCTCCACACTTCAGCCAGAAAGATCTTTTCTGCTTAGAAATCCTTTATTGACTCCCAGAAGTCCTTAGATAAAGACCACACGCCTTAAGTGACCCGAAAGACCCAGTGTGACTGGCCAGCTGCCCCTCTCCAGGCTTTCACCCCAGTCTCTCCTCCCCACACCCTGCTGGGTCGGCTACATGTTTTTATCTGCAGTGTTCTTCCACCCCTCCTTCACCTGCTCAATTCCAACTCCCCCTTCTCTGGGTAGCAGCCCAAGAATTAGCCTGAGGGAAATTAACCATTGGTTACTGCCCTCATAGAACCATGTTTCTTGTCTTCAGAAAACTAATCCCCGTATTACTCAGCCATAAAAAAAGAATGAAATAAGCCCACTGGCAGCAACATGGATAAACCTAGAGATTATCATATTAAGTGAAGTCAGAGAAAGACAAATATGTCACTTATATGTGGAATATAAAAAATGATACCAATGAACTTATTTACAAAACAGAAATAGACGCACAGACATAGAAAACAAATTTATGGTTACCAAAGGGGAAAGGGGGGGAGGGACAAATTAGGAGTTTGGTATTAACATATACACACTACTGTATATAAAATAGATAACCAACAAGGACCTACTATATAGTGCAGGCAACAAGACTCAATATTTTGTAATAACCCATAAGGGAAAAGAATCTGAAAAAAAGAGATATGTATGTAAGTATAACTGAATCACTTTGCTATACACCTGAAACACAAGATTGTAAATCAACTATACTTCAATAAAAAATTAAAAAACAAAAAGAAAACCAATTCCAGTTTGTAATTAAACATTCACCACTGTGACAATCTGGGTTAATACCTGCCCCTTTTTCCACCCATGGAATTTGCATCAGAGCATGGAGTACATATGTATTTGCCCTTGTGGTCACCATCGTATCTTTAGCACCTAGACTAATACTTGGATGTAAACAATTAGCTCAAAGAATAGCTTCCCTGATAGTAATAGTTAATATCAACAACTTTTATTAATATATAATTCCTTTAAGACAGTCAACGGGTAGGACACGGCTATTACTTTTAGTATTTCAATGATATTTTCATACACACACAATCCTTAATACACCTGAGAAATAATCTAGTTTCCTGATCTTCACTGAACCCAGGTAAACCGAGGACTGAAATGAACAAGCTAGTTGGGCCCAGAGGCCCAGAGAGTAGCAGGCAAATGGAGATAGGACCAAGCACGTAAATATCAGGTAGAAATTACTTTTAAAGCTTGTCTCTAAATCATGGCTTTTCTTCTATTTAATAGAATGAGCCTCTGCCAGCCAAAGAGAAATTTCACACTCCTCAAAGTCTGCTAGGAAAAAAGTGTTTTGACATCCTTTCCTTATCTCTACATACACTGACTTCTCCTGGAGCTTCCGTATACAGCACCTCCGGCAAGGCCAGATTCCTCAGCCTCTCTTTTCCCTGTGATTAAAAATAAGCTCCCAAACATCACTTGGCAATAAGGCTAGCTGTCAGGCGTCTGGTCCCAGCTCAGACACTCTTTTTATGCCCTGGGCAGAACTCTGAGCCTCACTGGGCCCCTTCCTGGAGCACCACCCCGTAATCCAAAACCAGGAGTCCTTAAGAGACGAGACAGAGAAAGAAACCTGAAATGCTGGGTAGGAAAAGTGCCAAAACTATGTTTCTGAGATTCTTCTATCAGAGACTTTTTAAAATAAAATCATTAAAAAGTACAATGAAAACAGGACCAAGGAAAGTTCCTTTAAAAAAAATACATGTGAAAGATGAACTAAAATCACAAAAATGTAACAAATTTTGATGTTGTAGATGGGGACAAAATTCTGATTTGTCAGTATCATTCTGGACAATTACATCTAAATAAATATTCCAAGCACTTGACTCAACTTACCCGAGGCTCACTTTAGAAATGAGAATTCTGCCAGTGTGTACAAACAGTTTGAATAGCAAATAGTGAATGGAGAATACCGCTTTTGACCACGGTCACTATCTACCTGTAATTCGTAGGATTCAATTCGTAGGAAATCAATTCTTTCCAGAGATTACAGATATTCTCCCTAAAATAAACATAACACTTGGCGCTCTCATAGGATTTTCGGAACAGTAACCAAAATATTGTAGGGTAAGTTTCTAGGAGTTTAGGAAAAATATATTATCAATATCATTTACCCATGCTAGGTAAACACACCTAGCATGTCAAAGAAGTTCACAGTAATGCAAGATATTGTTACAGTGTAACAGCATGTTTAATATACATTATTTCATTTTCTTTAGAAACATACTGAACTCAACTCTTAGGAGCTGTTCTGAAGAGAAACATTTAATTAGATTCTGTATTACTGGAAACCACATAATTTTATATTTAACTGTATAGTACTAAGGACCAATCATCTCACAGAGAAGGTAGTCTGTATATATGTTGAGAGTTCAGGAGAGGGAAAACCAACTACAGGGACACTTTAAGCGTTTAGAACAGACAGGAAAGAGAGAGGTGAGAAAGGGCACTTTGAGAACTTGACTCTACTTAGCATCATTTTACTAAAGGGATCCATCTACTAGTAAAAAGGGACTTAAATCATCTTTCAAAGTATTCAAATGTCAGTTATTTAAAAGCAAAATAATTAAAAATCAAGTTAATTTCTAAATATTTTCATGTATATTCCTTTTGCTTAAGAAAAAATTCACCTATCATTTTCAGTAACTTTTTTCCCGGTATAAACTAGTAAAACCTAGAAATGCAGGGTCTCCTATTCATGGAAATATGGTAGAAAAGTTTATCAATTAAAGAAATAAAATAAGTCTCCATTAAAACCCTTCTAAAGAATTCTACAAACTTAATATAACTTAATATTCTGTTGAATTAAAAAATACCAAAATCTCAGTATTAATAAGAAAGAAAAAATTTAATAACACCCACAACTCTTTTTGTTTTAATGCCATTTGTGGGTTTGGAATTTTGTTGGTTTGTCTAATTCTTGTTTTGTGATTCAAACAACCTAAAGATACCTTGAAATTATTTGCCAACTGGAAAAGCAAATTCAGTAACTGTAAACATAGGACCAACAACATAAGGAAATTCTAGTGGGTTTTAAAGCATTTGGCTTCCAGACCCACTGTGACACAACATTTCATACAACACACAACCTAGACACTCCGTCTCAGAGAGACAGATAACAGGATTCCTATTTTCAAGACTAGGAACAGACGCCTAACTACAAAGTGAACTGCCTTTTCTTTTTGTCACAGGATTCCTTGAAGCATATCTTACTTGTTAATGAAATTCGAGTATAGATAAGAGCAAATTTTCAGTCACGCATATGACAGCTTCTGGGACCCCAAGTTCTCATCCACTGATGGCCAACTCTAGCTTTTCTTAGATTAAGGATGAAAATGCTAGTAGTCCCTTTATATTTCCCTCCTTTGCACCCTGACAAGTTCATTTCTTTTACCTTACATCTTGTCAGTTAAAAAAGATGAAAGATCAGAAAAAGAAATCTAAGCTCTGAAGCAGAGTAATAACATAGCAATCTGTTTCCTTTGACCTAAACTTGAAGCTCTTTCTTTAACAATGACAAGAAAGTGTAAACTTATATTCAGACTCTAGAAAGCCAAGAAAGAAAAGTGCAGCATTCAGGAAACAATGGAAATTAAAGAAAATTAGCTATCAAAATATTTGAGAAGATTTAATTATTGTTTATCTAGTACTTGCTTCATGCAAAGCCATCTACCAAAAGGAAGCTGATGGGCACTCTTGTCCCCTTAAAGCATTACAAGAGCAATGAGAAGGAAACGGGTTTTTTTTAAAAAGCTAAGGAACAAGGGACTTGATTAATAAGTATTCCCACATAAGCTAATGAGAGTAATGTACGTAGTCAGTGTCTGGCAAATAGAAGTCTGAGTGTAGAATAAATAAGAAAAAGGAGTTTAAATACTAGAAGCATATGACAAGCTGGGGGGGGGGTGGGAAATCAGACCAAAGGATACATATGTCACAAAGTAACATTTTGGAAGCGCTTTTTTCCCTTTCCTGTTTGTCTATTTCTGTTGCCCTTAAACCTTAGTCATAAAGCTGAGATCACTAGGTAACATTTAACCTAACTCCTGATCTTTGCTTTACTGAATGTACGCAATGCCTTGCCCAACTTGTTGATCCATTTCCTGGATTAGAAGGAGTAAGAATGAAGAATAAGTAGTTAAAGAATGACTGCTTCTCTACCCCCAACTTTCCCCTTAGCAAATTTGCAGGTGGACCACGCGGGCAAGACAGCATCCAAAGAAAGATCAGGAGAAGCCAGGAGTCTGCATGCAATGGAAAAATGATGAAGAATCTGACCTCCTACCTTAATGATGAACTGAGATCATTTCCCCTTTTTCCCTTTAAAGACCTGTCACAGCTGAGCAGAATCTTCAGAGTTGGTCTCTGGACAAGAGTCCACCTTCTCCCCAGGTTGCCGGCTTTTCTGAATAAAGCATCTGTCCTTTCTACCAACACTTGCCCCTCAATTACTGGCTTTTGAGTGGCAAGCAGCCAAACCTCATTTCTGTAACCATTTTGTCAATCTCCAAATACCACTCACTCCTAGAGGCTTCAAAACAGAAATAACCGAGTTGTGGATCTCCTCCCACAAGGAAATAATTTCTAAAGTGTTGCCTTCTTGGAGTACATTTTGAGTATGTTATGTTACTAGCCACCAAGGATGAGAATGCTGGGGTTCCTTATTTTATGGAAACAAACATATAAAACATCTAGTTTTTAAAAATTAATTAAAATGGAAGGACACCGTGATGGAATGATCTAGAGTGGAGGTATCTTTAAATGATGACATCTCCTGTTTAAGTGAAACAATTTATCAAGCCCAAGCCAACTGTTTAAAGCCAAGTCTGTCATAATAATGGTCATTAATAGTATCTCCCTAAGTCAGTTAATGTTTATTTTGAAAAATTACACATGGTAAATAAATGATCATACCTTCTCTAAAAGAGAGCATGCATCTCTATTTCACTATCACAAAGGCTTCAAACATCATAAAGAGATACTTTCCAGAAAGGTGTCCTTGCTTGATGATACTTATTATAAAGATAACTTTCTTTACCTAAAGTTCACTCAGCAGTCTCAACTATCTGAATGTAAACAAGCAAATGGAAAGCACTGATAACCTCTTAAAAACTACTATTAATGCTGCAAAATTCATGAACTAAGAATCAGGCTATCACCACAGCCTACATGTGCTTAGTTTGCAAGCAACTATAGCTAATTCAACTATTTAAGCACCCAGTGATTAAAAAAATCAATTAAGGAATGGGGAAAAGGAATGCTACAGGTGAGTGAACAGAAAGGAAAAGAAACAGCCAAAAAGTTAACAAAATTTTTGTTAAAAAAATAATAAAAGTGATAAAACTGTTCCTAAGAACTCCAGGTACAGAGAGCCACGTGAAGCCTTTTCATGAAATGACAAGCAGGGCTAAACCTTTTAATGTCTCCTGAGGGCCCCCCTCTCTTCCAGAGGCCAGCAGAATAATGTTCATAATGAAACCCTAAATCACCCAAAACGTCTAATGCAGGGCCACTCTCTGATATACCAAGCTAAGGATTCATATAATGTGCTTTAAAGACATCTCTATCCAAGATTATCTGGTGTTTCAGTTTTGGTACAAAGGAAACTTCGGTCATCTAGATATTTCTCTTCCACGAGCCTCCAAATCCTTAATAAAGCAAACGAATAAGGGATTTCTATACTCATGTTTCTGGTGGCTGCCAAAAGGGAGAACATAGAATTGCTAAGTAAGGAAATCTCTGGTTACAATAACAACCAACTCACAATTTTAATAAAACATACTATAACATCCTTATAATGGATCCTTTCCCCTGGGGTTATATTTAAGTCAAGTCGAAGCTTGCATGAATAGTGATCTTTTAAATGGACAATATTTACTAATGGTGGAAACTCAAAAATGATCTTCAACAACAACAACAAAAAAACAAAAACAATCAAAGCTGCACGTTAATTTTAACTGAGCATAAATCTTTCACGCACACACCTCAGGTGATGTCTCATGATTCCAGAGTAGATGGAATACCCTGGATTGCAATGTTTAACTTTCGCAGTAACTCAAAGCATCATGTTTGTGGAAGCAGACATCAAAGATACAACTGACTCTTTAATAAGTGAACAGTTCAGAATTATATAACTGGAAAAGTTCCCAAGTGTATTAGATTCCTACGGCTGCCATAACAAAATTCCAGACCAAGATCATGGTATCAACAGGTTTGCTTTCTCCTGAGGCCTCTCTCCTTGGCTTGCAGATGGCCACCTTCTCACTGTATCATTACATGGTCTTCCCTCTGTACTGCACACCCCTGGTGTCTACTGTCCAAACTTCCTATTCTTATAAAGTCACCATTCAGATAGGATTGGGGCCCATTCTAAAGGCCTCATTTTAACTTAACCTCTCTAAAGGTCCTAGCTTCAAATATAGTTACATTCTGAGGTACTGGGGGCCAGGATTTTAATACATGAATTTTGGGGGGATACAATTCAGCTCATAACACTTTGCCCTCTGGCCCTCCAAAATGCATGTTTTCGTGTGCAAAATAAATTCATGCCCACCTGAACAACTCCTAAAGTTTTAAACCATCCGATATGGGATGGGCATCATATGTAAGACTCTAATATCATCTGAATCAAATGTGGGTACAACTCGAGGCTTAATTCCTCCTAAGGCAAAATTCCCCTACAGCTATGAACCTCTGAAACCAGACACATTATCTGCTTCCAAAACACAATGGTGAGACAGGCATAAGATAGACATTTCCTTTTCAAAAGGGAGAAAAAGGAAAAGAGGGGAAAAAAAAAAATCACCGGTCCCCAAGCAAGTCTGAAACCTACCAGGGCAAATTCCATTAGATTTTTAAGGCTTGAGAATAATCCTCTTCGGTTTGATGTTTCTGGTCTGGGTCCACCAAGATAGCAGCCCCACCTCCCAGGTTCACTGGGTTGACAAGGTTGACCCTGTCCCAGTAAACACAGGCAGTAGCCCTGCCTTCTGAAACCAAGGAGGGGCAGACTCACTCCCTGGGCCTGTGTTATCTGAGCCCACGGTGGCGGTGGCACCTCTGCCACTCTGAATCACCTCTGGAGCCATCCATCCTTCCCTTTTCTTGAAGGACAAGACATGGTCACTGCCAGACAGCTCTTGTTCATCCAGCAGAGGCTGAGAAATCTGACAAGTCTTCCTTCATTTTTATCCCATGTCTGTCCCCTGTAGCCCAAGCTGGCTGTATTTCTGCTGGTCCAACCCCATCTCTATTCCTAGCTTCTGCTGACATGGCCAGCTGGATCTATGAGTCGCACATGTCATCTCTTTATCAAATGACTGCCCAGCCACCCCCTTGGTGTTCTCTTCAGAAAATGCTTTCTCATTTTTTCCCCAACACGGATAGGCTGAGGATTTTATGAGGATCCAAGCCCTGGTTTCTTCTTGCTTCCCAATTCTTTTTTTTTAATCTATTTATTTATTTATTTTTGGCTGCATTGGGTCTTCATTGTTGGGTCTTAGTTGCTGCATGCAGGCTTTCTCTAGTTGCGGTGAGCGGGGGCTACTTTTCATTGCGGTGCACGGGCTTCTCATTGTGGTGGCTTCTCTTGTTGCAGAGTATGGGCTCTAGGCACACAGGCTTCAGTAGTTGTGGCACGCGGGCTCAGCAGTTGCGGCTCGTGGGCTCTAGAGAGCAGGCTCAGTAGTTGTGGCGCATGGGCTTAGTTGCTCCATGGCATGTGGGATCTTCCTGGACCAGGGCTCGAACCCGTGTCCCCTGTATTGGCAGGCGGATTCTTAACCACTGTACCACCAGGGAAGTCCCACCAATTCTTTCTTTAATTTCTCTACTCTGGCATTTTACCCTAAGAAGTAGGGAGAAACCAAGTCATACCTTCAATGCTTTGCTTAGAAATGTCCTCAACTAATCCCCAACAACATGTACAAATCCTGCCTTCCACAAAACACGAGAACACAATTCAGCCAAGTTCTGTGCAATTTTATAACCAGGACTTCCTTTCCTTCAATAGCATGTACCTCATTTCTGAGTCCTCACTCATTAAAGTGAGGAATCACCACTGGAGTCATCCTTCCCTTTAATGTCCCCATTTCTACCAAGAGTCTCTCCAAGACAGTCTAGGCTTCTTCTAACATGTACCTCAAAAACTCTTCCAGCCTCGACCCACTGCCCAGTTCCAAAGACACTTCCGCATTTTTAGGCATTTGGTACTGCAGAACCCTACCTTCCCAGTATCACAGTCTCTATTAATCAGGGTTCTGTAAGGAACAGGATCGACAGGATGTATACGTGGTCTCTGCTGGCTTTCCCAGGTCTGCAAGGAGAGCGAGCAGACGGAAGATCCAGGGACAAATTGCAGTTTGGGTCCGAAGGCGGTCTGCTGGCAGAATTCTTTCTTGCTCAGGGGAGGTTAGTGTTTATTCTATTAAAGCCTTCAACTGACTGAATGAAGCCCACCTACATTATGAGGGTAATATCCGTTATTCAAAGTCTATCGATTTAAATGTTAATTTCATTAAACAAGTAAACAAAATCACAGAAACATCCAGAAAAATGATTGACCAAATATCTGGGCACCACGGTCCAGCTATGTTAACACATAAAACTACCCATGACACCAAGTATCATTTCAATTTTATAAGGCATAGGTGTCGGGTGCAGTGCTGTGATCCATCATGAGATCAGCAATGATGGTGAGGTTCCAAAGACTCTGATAATCTTTACCTTCTAAGAAGAGTAACTGGACTTTAACTGCTTAGTCATCGAGCATAATAAAAGCCATCTGCTGAACCTTAGCTCTAACACTGTGACCTGGGGTTGGATAGTATGGCCTGGGATTCTGTCACTGTTCTCTGCAAGAGTCCTGGGCTAGCAATATTAAGACAAAGTATCCAACCTCAAAAGCAACTAGTTCGGGCTTCCCTGGTGGCGCAGTGGTTGAGAGTCCGCCTGCCGATACAGGGGACGCGGGTTCGTGCCCTGGTCCGGGAGGATCCCACATGCCGCGGAGCGGCTGGGCCCGTGAGCCATGGCTGCTGAGCCTGCGCGTCCGGAACCTGTGCTCTGCAACGGGAGAGGCCGCAACGGTGACGGGCCGTGAACCACAAAAAAAAAAAAAAAAAAAAAGCAACTAGTTCTATGACCCACAGAAAGTCCCTTCACATCATTCAGCTTGGATTTCCTTAACTGCTCAAAGGGTGCATTAGAAGATAAGGCTTCATCCATCTCTACGATGCTAATACTGAGGGTAGCCTCTTCAGACATTTTGGGGAATCTCCACGAGTTAGAAACTGGAAATGCATGATACTTTCATATGGACAATAACGATACTAAATTCACTGAAGCAGGTACTCATTTTGCATTTTTTTTTCTAGTTTTAAAGACAGACATTATTCAATCACATATCCTTACCTGATTCCTTGGTGACAAAGCATAGGCGTTCTGACTACCGCTGGCTTTGATCTCATGCAACAAACCAGTCAATGATGACGATTAAAACAAAACCAAGTTAATAATCATTCTGTTGTTGTACCTCAACTCTAAGTTTGAATTTTTATTTTCAGATTCAAATCCTCTTACGTTTCCCATGGAGTAGGAAAGGTCAAAGACCATTCTCATGTTTATCACGAGGAGAAGCTCAGAGTGAGAGTTCTGATGTCTCCACGTCTCCTTGGGTCCCGCTCTGAATCAGCATCAATACAGGATTGAACCTCTTCTGGCTCCCTGCCCCCCACTCCGTGCACTTGAGTTTGTGTTTAGGGGATGGGTCCCGTGAAACACCATGCCCTGGATGAATCACTACAGCAGAAGGAATTCATTCTGACGTATGCATAACAGGAATTAGAATGTGCCCCTCACAGAGCTCAGCAAATGGTTTTTCTATCTGCTCATGCTAATTAGGAAACTACTGAAAATATTTCCCATATTTAAAACGGCACCTCTCCTCATTGAATATGGCAACCCTGCTATGAATCAAAGCTGAATAATAACCCATCACTGTCAAAGGTAAATTACTGCCTCAAAAAAATTAAAAAAGCAGTATGACATTTAAAGCATTGAGAAACAGCTAGTTCCCCGTGCAATCGCCAAGGTACACACAGTCCTGAGTGAAATCAGCACCATGGCGGCACCAGAGCTGGGGCAGGTCATGTGCAGCTCATACCTGCGACATCAATGCCAACAACGGGGCCCATGGTGAGCAGCCATCGTTTGATCATCTCCCGTGTCTACTATGGTTTTTACATATACTATTTCATCGGATTCTTGGAACAACTCAGATTCTGATCATGTCCACTTTACAGATCAGAAAACCAGACCACAGCAAAACCAAAACTGTACTCAGGTTCTCATTACTAGGAAAAGGGGGAATCAAGATTGACGAGCAAAGTCTGTCTAAATTCAAAGACGTCGTTATTTTCACTGCTCATACCGTCCACGCTACTTGGGAGATGAGCGCTATTTGGGTGGGTGGTACCACAAAGCAGCAAGGGAAGTGGGTCAACATACTGGACATTAATGCAGGATCTAAAATATAAAATTACCTGAAGCTTTCTATGCAGAGTACCTTACCATAGAATGGAGTAATTATTTGCCTTATGTTATAGAAATTAAATGATACTCTTCACATCAAGTCGGTGTGTAACCCACAGAAAGAATATGGTAAACCACAAGATTTCTTTCTAACTCTAAATTCTGAGATTAGAATATATTTCTCTTAAATATATCAATAATCCATTTGTCCATCTCTCAGTAAGGTTATCCTGAAGGTATTCTAGAAACAGGTACTGGCTCAGTCCTACGGTTGTAGGAGAGATTACTATTGTTTATGACCATCAGCGCCAGGATGAACTTTAAGGCAAATAGCAAAATAGATGGTATCCGTCTTTAATTATTACATCACTAACTATCCTCCTGCCTACTCTGTTTTCTGTGCATTTAGCTTCTCAGGGTTTTTCTCTCATGAATTTATGGGTTTTTCCTGTCGTATCAGAAAGTGATCCAATGAAATTACATAAAGTATTATGTTGGTGACTTAGAGTGCTACAATCCTAACATCCTTGCTTCAAGTAAAAACAAAACAATTTAAAAGAGGAGTCTCTTCCTTTAAGGCAAATACATTAATGAGTGCTGTTAAGATAGGAGAACTGGAATCAGACCACCTGGTTTTAATCCAGGCTTTGCTAGCTATATTAACATTGAGCAAGTTGTCCAAGGAACTCATAGGGGTGTTGTAAGTGTTAAGCAAGCGATTGAAAGTGCTTAGCATGGTGTCAGGCACATATAGTATGTACCTGGTACCTGATACATGTTAGCTCTCCTTCTTGTAACACTAAACTCCATGCCAATTAAGTCAAGGAGAGACCTTAAGATCTCTAGGACGATCCTTGTCCAAATCATGCCTTACTGCAGGGGGGCCCAACCCCTGGGCTGCAGACCCGTGTGGCCTGTTAGGAACCTAGAGGAGGTGAGCGGCGGGCGAGTGAGCAGAGCCTTCACCTGCAAACAAGGTAAAGAATGTTGGGAGGACCTATTTTAAATAGGAAGGTTAAGGCTGCCTCTCTGAATAGGTGGTCTTTCAAGTGAGACCTGAAAGACAGGGAAGAGGGAGATTGTTATACACAGTCGAGGGGAAAATATTCAAAGCAGAGGAAAGGGCACACTGGTCCTGAGGCTGGAGACAGGTAAGTGTGTTCAAAGCAATGAAAAACTAGAGTGATAATCAGGGAAGAAGAGTGACTCAAGAAGGGGCCATATTAGTATCCTAGAAGCCCAATCATGCAGCCCTGGAGGGACAGGGTATGCCTTTCACTGTAAGGTCAGGAGAAGCCCTCACAGGGTCTAAGCAGGGAGTGATACAACCCCATTTACCTTCTAAGAAGATCACTTTTCTACTGGGTGAAGAATGGCCCTCGATGGTGCCCAGGTGAGAAGAGGGAGACCAGTTAGGAAGCTGCTTCAATGACAGGAAAGAAGAGATGGTGCCCAGCACAGGAAATGAGTAGTAAAGATGAAGAAATAAAAAGGTAATAGAAATATATTTTGGAGCATAAGTGATAAATCTTACTGATAGATTGGGGTAGAGTGAAGAAAAGAGAAAACGGGGGTAACTAGAGATTGTGGCTTGAAGAGCTAGTCGGCCAGCCCCAGTGGAAGCCCAGGCAGTGAGCAGAAGCAACCCCAAGTTTTGGCTCAGTGGGAATGTTTTGACAAGAGCAGAGCAGTTCTGTGGGGTTGCAGGGTTTTTCCTTTATTTTTCTTTTCCTTCTCCCTTCTTAGCAGGGAGAACTTAGAGCTCCTTTTGACAAGGAGCTTGACACTGATGTCCTGGTGATTGAATATAAATATGCTTAATTCATTACAGGCAGAGATAAAGGAACTCAAGGAAAAGCTTTCCCTTAAGGGTCATTATCTAGATAAGATTATAGTGTAAATTGAAGCCCGGTCTCTGGAGGTAGCGATCGATTGGCTAGTTCGCAAGCCCCGCTCCACCTCCCCTCATCTGGAGGCAGTGCAAATTTCCTGCCTAGAATCTCTACTCCAGCTGCCCTGTCTTAACCACATTCTGAGCCTCTGATGTCAGAACACCAGTGGAAGTGACTGCCTAAAGACAAAATTAATTAAAACGTTTTTATCTGTTCTTGAGACGCATCCTAGGCTAATATATTGATTTAACCACTGCTCCTGTGAATGGTGTTTATGAATCAATATCTCCTGAGACCATGGAGGTTGGAGGTAGGTTAAAAAAAAAAACCAAAAAAAAACAAAACAAAAAACCTTAATTTTTCTTTGTGCCAACTGACCTATTACAATTAATGGAGGGATAAACGTTCATTGGGTCACTCTGTCGGTAGGGAGTTAAACATTGGTGGAAGAACCATACGCTACATATTGCTATTAGGAGGTAAGTAAAATGCACTAGTTCTTAGATAAGTTTCCACCTTTCAAGCCAAACTCCCTCAACAGAAGCCTGCCTTAGGAGTGACCCGATCCAATATATGATTCAGGAAGACCAGCCTGGTGTGTGACATAAGACTAGGACCTACGTCTGACAGGCACACATACACACACCCACTGATTGAGGATTATAAAGATTGACTATCTTGATCCCTTTATGGCAGGTAAACTTAGCAGGTAAACAAATGCTTCTCATTTGGCCACCCTCAGTAAACAGCACTAGTAGTTGGGGGTGAGATGTCTTTCTGAACTTGGGAAGGGTCTTTTGGAAACTGATTAGTTCACAAACCTTCAAGGAGATCTGTATCACCTTGGACTGTGAACTCATGAATCTGAGGTTTACAGGCCTGTCCACCAAGATCCACAACTCCAGATGAGCAGCAACTCTTTCCTGATTCTTGTAGGATTGGACGGCAGCCCTAAAAAATTGGAATTCTGCATTTACCAATGTAGTCACTTTGCAAATGACATTCATTTTTAGATTTAATGTTTGCATCTGTGGTCTCTCCTTTCATAAGGTTAGTTTCTCTATTTCATTATCTAGTACAGAGCATTGAATCTGCACCAAGTTCTTAAAAAAAATACTGCTGAATTAATGAATTTTTTCTTAGGCTTCATTTAGACAACTGTTTTCAATCCTAAGGTCCATATTTTAAGAGGATTTTTAGTGTGCCCAGAACTGGCAAACTAGAAAGCTCGTTATACCAGCAACAAAAAAGTCAGCAGTCCCATCTAGGAATGGGATGGCGATGTAGCAGAGTTCTTTATGGATTTGAAAGTTATATTTTAGAGAAATTTGACTTATTCTGGAACTTTAAAAGGCACAATTCAGAAAAAATGTGGGGAAAGCAATCAAAGGCATTAACTCAAGGTTAGGAAGAAGATGCTCGTAATCTGAATTATCTAAAAAGTTAAACCTCTCCCTTGGGAAGAAGTGCAGATTCCTCTAACAGGTGCATCAAAACCGCAGCTCAAAGACCACGGCCACCTGAGATGCTAGAGAGAAGATGCCTTGAAAGAATGTCGCTTCCTCCTAAAACATCAGGATTCAGTGACTTTTAATCTGTAGATTAAAAGATGCATTTTGGCTTGTTTTAGGTACAAAGCGACATATATACAGCATGTTCTAACTGCTTAATTTGGTAGACGGTAGGATATATTGGATGGGATAAAGACAAAAGCAAGGAATTAGGTTTGAAGTCATACATATTTTAACGAGGATGCTAGAAGTGAGGATGAATAGGGAAAAAAGGATTTGAGGGACATGGAAGGAATCTAATCCACATAGTCTTGTGATGAACTGGATGTGGAGGTGAAGGGGTCAAAAGGTACAGGATGATAATCAAGTTCTGGGCATAAATGAGGAGACGTATATTGGAAAGATTGATGGAATCTTACAATGTTGAGGAGAACTAGCTTTGGAGGAAAAGCTCAAGTTTGATCTTGAAATCATAAGTTTAGTGTGAATACTGTGCATATGGAAATATCCACCATAAGGTAAGATGTTGCTCTCCAATCCAAGGGCGAGTTTGGAACTCAGTAAATGCTACAGCTGTTACAAAACAAGGAGGCAAGGAGAGAGAGGGAGCAGGTGGAGAGGTGTGTAGTAACAATGTTAGACCACAGGCTTCGAAGATGGAAACTGTTCAGACCACGGCTCCGGCACTTACTGTGTCAACCTGGCTAACGATCCCACCAGCTAACATTTACTGCGTGCTTACTTTGTGTCAGACGCTGCATAAAGTGCGTTATGAACACTACAGCCATAACCAAAAAAATCTGGACTGTCCATCCACAGAGGAACAGTTAAAACAGTAAATAATACGGAATATTGGGTATTAAAAACAGTGATTACATCTATATCTATAGGCCTGGAGAGAAATTCGCTATTCAGTCTAGCTACAGAGAAATTTAGATAGTATGACCCTAAAACCACAGGTTTTATATATACTCTACCTACCTACCTACCTATTTAAATCCAATTTTTCAGGAAATTCTTTTGACTTACTCTTTCACATATACCCAACACTATACATACAAGGTGTGATTGTTAACACTGGTTATCTTGGAAACTGGAGGGTGCCAAACCCCAACCGAACAGAAAGCCTCTAGTATATTCTAAAGTTAAATTAAAAAAAAAACCCACAAACAAAATTCTATCCATATTAACATAAAGCCCAATTATTACATATGCATATGGAGGATAACTAGAAGGTAGCATTTTTTTTTTTTTTTGGCAGTACACGGGCCTCTCACTGTTGTGGCCTCTCCCGTTGCGGAGCACAGGCTCCGGATGCACAGGCTCAGCGGCCATGGCTCACGGGCCCAGCCGCTCCACGGCATGTGGGATCTTCCCGGACCGGGGCACAAACCCGTGTCCCCTGCATCGGCGGGCGGACTCTCAACCACTGCGCCACCAGGGAAGACCGAAGGTAGCATTTTTCAATGAAACCTTTTTTTGTTTTTAAGAAGGTGGTGAAAATCCATTAGTTTAAAACTTTTTCAATATTACACTTTTCAAAAAGCTATTCCTTATTTTATACCCGAATTCAAAGATCAACAAGGATATATGGGCAGTGAAGAGTTGAGTATTTATTCTAGAATTGACTATTACATTATGCAGACAAACAAATATGTCATCAAGTGTTAAGTATGTAGGGCTTGAAGGGCTAGTACAAATCTACTGTATAAGATGGGGATTTTGTTTTAATGTTTATGTTTTCACAGTTTTCATTACGCTGATTGTGGCGTTAAGAGCACACACACAATGCCTCAGCGCTGATACCAGGAACCATATTACTCCATGCCTTCTGCTTCCTAATCCTCTGCCTGTCAGATGGGCTGCGAGCGCTTTATTCAATGTTAAAGGTCAATCCCCTTTTCTGGTAGGATTATGTTTGCCCGACAAAGTGTGTGCACAGCTTTTCGACAAAGATTATTTAATCCACACAACCAGCTAAGAAACTTCGTCACAGATCTTATTAACTTCTCAGGCTCTCCAGTCACCAAAATTACAGATATTCTGACATAACTCCACATCCCCACACGGCATCTCTCCATCTGGAAGTCTAGTTGTCACCTTAAACATATCCACAACTGAAATCCCTAACCCAAGATGATACAAGATCCCGCATCCAACTTGATAAAAATGAACTTATTTACAAAGCAGAAACAGACTTATAGGCTTCAAAAATAAATTTATGGTTACCAAAAGGGAAAATGGCAGGAGAGGGGGCAGGGGGGGAGGGATAAATTAGGAGTTTGGGATTAACACATACACACTACTACATATAAAATAGGTAATCAACAAGGACCTACTGTATAGCACAGGAAACTCTACTCAATATTCTGTAATGACCTATATGGGAATAGCATCTAAAAAAGAGTGGATGTACGTATCTGTACGACTGAATCACTTTGCTGTACACCTGAAACTAACACAACACTGTTAATCAGCTATACTCCAATATAAAATAAAAATTAAATTAAAAAAAGCTGTCTGGAGTCACTGTTGGTAGACTTTTTTCTCACATCTCAAATCCAATTATCAGGAAATCCTGTGGGCTTTCCCTTCAAGGTATATCCAAATTGGATCTGTTTCTTACCGAGTCCACTGCTCCTACTCTGATCAAAGCACTCATAATTTCCTGCCTGGACAAATCATTGTAATAGCCTCATAACTAGTCCCACTGCTTTCTCCCTTGGGCTCCAACAGTCTGACAGAAGCCAGAGCGATGGTTTGAAAAGGTAAAGCACATCATTTCATACTCTGTTCAAAACCCTCAACTCCTCATTCCCATATATTCCCCCTAGTTGAACTCTCCCCACTTACTTCTACTGTAGAGGCTCTGCTTGAGCTTCTCCTTAAGTGTTATTTGATATCTACATTGCTGACTTCACCTTTCAGGTTCAAAGATTATCTTCTCAATAAGGGCCACCCTATCTACTCTAAATAAATGGCAGCCTCTCCTGATCTCCTTCACCTTGCCGTCTTTTTTTTCTTTTTTTTTTTTTAATAGCACTTACCACCTCTGGAGTTCTCTATAATTCAGTTAGTTATGAGGTTTATTATATGTTTTCTGCCCTGCCTCTGCTTGAATGTAAGCCCTACAGGAACGGACATCTGTGTCTATCTAATCAGCAATGTATCCTAGCATTCTAGAAAAGACCCCCAGATCTACGAGGCTGACAAAAAAATATCGTTTAATAATGATCTGTTTTGCTTCACTATACCACCCCGAACTGAAAGAACCGAACAATGTGAAGATTTTGTCCTCCTTTCTCGCTACCAAGAAACCTCTTCAAGTTTCCTTCAGGAACTCCAAAGACCAAGGATCAATCAGGTCCCTGTAATGCCTAAACAAAATAACTCGCAAAATCTAGCCTGAGTTCTTCGTCTAGCTGACGACTTGAACAAAACAAAGCCTTTCTTCTTTTAGAGATTCCAAAATGCCTCAGGGCTGCTTTCTTTAGTGTTGATTTTTCCCTAACTTAGTAGAATTTATTTTTTAAGTGACAAAATGTGTACTGCTATTTATAACTTTGGTTTCCCTATTCTTTGGAAGAACACTGTTTTGATAGTGCAATCACATACCTTCAAGAGCAAATATAAAGAAACCTCTTGTCTATGAAGACCATGGGTTCAACATTCTACATTTAAATCATTAATTTATTATTGAAATAAAACACAATACCATACTGGAAGCTGAAATGATCTTGAATAGACTTTTAGCATTTAACTGATAACTCAGAAGAGACAGTAATAGTTTGTCCGGGATCACCTTCAGGAAACTACATGGTACAGGTGAGTCAGTGATTAGTGCCTTCCAGAGGACAGAGGAATGGATTCGCCGCATTTTAATGCATATGTTGTTAATGGAGGCTTCCACAGCCCTGGAATTGACACGTCGGCCCCAGTAATCAGCTGATTTCAATTCCTTTGTATTCCTTCTCTAACAAAATACCTTAAGAATCAAAGCCTCTCAAAGACTAGCAACTATTAGAAATCCCAGGCGACTTTCTGTCCCAGGTTTGAGGCTAAGCGGGCTTACTGGTTTGTGTGTTTGTATCCTCATCATCAGAAGGCACAAGGAAAGCTTTTCGAAGCTCTAAGAGCAAACAGTCTGAGTGTGATAGAAAATGCAGCAGCCCAGTACTGAAGATGTTTCTATCAACAAGATTCCTCTTTCTGAGCTACAAACACAAACACCATTTCTCCAAGTCTCTCATTCGAAAAAGACATTATGCTCTTCAAAGACTTGCCCTTTATTTCACTCCGAACATTCTCCAAAACCCTCTTCTACAATGACTAGTTTGAGATGTAATTTAAATAAACTCAATAGCTAAGAGTGAAGACTGCAGTGTAATTCAACCAACAGAGCCTTAACTCCCTAATGATCTCATTAAAAGCAGGTTTTAAAAAAAAAAGGGCTGTACTTGACTTTTTGCTTCCTCAGATACCTCACTCACACTTGATCAAAAATGTTTAATGTTATTAACACATCGCAATACCAGTACAGCTTCAGAGCTGCTTATTCAAAAACACTGAAAATAAAGCCAAACTAAGGATCAGAACTTGGTCTATCCTTTCAGAGACAGATATATGCCTATTAAGTCAAGCTCGGTCTTTTGCTTTAAGTGTGATTCCCTTATGGACAAATAACCTTAGCGGCAAGCAGTGAGGGATGGGGACCACAGGCCTTTGTAATAAGAATCTTACTAAGAACCGATGCTGAAGGCTAAGTTTGCTTATATATTTGTATCAGAACATTAAAGTACAATGTTGCAACAATTTTATGCTAACAAGTCACTTTTTGTAGAAGCTGCTAAAGGAAAGGGGGCTTTCATATTTGTGCTTCTAACCTGTGGACTGTTATGTGGATACAGGTTGTACTTTTAGGCTGTCGACTAAAGCCTGTATCTCAGCACGTAAACTAAGGCCCCTGTGTTGGCTTTCTCATGGCGGCTCACTCAGTTTCTATCACATTGTGCAATAAGCTAAATAAAAATTCAAAAACTTTAAGTGGTGAACCCGTCTGTGTTGATTATTATAATAAGAAAAACTCCAAACTAGAGATTCTCAATATTGCCCTAAGATGTGTCAGTACCTAAGGGCCATGGCGAGGAAGAGCACTGCTAAGTGCATGAATTATGAAATCTGCGTCCAGGTCCTTCTTAAAATGGAATTATCTGTTGATTAAATAAGGCCCTTTATCCATCTTCATTACTGATGTCAGCTCTGTGGCACAGAATTCAAAATTCCTTATGAATATTTACATTTATCAATGGTCATGTTCAAAGATTATCTTCCTACTTAAACCACTAGTTTGGGGAATAGAAATATAAATAGAAACAATAGAAGTGGTTAATCACTTCCGTCTGTGTGGTCACCAGCAAACATTCAGGACATAGTGGAGTCATGATTTTTATAAGCTGCACTGTGTATCCAGATGTTACCACTGAGTGTTGATAAATAGATGTTTGGTAAAAAGTACAGAGGAACAATAAGATATTAAATTTCTGGTCCACTGTGAATATAGCTAGTTTTTAGTTTTTACTATTCTTTTTCTTTCCCTGTTGCTTAATAGCCACCCATGACTATCTTTGATTGGGCATCAGAATACCCTGTTTATAGCTCCATTCAAATTTTCCCCCCGAAAACACAAATTCAAGAATAATTCTTTCTGAGCAAAAAGCGACATCATTAGCAGCGGCATCTTTAAACAATGAGCATCATAAAAATCATCTGTGAAGAAAGAAAAGCAGCTGATTTTCAATGATGTGATACAGACTTTGAAATTATGCAGGTAAATACCCAAATGTTATGGAATGGATGAGAGGATAAAAGAAAAAAGATAAAAATACGATGAGTCTCAGTTTACGGAAGCAATATATACAATAGGAATAATTATTATGGAAAGTGAAAAGGAAACTCTTAAACCTATCAAAGAGAAAAAGTAAAAGGCTACATTCTAAGATTTAACAAAATTAGGCCCCCAAATAACTTCAAAATTAAGTGAAAACAATCACAAACACAGACAAATATCCTTTTTTTTTTTTGCGGTACGCGGGCCTCTCATTGCTGTGGCCTTTCCCGTTGCGGGGCACAGGCTCCGGACGCACAGACTCAGCGGCCATGGCTCACGGGCCCAGCCGCTCCGCGGCATGTGGGATCTTCCCGGACCGGGGCACGAACCCACGTCCCCTGCATCGGCAGGCGGACTCTCAACCACTGCGCCACCAGGGAAGCCCACAAATACCTTTTAAAGTACAAAGAAAATCATCTTAGAAGACTAGGAGGGTCTTGCAGCACTTCAGGTAAACCAGAAGGACCCACAAGAGGGCTGCCTGGTCAACAAAATGGATGTTGATAACCATTCAAATGAATGCCCTCCTAGAACGATCACAGAAGTAATGAGATGCAGACGTCAGAGAGATGGGCCTAATTCTAGCAGTAAGGGAGGAAAAATAACAAAGGGGAGCAGAATGGAAGCCAATATTAATGCCAGAATGGGTGATCAAAGCATCCAGACCCTGGGCTGTGAAGCTTGAAAGAAATGAAAAGATACATACGTATAATCCTTCATTTATTTTTCCAGCCTGAGTCTGTGGAGAAAAATAAACAGGAAAGAACTTCTATCAGTGGAGCCTGTCTTAATTTTCAGGAGAAGGCATGAATTTCACATGAGGCTCAGCTAGAACAAGAGGTCTTGAAGAAGGCAGGGCGGGAGAAAACAGAAGGGAAACTTGGCTTGGTAACAAACTAAGGGAAGACAGACACTTGTCAGTGGTGGTGCCGAGGACAGACATGGCTCTGAGCCCTTGTCACGAGGTTCCAAGTTAAGACCAGAGCGTGTTCAAGTTCTGTCACAGGAAATACCCTCTCTCCCATCTGTCTTCATACACACTCCCCGAGTTACATTCCTGGGAAAATACTGATATAAATGAAAGATCAGATAGTCATCCAATTTTCGAGTTGGAAGAAAATTCTGTAAGCATTTCGTAAGACATGTTAATAGCTAGATGAATAAACTAATACCCAGAGAGGTGAGGTGTCTAGTTGATGTCGCGGCCGAGCCAGGACTAGGGCTCAGGCACTGCTTCCTCGAGGATGGGATATGTGGATCCCAGTATGCCCGCCAAGGCCCACGTCCCAACTCCCTGGTTCTCAACAGTTGTGTCTGCAGCAGAGTCATTCGGATGCTTGTCTAAAGGGGACGGCAGCGACACTGCTCCTGAGGCAACAGCAAGAGACAGCACGCAGCCCTGAGCCAGGAAGAACCACTCCAGCTCTCACAGCATTGAGACAGGCTGGGACGTGGGACCCTCAGCTGCAGCGCTGCAATGCCTGCACCTGGACAAACATCTCCTCATGCAACAAAATACAAAGAAACGGTAAGGGGCTGAAAATAACTGTGCGCACGCACAGTTGGGGCAAATTCTGGAAAAGATACAAAGAGACCAAAAAGCCCAACTGCCATTTCTGAAGAACAAAAGTCTGGAGCAAAAGCAGGGCACTGCGCACGCCACCTGCACTCAACACCACCAAAGGGGTGGGCAAAACACCTAGGCCCCCCCCTCCAGCCCCACCCCTGGACGCATCCTTACCCTCACCCCATTTAAGTCATCAGCTCACCCCCCTTGGGGAGCAAGCTAGCAAGGGAACCTGTTATTTGTTCTTCCTCCCACTGCTGCAGCAGGGGCCCCAGTGAAGCCCTGGCTGAATTTCTCGTCTGGCCTCTGACCAATTTCTATTGATTAAGGGGGCCAAGAAACATGGCTGGTAACAGCATCACCACTTTAAATCCAACAGGAGAGATGTAAATTGAGGTCTCTGTGTGTAAGGTGCTGCCTGATGGAGTCACCGATGAAAAACACTGCCTTCAAACAGCTTCCAATCCAGTAATACACTTCTTATTTCAGGCCAAGCATCCAGTGGGTACTCTATAAACTGAAGTTGAAAATGATGTTGCTAGAACCTGCCAACTGGTGCTCAGCACACGCTCCACAGTCGAAACAAAGGCCACCTCTCCAAGCATAACATGGGTTGCAAACCCCCTACATGTGCTCACAACAGAAATGAGGATGGGTCTGGTCGTAAGTACAGTGTCAACAGCATGAATCTATGCCAGTTTTTTAAAAACCTGAAGAACAAGAAATTAGGACCCAGACCAATTTGTCCCCACCTCCCTGTTAAAACAAAATGCAAAACAAAAGGTTCTGTAATTCCGGAAGAAGGTGCCCAACGTGCCTCCCCCGCTTCTCCCACACACCTGTTCAGAAGGGTCAGGCCTGGGCTATGGCTGGGTCCTTTGGGAAGGGCTGTTCAAAGCTAGAGTCACGAGAAGCCTGCAGCTCTTTAAGAGGCTCGAGGCCCCACACACCAAGTACAGAAGCACAGGCGAGCACGACGTTCGAGCCCTGGGACAAAGGCAGCGCAGGGAGGGAGGCGGCCAGGCTCTGGGTGGCTGTGGTCACTGCTCTTATGTCACTTTTGGGGCATGCATGTGATTGCTGTGTGTGCACGCCTAGCAAAAAGGGACAGGCCATGGAGAAAACTAGGTGTGCAGCCATCCCAGACTCACCCTGTTTTGTCTTATCTTCTCATCGGGGTGCTATTTTTATTTTGGCCGTGCCGTGCGGCATGGGGCATCTTAGTTCCCCGACCAGGGATCGAACCCTCACCCCAGCAATGGAAGTGCTGAGTCTTCACCACTGGACCGCCAGGGAAGTCCCGGGGTGCTCTCATTCTGATGGTCACTGTTAGCATCAAGGGGAGACTCCTGTGTTAAACTCCTCTATTTAACATTTTTATGAATGCTTAGGAAACATAAAACACAAGCAAATCCAACCACACACACACTCTACTCCTTACTCCTGGATATCCTTTCTTATTCCTCCAAATGTTGAAAGTCCAGATTCAGCCTCCCAAACTCCACTGGGGGTTGGGGGGGACGCTGACCTCAGTCCGTTTCTTCCCTACAATTTAATCCCCCATGATTTAAGTAATTCACATAATGAATGACGTCACCCACTGGGGCTCAGATTATCAACTCCAACCACCTATGGAGATTTTTATGATTCATCCTTCTGGTGGGCCTCCTTTCCACCACTGTAAAGCAGTTTAGTTCACTAAAGCCTTATATAACATTTTATTGGGCTTCCCTGGTGGTGCAGTGGTTGCGAGTCCGCCTGCCAATGCAGGGGACGTGGGTTCGAGCCCTGGTCCAGGAAGATCCCACATGCCGCGGAGCAACTAAACCCATGCGCCGCAACTACTGAGCCTGCGCTCTAGAGCCCATGCTCTGCGGTGGGAGAGGCCACTGCGGTGAGAGGCCTGTGCGCTGCAATAGGGGGTGGCCCTCACTCGCTGCAACTGGAGGGGGCCCACGGGCAGCAACGAGGACCCAACGCAGCCAAAAATAAATTAACTGATTAAAAACAAAAACTTTATTAGTCAGGATAGTTTGTCTTAGCTACTGCAACAAACCATGAAATCTCAGGGACCTCTGACAATCAAGGGCTATTCCTTGCTCACAGAAAATCCAAAGCAGGTCAGTGGGGGTGGGCCTCCATCCAGGACTCGGGGACCCATAATCCTGCCATCTTGTGAGGCCACCATCTCAACAGATGGCCTTCAAGTTTGCTGAGGCAGGGAAAGTGAGAAGGCATCCCACTGGCTTTTAACTACCTTGACCCAGAAATAAGGTATCATATTTATGTTCAGGGGCCAGAATTAGTCCCATGGCTTTACCCTAACTGCAAGAGAGACCAGTAAAAATAAGGAAGCACATGGACTATTCAATGTGCACGGACCCTAAGAGAGCAGTAATTATTTGCATATAATAGTAGCATATACATCATATCTGGAAGGATCTTTTATCCATATTCCCATAACCCACATCTCAACAGTTGTCATCTCTCTTTTGGGAGCTAGGAAACATTCTCTTTCGGTGCTCTAATGAGGTGTGGGTAAGTTGAAAATCGTTTAAAAAATCCAAACCAACCAAAACAATGCCAAACAGAAAGAAATTCTTGTTTATGCACGTACTAAGGACCAGAAAGTAGAAAAGAACTGCGGTAAACAGTCAGGAAAGGGGTGAGTAGAACATAAAAGGAAAAATCCCAAGTGGTAACATCTCTGATGAACAGATCACATGTATTTGCACCTGAATGTCAATCTCCTACGGTCCAAGTACACACACACACCCCCCAAAACACCACCGTTACACTGTCAGTTGTTTGCTCACATGGCAGGCTCTTAATACTCCAAAGCGAATGGAATCTAATTGTTATCCTGGTGGTTTCTCTTCTCCACCAATCGTGGTCCTTAGTTGAGAATGCTGACTTAAAAAGCTTAGATGTCCTTCACATCATTCTTAGAGCTGTAGAGGGCTCTTGAGCTTGTGAAGGGAACTCTTTCAACTTCTGGATGAGCGCCCATTACTGTGCAATGGTTGGGAAACAGTAAGAATCTGAGGAATAGGCTCATCACTCACCCTTCTTATCATCCATCCAACCATCCATCTAAACATTCAACAAATATTGAACGCTTGCCCTAGGCCAGGTACTAGTCTAAAGTTTGCTGATATAGCAGTGACTAAAGCTTACAAAAATCCCTGTTTTCATGGAATTTACCTTCTAGAATAAATCTGGATTCCATAGTTTATAAGACACCTTTCTAGCTGGGCATTTCCTTTCATCTTCCTTTTCTTCCCGACCCCCCACAGGTGAACCAGATAGGCCTATTTCCAGATCCTACACCCTCTTATTCTTCCCATGTTGTCAGTTGAGATTGACCTTTTTCCTTGTAATCGAGGTCATCAGCACATTCGTTTCTTGGAGGCTCTGTCACCAACTGTCAGGGCAATCACACTGAACGAAACACTACATTCTACAACGGACAACTTGAATATTATTTCCACATCCTGTTTTGCCTGGCTCATTGCTCTGTCAGCGTGACAGGACGACAACTCAGTTTCACCTCTTATTTCTGTTTGCTACTCACACACCTGTGCCATTGAACCTGCGTGGAAAAGTTGGCTTCCAACACTCCACCTTTATGCCATGCCTTCCATCCCGGTGTCATTATTTACTATCTTTCATTCTTTCTCAAATCTCTACTCAGAGTTTCACGTCACGGTAGGTAACTTATCATGGAAAGATCCAGGGTGAGAGGAAACTTGGGATCTATACTTATCTTGGCAACTAAATACTTGTTACTTTAAGCAAGTCACTTTTCCTACTTTTTTGCTTCAAGAGGAATCTTGGTGCAAATTTTGAGCCAAGAACATTTTCTCCCTCTTTTGTTTACCAAGGGGTGATGGAGAACACACACTCTATTTTAATTTTCCCAGAATGGTCTATTTCCCACATCCCTTCCCATAAGCAGGCTTATCACTCTTGTTGGACTATGTCTTAGTTTCCATTAAAAACACAAGTTACAGTTCATAAGGTGCTTACCAGGGCATTCTATATTCAGATCAAAAGCTTCACACTTTTCTCAAAGTTGTTTTTTTTTTTTCTAAATAGTTCTTTTTCTAGCTTCTTCCCACTCCATTCATCGCAACTTAAGACCACGTATCAACTTACTGCCAATCCTGCCATCCTACTCATGTCTCCAGGAATTATTCATATTCCCTCATTTGTGGACTGCTCTCCTGGTCTGATGCTCACCAAATGCGCTCTCTCTCTCTCTCTCTTATTAGTGCAGGTTTGAAACTACTGCTGCTCAACTATTATATATAGAATGGATTAACAACAAGGTCCTACTGTACAGCACAGGGAACTATATTCACTATCCTGTAATAAACCATAATGGAAAATATGAAAAATATAGATGTATAACTGAATCACTTTGCTGTACAGAAAATTAACATAACACTGTAAGTCAACTATACATCAATAAATTTTAAAAAAATAAACTACTGCTACCCAACTGTTGTATACAGAATGGATAAACAAGGTCCTACTGTATAGCACAGGGAACTATATTCCATATCCTGTGATAAATCCTAATGGAAAAGAATATGAAAAAGAATGTATGTATACGTGTAACTGAATCACTTTGCTGTACAGCAGAAAATAACAACATTGTAAGTCAACTATACTTCAATAAAATAAATGTTTAAAAAATAAACTGCTCACTCCTGCACTGACACCCCCCAACCCCAACTATGCCCCCAAAGCCTACACAGCACCGACACCCCCTCTCCTTCACTGTGAAGCTTCTCCCGACCTGTGGGAATAGTGAAGTGTTCCTTGAGGTGACCCTCTGGTCTAATTACACAAATCTCAAGACTCGTCTTGCTTCCTTATAGTAGATGCGATCCCTAGTTTCTGCTTCAGTGGAAAACTTCATTTAAACACTATACACTTGAGGTCTGGCTTACAGTCTCCTTAAACTTTGCTCTTGTTGTCTTAACTCCTTAAAGACAGACACTATGAAAATCCGACAGCTCTCCTTGTCCAGCACTGAACCACAAAGCAAACACTGAAGTGTCTGCTTGTTTTAATTTATAGAGCCATCAAATGGTTGGCCGTGATCTACCATAAGGCTTCAGTATATTTCACTGTACTGGCAGCTTCCTCTTCTGATAACTCAGTGGATCTTTAAATACTCAAACACTGCAGTGCACCATAGCCCTCAGGCAAAAATGTGTCCACCAGTAAACATCTGTTTAATTTATTAAGTAAAACAAAAAAGTGGTTGTCTACTGCATCTCCAATAACATCCCCAGATCCCAGAATACTGGATGGAGGAAACAGGGATACTACTAGCAACAGAACGATGTAATATGACACTATAGGATAAAAGCATCAGTAGGATGTTTTTACTATGCTTCTTCTGGTATGAATTGCTTTAAGGTCCACTAGGGAACTTGAATTAATACAGTAAAAAACTATGTAGTGTCTTCCCCAATGTTTTTTATGTTGGGTTGCAATTCATTTTAATTATAAGAGCTTTCATTGAATGCTTTCTTCACTAAAATATGATGAATTTTATGCAATGCCTTCCAGTTGCAGGATGGGGATGGCAAGGAGGTGCTTTGCCTACTTCCTGAATTCTCTATTCCTGGTGAAACATTTTAATCCAATCTACTACAGCATAAAACAAATCAAGAAAGATTTGTTAACTTAAGGAATCTCTTGAAACAGTCATTCCTTGGATATTGAGGGTTTGAAATAACTGAGGTGATGAGGGTGTTAGTGTCTAAACATTATCACTTTTAGATGCAGAGGAAGGTCACCAAATATTCCTTCTCAAGCAAGGACTCCGAAGGAGGGGTGTGAGTTGGGTAGACAGCTGTGATCAAGGAATGGGCTCCATGCTACTAGAAACGGGAAATCCAGGTTCAAGTGCTGGGACCTCTATTAGCTTGCAGTGTGAACTTAAGCGTATTCTTGAAACCTTTGAGTCAGTTTCTGTAGTTGTGAAATGAGAACTCAGAGTTGTTGCAAACTTAAGTGAGATAATCTCTATGGAAGCACATTTTAACGACACACAGAAGATAAAAGCCCTTGAGGGGGCAGGGCGGGGGAATTGTTCTCAAAGCTGCCAAGTTGTGCTTCAGTCAATGCCGTACCAACCCCCACTAAGTCTTTACACTAAATATATGTCTGTCTGTCTTCCTTACCCAGCTAAACCATAACCTCCTGAATGAGAGTCACAGTTGATTTCCCAGAGTGCCATAACCAGAAGAAAAGATGCTTAAAAAATGTCCACTGTATTTATGAAAAGAATTACATAGATATGTTTTGGTCACAAAAGCATATTTAAAAGAGTAGAGTCTTTCCGTAAGATCCTGCACACCACCTTGTGGTGTCTCTAAACCATTTTGTGCAGGCCTACATTAATACATGTCTCAGTTATAATTATTAGAAGTTCGTCTTCTCGATTACTAGCTACATGTATTTTACTGTTTTGTCCTTAGCTCCTGGCTGATTATTTGTTCATGATGTTACTTAATATTCTGCTGGAAAGTCATTTTAAAATCAAATCCAAAACGTAGTTACTGAGACCAGTGATCTGCTCAACACTGTTTACAACATCCTTCGTCAATGGTACCCAGAAGACAAGGAAGGAGTGGGTGAGCAGTTATGTAGCCATCACTCATTCAAAGAAGGGCAGGAAGTTCCAACATTCTTTCCTTCATTCCCATTCCCCAAGAAAATGCCTCTGCGTATTCCTAAATCTCTCCCATCATATTTTGAGATTTCTTCTTAAGGTGCAAAAACTGATGTATGGCAGGCATAAGTGTAATAATGGGGCTGGGAGATCTGATTTTGAGCTGAAAACCTTATATTGATCATTCAGGTCTTCTTGGGAGAACGCATTACAGTTTCCTTTAAATGCCCTTCTTCAGTTGAATGGAACTATTATGCAGACTCATGACATCTACATTTCTGGCTTCTCTGCCAGATAAGGGAGTAGTGAATGCTATCAAGCTCCTGGAATGGTAGGCAAATTAAGGTATAGAAATGATAAACAGGGAATCTGAAGTTGAGTTACTCTGAGTTATTAAATCAAGGCTGCATAGTTCCCCCCACCCCCAAATATATTTATACGGGGTCAATATGGGCTGTTCCAGTAAAAGGTGACACTGTTTTTGGGAACTTATAGGTTCCTTAGCTTAGGTCCTGAAAACACTCTTTAATCACATTCTTTGAATACCACCTATGCATAGATACTAGCCCAACCGCTTTCTACGCATGATTTCACTGACTAACTTGCAAGATAATACAATTAGGCAAATATTATTCCTACTTCAAAGATGAAGAAAATGAGCTTCATGGAGCCTAAATGAATCGCCTAAGTTGAAGTCGAATCTGGTTGGCTCCAAACTTTAACCAAGTATATATTACCCTGATAATTAGAAGTTTTTACGCACGCCAGTCTGAAATTGAATGTTCATAAAACCTGTTTTTCTCTGTGATCAGAATAGGTTAATAGCTCCCATCAGCTCCCATCACATCACTAGAGCATTTTTAACTTGCTGAGAAAGGTGTAATAATAGATAATATGAGATAATCAGCTACCACCCTCTACAACTCCCACCTTGCACGCGAGGCATGCATATTTTCTTTTTCTCTCTGCAGAGGCCCCTTTGACTACTTTTCGCCCATTTCTAACTCCAATTAACAATGGCTCTCCCATTTCCCAAGCACTCCTACCCCCTCACTTTTCTTCTAGCCCACCTGTGAATACAGCGTGCTGAAGAGAAGAAACCTAATTAAAAAGTCCTCGGCACTATCCTGTGGAAATTATACCTACTTTGCCAGGAGGTGTTCAGAAACTATGTGTTGTTCCTTGGGAATGACAGCAAAATGGGACTCTAGTCACTTTGCAAGATTAGAAGGCCCAGAGCAATTTGCTGCCACTGGCCAGATGAGAAGCCAATAGTGCTGGAAACCATTCTGGGTGGTGACGTAACTTGAAGGAATGAAGAATCTTGACTTCCATCAATACAATCCCTCTAGGAAGGAGAGGCCACAGACAATAGCACTACCAACATGGGGAATCACAGCTGTGCAAAAGAGCGCTCAGCACTTAATACCCAACTTAAACAACTCGTTTTTCCTGTTTCCATTTATCTGAGGGTTCGTTTTCACGTGTTCTCAATGATTATTCACCACTCTAGCGTTGCCAAACTCAGTGCCTCCAGGTTAAGTTAGTTTCATCAACTATTGAGTTAAGAGCGCCATCTTGATTTTGATCCTTAGGAATTTCTGATGAAAATCAACAGCAGGTAAGGTCTGCTCTAATACTAATTTAAATTAGGGTTATTATCCTTAAGGAATAAGTAGGCACATTTCTGGATTTCTTTTAAAGAAGCTTACAAATTCATGAAGTCTCTGTGTGAATGTGTGTCCTTTTGATAGCATCACAGAATTTTAGATTTGGTAGAAAAAGAACAAAGGTCATCCGATACCACTTCCCACCCAAGGTTTTGCTCAAAAGGAACCACCCAGGCTTTGGGGGAAAGGCTTTGGTTATCAGAAGCTTATTCCATCATTACACAGCTCTTGTTGTAAGATAATGCTTTGTGACAGTGAATGAATTCTTCCTCCTCACAACACCTGCCCCTAAGGTCTACCTTTACCCTAAAAGGCCACACTGAAGGAGATGAATTTTCTGTTATCTATATGAAGTTCTTTAAATATTTTGATACGGTTATTGATAGGTTACTCAAACAAGCGTGATTTTTTTTTGACCTGTCAGTGTCAATATGGCTGGGATGCTTTCAGATATAAAATGGCCCTAGATGACTCGGAACATTAATGGGCCCTAGATGACTCGGAACATTAATGCTACTTACCTAAGGGGACGGACCTAGCAATCCCATGTGGTTCAGCTGAATTAAGTTATCTTCTACCCTGCCTTCATAGCTTAACCTGTTCTTTCAAACTGTCAATCCACCCAGTTTGAAAGAAACTAACTCCGTGTGTCCACACCCCTCCCCCTCTTTATCTTCCCAGACCACATTTACCCTGACCAAGTTAGTACTGGAAAGAATAGGTAGTTTCAGCTGGGTTCTCAGGTATCAGAGACCAGCCATCCATTACCTAATGGAAAGACAACTAGCACTTGAGTAGGGGCAATTTTTAAGGAAGGTATCTGAAGAACTGATGAGAGCATCTGAATGTCTGCACTTCACATATTCAAAAGCTGCTTGTCAGAAGAAGCTTCGGAAGACACTGTAAGTGTCTAATTTTACTCCAGTCCTACATGTTCACACAACCTGGAATTTCACATGCTAATTTTATTCCAGTCCTACATGTTCACACAACCTGGAATTTCACCCCTTGTCCAAGAATCTCTAGGAGAGAGCATCCTTGACTTTAATTTGTATTCCAATTGAAAAGGTGAAATTCGATGGCAGCAAGCAAGACAATTTCCTCATTTCCTCCTGACCTCTCGCTAAAGGAAACACAGAAAACCACTATAATACAGCTATGCTCCATAAGACACAATAACCCACTGCACCTGTGAACGTGTGGTCATGCTGTTTACAGAAGTCCTGTTAGGCAAAGAGTTTTCTTAGTTTTAATGTATGTCCATACCGACCCTCATTTTAAAATGGTCAAGGACGTTTTCGGTATATAAACTTTCTAAAAATCCTAAATTGTGACTGTCAATACAGGATTGAAATTCCAGCTAAAAAGGACTGAATTTCTGGTTTTGAAAGGGGTCAAAGAGAAATGATCTCATGGGATAATGAAAATTTTTGTTAAGGGAATATCTCCATCTTGTGGGCATTTAGGACTCGTATTTAGCACCATTTCCAAATGTGTTGCATTTTTACAGTCTGATTCAAGAAGTACTGACTTGAATGTGAAGCTTTTATGGGGGGACAGAAAGAAATATATGGGTCTTATTCTGAACACTCGCAATCCAAGTTCAAAGAGGGAGACACACATATCTAATAAAAGAGGAAAACTGATATAGGACATAAGGTTTTAAACAAGCAGGGTTAGAGAGATGAATTTTGACTACAAGGGCAGTTTTAGAGCAGGTGAGATTTATACTAGAACTTGAAGTCTTTATCAGACTTCAGTAAGTCGGTGTGAAGCAGCAACTCATTCCCAACATTACGATCAGCTTGAGTAAAAGCATGAAGGTGGGTGTATTAGCTTCCTACTGCTGCTGTTAACAAATTACTATAAACTCAGTGGCTTAAAACACACACTCATTATCTTACAGTTCTCTAATTAAGAAGTCTGACATGGGTCTCACTAGGCTAAAGCCAAGCGCCAGCAAGGCTTGCCTTTCCTTCTAGAGGCTCTGGGGGAGAGTCTGTTTCCTTGTGATTTCCAAATTCAAAAGGCTACTCACACCTCTTGTCTTAAGGCCCCTTCCTCCGTCTTCAAAGCCGGTAACAGCAGGCCGGGTCCATCTCACGTCCACCTCACCGAGATCTCCTCCCATAACCACACCCACCCCGACCCTCCTCTTCCGCCTCCCTCTTCCATTTTTAAAGACACGTGATTATACTGGGCCCACCTGAGCCCTCCGGGATCCTCGCCCTAATTTAAGGTCAGCTGATTAGCATCTTCGATTTTACCTGCAACCTTAGCTCCCCTTTTCCATTATACCTTAACATATCCACAGGTTCCAGCAATTAGGACCTAGCGGGAGGAGGGGGAAGGGTATTATTCTACCTGATCACAGTGGGAGAAGAACTTAATAAGACAATGGTGGGGGAGGGTAGATTGGAAACAAAAAGGAGGCTGAAACATAAGAAACAAAGGATGAAAGGGAAGATACAACAGGAAATGTGAGAACTGTGCCTCCTCAGAGGCTTCTGAGCATGGAGAAATAGGACTTGAGCTTGTCCTGAAGAATATAACCCTGGCAGCAGTATGGACGAGGGGTCAAAGGCGGTATCTACCGGTGCTGGGGAGACCAGCTAGATGAGATCAGAGAGCCCAGGTGGTTCCTGATACAGGTCTCAGCTGACACTGATTGTGTGAAGGAAGCATCAGATGTGAAAAACACTGAAGGAAGGACAAGATTTTGACTATAATCCGGGTTCTGGAGGGGAGAATGGAGGAGTCTAATAACGTCACTCAAATTTTACATGTGAGAAAAATATTATTCTGTTGTCAGAGTTTGAACATAGTAGGTATTTCTTAGGTGGAGGGTCTGTGACTTAGGAGACGGTCAGAGGTAGGGATAAAGGGAGGTTTACTTAACGCTACAGACGTCAGGGAGATCGGCCGGGAAGGCTAGATGATGAACAGAAATAGACAGAAACGGATCTTCAAAGACTACCTCCACTTAAAGGGTGCACAAAGAAAAAACACAGGAAAAAGGCTAAGAAACAGTCAAGGAAGGCTCAAGAACAAGATCACTTAAAGAAAAAAACAACAGGGAAAACTGAGAAGTGCGCATATGCTGAGCAAGATAAGAGAGAAGACCTCCAAACCCAGAAAATTACAAATAAGCTGTGGGCACCCAAGCGCTGGAGATGCAGCTTCCCTGAGGCTTTTCTTGGGATGAAAGTAACATCACAAATAAATACAGGTATGAAACTACTGGCATGGGAATCATTAGTCAACAGTTTCCGAATAAATCAGTACAAAATTAAGAATCTGCAAGTGACTATGGGCAAGTTGTCACCAAAGCATAATGGCAGCCAACGTTTACTGGACATTTTCTACATTCCAGTCACTGTGTGAAGCACTGTGTATTTAGTGCAACAAATTGTTTTGAGCATACGTAATATCCAGGCACCTTTCTAGGTGCTGAGAGTATATCAATAACCAAACAGACAAAATTGCTAACTTTGTTAAAGCTTCCATTCTAATGGATTTAATTCACCCAACAGTCCTCTAAGGCAGGTCTCGTTACTAAACATGTTAAATTTAAGAATATTCTGTGTATAATGGGTATTTTAAATACACCATTTGTATCGTTTGAGAATTCAACATTGTAGAATATACACGACACCATCTTTATGATCTTTAAGTTTTAAATGGTACATAACTGAGTAACTTTTAAAACTAAATTTAAGCCGGTAGCACTATGAAAGTTTTTCTAAAGCTACAAGTAATATTGTAACACGCAGAAGAATTAAGAACTACCATATTTAAAACTTTAACTTATGAGAGTTACAAGTGTTATTTAAGCACGTGGGGAAGTTTATTTGTTAGACAATTTAAGTACTTAAAAAGAAAATCGAATATATTAAATTTATAAGTGCAGTTTAAAATAAGTTGATTTCAGTAACTAGGTTGTAAAAAAAGAAACCCTTTCAAAGCAATTGCGAAAGTTGCTGGATTTAGTAAAAGAATGATGAGATTTGTAAATTGAATTTAAAGACTTAAGAAAGAACTCAGTTTTTAAATTTGTAATTTTAAAAAGTTGAATATTACTATTCAAAATGAAAGTAGCCCTTAAATAATCTTTCTAAGCATTAAAGCCATGTTTAAGGACACCAAAAATCTTACCCAGACACCATGAACTACCCGGAGTGTCTGTTTCCTCATCTATTATGAAAGGTCTGGATTAAAGAACCTTTGAAATCCCTTCCAGCTCCTTCGAAGCATCTGAAGGTTTGTGTCTGGCCTGCTGAGCAATTTGTTAGCTTATCCATAGCTGGTAATATTTATAGTCTTCTACAAAAGGCAACCAGGTCTAATTTCAATTCTTATCACAGAACCATAGTTATGACCTTAAGCAAGATGTTTCTCCTACTCCCGCGAGAAGCAGACTTCCCAGCACCTGCTTACGGGGGTTGCCGTGAGGGCCAATGAGGCAAGATTCGTTCGTTTATGTAGTGACTGTATCTCTCCAAGATGTGCTCGTAACAACTTTCTGTTCTCTTGTTTGCTCCTACAATACTAAACAACATGTGTAAACAACGTCCAAAGGGCGGGATGTATGCGGGTCTTCTCCAGCAGGAATGGAACTGCTATCACTATGTGTTACGATCTATTAATGGTCCTGTATATGGGAGTTTTTCACCTCCTCCAGGTGATGGATGGGCGTGCCATCGCCTCACACAGCTCTGCTTTGCTTCAGCTCATGGAATCTTTCCAGCCACAACGCTAAGCATTCATTCCTCTTCATCGGGGTGTAGCACAGAAGTAAGAGATGCAGAACGTAAAGCAACATGGAAGCGTGAGATATAAACGCAGCGATCGAGAACTCTGGAATTCAAAGGCCTCAGCTTATCTACAGAAACAGTGGACTATGAATTTGCCCACAAATCTCCTGCATTAAACGTCTACTCTCAACCCAACTGGCCCATCACCACTCCTGTCAAAGAGTGTAATGAAGACACCGTGACTTTGCACTAACTACCCAGGTAACTAACTCATCACACCAACCAAGTCAACAATACAGTAGCCTCTGCTGGGGGGGTCTTGTTCTCAGAACCGCCACAGCTCACACTCAAACCACAGTGTCACATCCAGCAACTCCCAAGCATAGAGAGCCCATCTGCTTGCTTTACTGGTACCTAAATGCAGAAGTGGAATAATAATAAGGCAAAGATCTGCTCAGGAACCAATAATGAAACTCCTGACCACACTTCCTGTTTTGCTTTCCAAATAAACAGACCACTGGGTGGACAAAGTCTGGAAAATATAAATAGTTTGACTCACTGCTGCTGATGGCGAGTGAGGACAAATGAGTCTTCCAAATGCGTTGAAGTAAAGGGAAGGGTGATCCAAATTAGCCTGAAGGGCACAGACACGGAGCAGAGCAAGAAAGGGAGGAAAACAGCCGGAAAGAGACCGATAAGGAAAAAAATCGTCTCCAATATGGGAGCAAAGGCTTTGAGCAGCTTGCAGACCTTGAAAGGCTTCTGAATCACAGGCTAAACAAAGAGGGGGAGGATGCAGGTGTGATAAATAAAACATAGCCTCAAAGATCAATGAATGAAAATTAATTGGCACTGTGGCGTAGCATTGTAGATATTGTATTTCCTTGGTTTAAACCTTATCTACCCAGGGGATTTGGAGTAATATGATGAAGCCATGTGTGTTTCAGAGGTTTTGTGGTCCTGGTGTCATTTCAAGTGAACAAATCCAGGCTTTTGCATTTCATGCTGCAGCATCTGGGCTATTTCCTGATGGGGAGTTTGTTTTAACCGACATTTCCATGAGAAATCTTGAATCTGGTATCTCTCAAGCTGTCAAGACAGTCTCCCTGGGGCGATTATAACCTTCTTTAGGGAAAGCAAGCCTCAGGAATATTTTGAAAAAGGGAATACTTCCCCCTCTTCTGCTCAGAAAGCGGCAGAGCCAGCATTTACCATCTCACTGCCCAATTCAGAATTTTTTAACTTTTCTGGGAGTAAAAACAATTTGATAATCCAAGTTTTGTAAATCTGCAGTTTGTATATGTAAAAATGAGCTTATTTTTCCTTTCCCTTCGCTCCAAACTTTCAAACTATTCAGAAACCAGCTCTCTTGCTCAGATAAGCTGGGTGGTATTACTAGTTACTCTCGCCATTGGCAATGCTGATGAGCTACCGAGCTGAACCCTACAGCAAAGAACTCTCCCATTTAGATACACTTGTCTAAAGGCCATGGCAGGTCTAAAAATACCTAGTGAGACCTCCGTTCATGCAAATGTTTGTCAGTGACAGAAAGACTGTCCAATGGCATAAAGTCAAGCTAAAAATATCTGCAACAGTGTGTTAGAAATCAAAACAGAAGGCTCATTAGTGCAACAGGAAGGGTCTAGGTTTGAAATAAGATGCTTTCCCATTTGACAGTATATGTGGACACCATGCTCCCCCATTAATAAGCCCTGTTTAAAAAAAAAAAAAGATAACATTTCCTTCACCTAATCTGATAAATAATGCATTGGTGACGGTGACAGTTTTGTAAAGACTCTGGTAGAGATTGTGGGGACCATGCGTCTTCTTAATTCCTCCCTGTCTAATACATGCCACGACCTTAAGTTTTGTGATTTGAACATTTGGCCTCAAATGTCAAAAGGCTTGTGCAGCGAGCCCGGCAAATTCAGCTACGTGTGATTGGATTCACCACAAATTCCAGAATTAATGTGTGTTCAACAAGCAGTTATACTTCAATAACATTTCAGCATGAAAGAATAATGGGACCAAGAATTTAAAAATTGAAATGTTATTACCCTGCTTCTCCTTGTTATTGGCAACACTATCATCTCTGGTTCGACGCTCAGCATTGCTGCCTGAAATCCTCCAGCCTCAACTAACCGAGGAAGATGCCCCAAAGGAATGAATGGAACAGTGTCCCGTGCGCATAAAGAACCAAAGGCTGTCATTCATAGGGAACCAGATGAATTAGCCTCTCCAATGTACCCTCCCCACTCCTCATACCACCCTGCAAAAGAGCTAGAAAAAATGAATTATTAATACATCAAGCAATGACTTCAACTGAGATACTCTACCAGCTCACGGACTTACTGAAATGTTTTCCCCACACATGCATGGGAGAGGAGGCCAAAAGGGCGGGGGGGGGGAAGAAGTACTGAAAACAGAAGGGAGAAAAGTTTTTGTACTTAGATGATGAAAGTGCTACTTATTTGGATAAGAGTAAGACATAACAGTAAAACCCAATAGAGTCTGAAGCTTGCATTAGGTACCTTGGCTTTAAAAAGGCTGCTCGTACTGTTTCATCCCACTGCTTTCCTCTTGGAGCACACCTCTGAGTACCAACCATCCCAGCATCCCTGGGCTCTGCTCTTGGTGCACCTGTTTTCATACATCTGGAAGTGTCTTAAGTATTTAAGATGGCCATCATAGTTTTCCTTAGTGCCATAAAGCAAGGGCTTTCCATGCCAGCCTTGTTCTCTTGTTTTCCTTTAAACTCTACTAAAGATTCCGTGTTGGAGTGAAGAGGGACCGAATCCCATGGCCAACAGGTCAGTGCTGGTGGCCTCAGGAAACGGCAGCGCTGTACAACGACCGCTCATGGTGTGCCCTCTGCAGCAAGCAACTAACTGACAGGGTGGAGAGCCACCATCAGCTGTGTTTCTTGCGGAACGTAACCTGACGATCAGTTGTGCTCAATGACAGAACTCATTTCTGGGAAATGATATCGGGTAGGGAAAGATATCGGTTACAAGGTAGGGAAAGATATCGGTGGGCATTCCTACGCCAGAAAATGGTCTCCCCATGAGGGCAGTGAGCTTCCTCTTCCGTACAACGAAGGGGTTGCACTGGGCACTCTCCAAGGCCCTGCTCTTGCTGACATTTTGTTCTGTACGAGTGGGGACTCACCTGCAGCCACATTGTGAAGGCGCAGAGCAGGCAGCAATGCTCTTTAGCAATCCCCGTAAGGCTCAATGCCCAGTTCACCATAGAGCTCATCAACTAATAAGGCTTCACAAGGTCTCTACAGGATGCTCCGTGCTTCACTGCCAATTTGAATAGGTCCTTGGAAAAATCGCTTTTCATTTTTCTTTCATGAGATTCCTGGATGTCTTGGGATTGTGTAAAAATTCCAAGAACATTGATATTTTAATAAGCTCCTTCATTCAAAAGTAATGACTGAGCCCGCACCGTGCAGACACTGGGTTAAGCACCGAGAGTAAGAAAGTAAATAAGACCCCGTCAGTGTTCTCACACCGATTCATTTTCCATTGGGCTCCTAAGGGACTCGAAAGATAAGTACCCAGGAAACTTATTAAAATGGCAGACGTGTCCCTTCCCCATGGACTTGGGACGCTAGACACCATTCCATCTCCAATTTACCCACTGAGAATCAGGCCCCAATTCCTGCCTGCAGGTAGCACCCAAACCAAAAGGATGGATATATTCAAACAGCTTGAAAGACTCATTTAAATGGGGAATGCTTGGTTCTGTTCCAATAGAACCTGATAAGCTATCTGTACCTATCAGAACTGTGAAGGTATATTCAAACTTGTTACCTTGGGGATGACAAATAGTATGATAAGAATCAACAGTTAGACCCTGGCCACTGCCATCCTGTTAGGACAGAAAAGGAAAAACAAAGGAGGAAGAGGTCAAAAGTCAGAATTGGAAGTTTACCAATTCTTAAACTGGAATGGCCTCCGGTCTCAGGCTGGAAGAAAACTGAGACACCATGAGACTCAAGAATCTTTCCAATTATGACTAGAATCAGGAAACATCAATTCATTTAAAAAAATTCATTAGGCAAATGATGAAAAGAGAAAAGGGAAGAATTAAGTTTTTATTACTTGCCAGTCATTTTACAAGCTATACCATTTAATCTTCAGAGCAACCCTAATTGAGGGTAGGCATTACTATCCCCTTAAGAGAGGAGGAAAATGAGGCGCCGTCAGAGAGAATAAGAAAAAACTTGCTCAAGAACATACATGAATAACTCTGAGCCGTAACCCAAACCCTTGTCTAAACGCACTACAAGTAAAACAGGTAGCGGCGTTTCAGGCATTACACAAATTATAGCTCCTAAGGACGCTGACGATGAGATATATGTCTAGTGGGTGTGATCTTGCAATACCCCCAGTGAGTGGTCGCCCAATAAGCGATGTTTCCCATTGTCCTTTGCTAACAAGCCAGAGAACATCACTAAGGAGTGCAGCATGAAGGTCCAGATTCCTACGGAATGAAGCAAGGCGCTAAGGGATTTAACAACTCATAACAAACATTGAGGGCTGAGGTCAATTACAGCAATAACTCTTTCTCTGGCAGCCCACCGTGGCTAGGCAGGTTCTGCCTCATCTGGCACATGGGTGTCGGTACTTTTAAGAAAAGTGATCCTGTCACAAGACACACCGAAAGTTTTCTTAAAGAGCATTACCCCTCCATTCTTAGAGTGCTTTAAGAACATGATGCTAAGTTTCAGGTAAAAGTGAAGATCTGCAACTAAATGCTAAACCCCATAGGGATCCACAAACACGAGCTAATCTCACCCAAACTTATCTCGTTGTTGTGACTCCTTGTGTCCTTGAGTAGTGGATCTCCAAGTGTGCGCCTTCATCAGCAGCCTCGGCATCACCCAGAAATGCAAATACTTGGCTCCGTCCTAGACCTACAGAATCAGAAAGGCTGGGATGGGACCCAGCAATCTATGTTCAACAAACCCTCCAGGTGTTTTTGATACACGCTCACGTTTGAAAACCACCAACCGAAAGAGAACAACAGTCTAGTTACCCAGGTTCTAAATAGGAGGGAAAAAAAAACCAAGAAGATCCATTGAATTATAATACTAGGTAATTTTCTAATCAAACTCCTTCCAGAATGTGGAATCCCGATTGCCTATTTTAATAAATGGATTCTCTTTCTTAAAATAAAACCATATCTAAACTATGCAGGCCACTGGGGATTTACCTTAACTGCTAGGAAATTCAGTCTCTAAATACCTGGCTGTTTTGTGTACTTCTTTCACAAAAGCCATCCTGTATTTTGTACATGATATTAGAATGTCCATTTCTAGTGTAAAAGCTTTATTTTAGGGAATAAAATTATAGGAAGGTCACGCATTTATTACTACTTTATAAAATACAGTTACTTTATATCTGAAAGCAGGATGAGATGCATACTGACAGATACATCGATAGATAGGTAGATGGTAGGTTGATGGACAGCACTGTACCTTCTGTCTACATAGTAATTTTCACTGGAGCAAGTCTAAAGTCTCTATACACCCTAAAATTTAGCCTCTGCTACCTTGTCAACTACATGAGAGTAAGAAGTAAGCCTTGTTTATAAAGGTGCTCAATAAATGTTGAATGAAAGGATGAAATCCATGATGTGGGGGTATTTTTCATTTGAGACTCAGACTCATCAATGAGCTCGAGAAGGTTTCCTGGGTCAGAAAAGAGAAGCTGCCAGAAAGGACAGACGATTCTTCCCCAGGGCAGGAGACGTAGAACTTTCCCTATACACTTTTAAATCCTAAACTGGGATCAGTGTATTAAACTGACAAAAAGCCAGATTAACAGGACAGAAGGCCAACAAATCTTACTGATGTTTTAAAATTTTATGTGATGGGAGATTCACAGAAAAGAAGTGAAAACTCAAAGAAGCTGTTAGACTTGAGAGCTTATATACCATTTTAACAAAGGGTGATAAATTGCGTGGGAAGTGACTAGACAAAGGAAAAGGGGTTTGAGTGAGCTTCTAGATGCAGTAAACTGTGGAAAGGTAAGTATATAAGGAAGCTACTGCAAGATAATAATTATTCAAATAACGTCTGTGCAGACTTCTCTCAGGGTTGACTTTCCATCTCTGGTTGATGATGGTGACTGTCCTCCTGGTTTGGGAGACGGGAGGAGGACACCTTCACACAGGGAAATCGATGCTCTGCTTTTAGGTAGACAGGGGGAGGGCACAAAGCTCTTCTCGCGTTCTCTTCTTCTCAACTGCCTTCAGCTCAGCGGCATATTTGCGGGTGGCCTATTCTGATCCCCTTCACCTGAATCTTTAAGTTGGGGGAAGAGAATGCCTCTACTTGCTGATTCTCTTGTGTGTTCCTATGTGCAACCTCTTTTAAAATCTAGAACCCTGCCTGTCCAGGCTGGAAGGGTTCAAGAACAACTATGGCTACTCCTTCCCACCCCTGTTCTATCTAACATGAAAAATGGAGACAAAAGAGGGAGGGTTTGTTGCTTGGTGGATCACATAGTAGGTCATAAACCCAAGACTCCAAGATCCAAGTATATTACGTGCAGTTAAATGTGCTATGCAATTATAAGGAAACAGTTTCCGTATTCACAATGTTCTTTTATGCTTTCATCTGTTTCTCTGATTCTGTATCTTTCTGCTATAAGGAGAAATGGTGGGGGGTGGGGGTGGGCGAGGGGAGAAAAAGATGGCTTACAAAAATCAAAGCCAGCCCTTTGTACTGAGTGTGGGCAGGAGGTTAATTTTACGCTCCAGCTAAAGGAGGATGAGGAATGTCCTGGTAGGCAGGAGAGTAGGCGGGTGGCAGATGTCTCACTCTGCCTTTTAGAAACACATGTTGGAAAGCAGAGTCCTGAATGTGCTACCCCCTCGGGATGCAAAGCAGCAGAGCCCTGCAAGGAGGGAACACAGACAAAAAAAGAACTAGGCCAAACCACAATTAGGAGAAGAAATTAACTGAGAAAATGCCAGAGGACTTTATCCTCTTTTTTCTCCGTTCCGCGAATAGAATTTTACAACTAAATACTAAAGAAACAATTATTCTCTTATTTGATTTGTTCCTCTCTTAACTGTTCTTGGGACTCTTTAGTCAAGATGGTCCCCATACGTCTCTCAAATTACAATTATCAGATTATATCAGACTAAATCAGATTGCTGGGACTAGAGGTTGCCAGAAATTGGAACTTTCACGGGCAATGCCACACACTTCCAAGTTAACTTTGCCTCTGTAATGCTCCCATTTTTCAAGACCCTCAAGATACAGTACATTTGCTTTATAAATCTCAAATCTCCATTTTGATGGAGACAGGACGTAGAATGGGCAACACTGATGATGACTCAAAAAGACCTCTGGAATTCTGGGATGATAATTCACTGTTCCCAGTACCAGCAAATGTTACTGGACACAAGAACAGAAATTCAAGTAGAAAACTGCAACTTCATCCTCATGCCCTTCATTTGAGGTCAGTAATTAAATAGATTTCCTCACTTTCCAATGAAGACATCCAGCATTCAAAAAAGTGGCTGTGGGTTTTCTGATTCTGCCAAAGTGTGAGAGCCAGCAGCCTGCAGGACAAATGCATTATTTAATTTTCCACTATCACACACTAAACAGCTTTTTTGGACTCTAGACATCAATTTGTTCCAATACTAAAGGCCCCAGTGGTAAAAAATATGAAAATATTCAAAGGAAACTAATGCCTCTGAAACTCTTGGATCAGAATACTAATGCCTCCATCTGAAGAGGCCATAAGTCATAAGTTATCTTTCCATTAGAAACCTTTCACCTAAGTCCATCTGGACAATAAATACCTGTGGCTCACAGAATGGCAGTCAGTAATATCCATTAATTTTTCTATGTAATGCCCTTCGTTGTCTGCATGTTTTATGAAACTTCACCAGCAACTCTGTTTTTTGTGCCTTAAATCCTGAAGAATTCAAAGAAAGCTACTACTATGCGTCTTTTCAGCTAACTTTGGGTGGTAACTAGGATAGCAGCATGTGGATTAGGTACTTGAAAACGGTTAATGAAGGAAACTAGAATTCTCTTCTCTACACACACACACACTCACACACACTGAAACTCGAAGCAATTAACAAAATTGTATGGTGCACTAGTGGCTCAGAGCATCGATTCACACACTAATTCATTAAATATTTAGTGGTTGCTATGTGCCAGGCAGTGAACACTGCACTTTCAATTGGGTAGGTACCGCCTTGTCAATAAACAGCTTACCATATAGGGAGAAGTAACGTATATAACCTTGAATTAAACAAATGTGTTAAACTAGTGCTCACTGCCTGGGAGTGGGGAGGAAGGAGAGAGAAGGGTTCACAGGAAGTGTGAGGGGCTTCACAAAAGAAAGCTCTAGTTTCGGTTTGCCTCCAAGCAGGAAATGGCTGTCCCTTATTTAAAGGAACTTCAGATTTCTTCTCTCAATCTCACAGTGCGTAGAGCGATGTGAATTTGCAGAGAGAACTCAGCTACCAGAAAGACCAAAGGTACAGAACACTCAGTGATGGACCTAGAGAGTTCCAGCAACAACTGCAGACTTACAGTGACCTATGTTCAGTAATAACAGGAAAGAAGCATCGTAGCAGGGCCCAGATCCTTTAGGACACCCAGACGAGAAGAGGGGAGGACCAAAGTTACAAAGCAGCGTACTGTTTAAGGGTGTGAGAGTGGATAAACAACCAGGTCCTACTGTATAGCACAGGGAACTATATTCAATATCCTGTAACAAACTATATGAAAGACTATGAAAAACAATATGTATATGCATATAGCTGAGTCACTTTGCTGTACAGAAGAAATTAACACAACATTGTAAATCAACAACACTTCAATAAAACTTAAAAAAATAAAATAACACCCCAGCCCATCTAAAAAAAAAAAAAAGCGTTAAGAGATGAAAACTCCAGAAGGCTTCTCTTGGGGTTGGAATCTTAGCTCAACCGCCTATGTGACCTCGGCATAGCATTTTGCCTCTCTGTACCCCGTAACTTCATTTATAAAATTGAGATAATAATGCCTACTGCTTTGGACCATGGTAAAGACTACTGTCTGAATGCATCTTAAGAACTTAAAATCACGCCTAGTGCCTAGAAAGTGTTTAGTAAGGATCTGCTAATAAATGAACTATTTACTTAGTCACCTAGGTTATACAGATTATTACTAGAGTCTTACTGAGGAAAAGCAGATTGCTTTCAGAAACGACTATAGTTAATCTTCATTTGTTTGTAAGGATATTTGATATCATTATATAGCTCTCACTAGAGAATGTATAGTACCTGTGTCATAAGCCATCATAAGAATCATTACTTTATCATTAGACATACTCAAAAGCATTTTTGCCTTCCTAAATTCTAAGCTGAAGAACCAACCGAGATATTATTATAGATATTGATACTATAAACAGGTAAGAGTAAGCCCAGAATAGGAAAACCCAGATAAGTATATGGTCGGCTATCTTATGGAAGATTATTTTCTTGATTTATAGAGGACAGTACTAAGCTGTTTTGGGCAAGGCACAGGACATGTAAACTAATGGTCACCAGAAATAACAAGGATGAAATGTTTAGCGATCCATCGAAGTGCATTAGTGTGCATTTCATCAATCCAGATTCACTCAGCACTAATCAACAACACACCTTACCAAGTGCTAAACATTTCCATTTTCTGCCCTCGAGGAGCTTAAATTTTAGCTGAGGTACTGTGTCTAGTATAATAGAAACTTAACAAAAAGGTGTCACTAAATAGTTCTAGAGAAAAACAGAGTAACATCCAGACTACAGTATTTCATAAGAAAGAAATCAGTATGAGTCAACATGGTCTAAAGAAGCTTTGTGGAGAAGAAAGATAAAAGATTCCAGGACCAATGTCGATCCTTATGGATTTCTTCCCCACACCACCAAGCAATTCTCCAACACCAGCTGGGTGTCCTACAGTTCTGACAACTAACTACCCCGAGACAGCATCAAATCCCACAGGGTAAGGGCTCAGTCCCACAAGGATGCCTCCAAGTCGGAGGGCAATCACAAGTCCACGTTGTTCCCTGTGCTCCTGATGAAATGATGATAAATCAGAGGTTCCCCCCAACACATTCCCTAGGTTCAACTAATTTGCTAAATTGATGACAAAAAGCGTTGCTGCTATAGCTGAAAAATTCTGAAACAAGCAAAAGGGGAGGTAGCAGGAGGGGGAGATTTTGGAGAATGTTGGCAAAGACTTTCAAATATGAGAGGATGTTTAAAGGGAACACTTCAGAAACTTTCAGACAGAGTATTATTTCCTGGTAGAATATTGTTGAATGTCCCTATCTTCTGAAGTTCTCCTGTGACTAGTTTAAGACTGTAACTATAGCATCAGAGAAAACACTTGGAGCTAGATTTTCTGAAAATCTCAACACTAGATGGAGTGGAGGGAGTGAATAATAATCCTCTAGGATAATTTTCTCTCTCCCTGCTATGTCGGCATCCACAGGTTAGCTCACCTAAACCATCTACTGTTTTAATTGCAAATGCCCATTTACTGGGTATTATTGCCTACAAGACACATTTGTAGCCACTTTAAATGTCACGTAAGCCTTACGATATCTCCAGAAAAAATATTAGTATTTTCTCCATTTTACAGATGAGGTAACAAGCTTAGAAAGACTTGAAGAAATGACTTGAAGATCAAAAAGGAATACATGTTAGCAGAAGGACTCAAACAACAGCTCCAAAGCCTGGACTCTCACACCTCTGCTCTCCTAGACCCATACCTTTATGCAGCTGATAAGAATTTTATCATCTGAACTTCTTGGTTGGACTTGAAGCTCTCAACCAACAGCTAGTGATTTGTCCTTGGGCAAAGCACATAACCCCTCTGAATGCCACAGTCTTCATATATAAAAGTTCATCAATTCAACAAGCATTTAGTACATTTTGCGATAAGCATTTACTAGATACTTATATCTACTAAACACTTAGCATCTCCACTTGTTTGTCATGTGACCTTAGGCAATTTTCTCCACCTCTTCGCTATTGTGAAAAATAAAGAGTATTTACTTCATAGAGTTTATATATATATATATATATATATTCAATGAGCTATTATATGTAGAGCACTTAGAATTACCTGGCTGGCACAAAGTAATCACACCGTAATGTTCATTCTTAGCTCTAAGGATACTGGTAATAATAATGACAGTGCAGGTGATGGTGATGATGCTAAGTGTTATCAATCCAGCCCCAACGTCTCTGTGTAAAGATTAAAAAAGACTCATGCTTGTGAAAGCATGAACTGTAGAACAGTACACAGATAGTAATTCCCATCTACCCTCAAGGTAAAGCTTGTAGGCAATGGCAGTTCTGTCAGGGAAGAAGTGATCTAGCCAAAACGGACCATCCATTCACTGTCTTGGGCAAGAAGGCATTAGATATGAAGAACTAACTGGGCTTCCTGTGTAAGTTTAACCATTTTCAGTCATCAACTAATATCCTACCTCAGACTTTACAAAGATAGGAAATGAGGTAAGAAATAGAAATCTTCATTTAAAAAGATAAGAAATTCTTGAAATTCAGAGAGGTCAAATGAGACTCATTCATTTATTCAAGAATTCCACAAATATTTACTGAGCCAATCCAGTTATTTTGCCAGGACCTTTAAAGAATTTAAAGAATTCCTCAACTGATGACATCGGGTTAACGTAATTACTGGTTTTTTTGTTTTGTTTTACTTTTTCAAAATTTGACCTTCTATATCTAATATCAAAATGAAAAATTCTATGGGAGTTAAAGAACTAAATATAAACATCAAATTCATGAAGCAGCTACTCGAAAATCTAAGTGAATGCTTGTCTGATTTTGAGTTGTAGACTCTTTAGTGTAAAGACAAAGTAACATGATATGTGAATTACATGCCAATAAAAACGTTCTCAAAAATGTAAGAACCTAGAAACAAACACATACAAGTAAAATTTCTGCATATTGAAAATGCAAGGAATCATTTATAATGGTATTTTAGAATTATCAATGACTGAAAAAAATGTTCACAGTATTCTACATGAGTATAAGCATATTATAAAGCTGTAAACACAGTAATTATTACTGCTTAGATTTCAATGTTTTTACGCTTTTATGTATTTTCCAAATCTTCTAAATTAACTCTCAATTACAGAACTGTTAAGACTTTTTGTTATTGTTGTTAAAAAGCAAAGTAAAAATGATTGAGAGATCAGAGAGATCAATCAATGAAAGACTCTAAAAGAAGGCGAACATTAGGGGGCATCTGAATAACCAGAAGGGTTTGCCACTGGGCCGCATCCAAAGAGTTTCTGATTTAGCAGCTCCTCAAGTGACACTGATGTTCCTGGACCACGCTTTAAATTACTGCGTAACAGACAAGATCATGGACTTCTGAGCCAGACTGTTTAGGGTTAAATCCCAGCCTTGATGCTTCCTAAGTGTGTAAAGTACTTAATCCCTGAACTTCAGTTTCTTCATCTGTAAAACGAAAATAGAGAGGGTACGTAACAGTACCTACCCCTTAGAACTGTGATAAGATTTCTAAGATTTCTAGCATTCATTTATAAGTAGAATGAATTAACAGACGTAAGGGAACTCAGAATAGCATTTATTACAGAGTAAATGTTATATGCATTGTTTTAGAAGGAATGCAAATCTATCACTTCCTATTTCACTAACAATGTCAAGTAACAGTTTTAAAATTTCTATCACATTTTGGAACTTACTCATATTGATTAATAACTCCTTTTTTTTCCAATTCTTTTGTAAGTACTTGCCATAAAGTCATTCAGAATCTTCAAAAGAATTATGTTTACTGAAGGGCAGGTAGTGAATAAGGTCGGAGGGAAGGCCAGTGGAGTACTGATCTATGAAGTACTGCACGGTGGCACAAGGGATAGGAAGCTGGGGAGCTGTGCTCTGAAGTCAACGGGAGAAACGTTTAAGGACTGATATACAAGTCACTGGGTCAGGAGAAACGTAAATAATTCAAATGATACAGTGTCACCGCAGGATGAAAACATCACCCATACCTAGGATGACTTCATAATTTCTCATACCAACTGGGACACTTAAAAAGTGACCATAGGGGGCTTCCCTGGTGGCGCAGTGGTTGAGAGTCCGCCTGCCGATGCAGGGGACGCGGGTTCGTGCCCCAGTCCGGGAGGATCCCACATGCCGCAGAGCGGCTGGGCCTGTGAGCCATGACCACTGAGCCTGCGCGTCCGGAGCCTGTGCTCCGCAACGGGAGAGGCCACAACAGTGAGAGTACCGCGTACCGGGAAAAAAAAAAAAAAATGAGCATAGGGAGGGGTAATATGAATTGTTACAATGGGTCAAAAGGCATAAAAGGCATAAATGAGAGTTCTAGCTATAGTACCCTCCAAAATCACCAAATAAAAATTCCTTCTTTTTCCTATAGTCAAAAAGGATAGTTTTTATGAGGTTTGTATTACTGTGGGGACTTGGGATTCTGATATAGTCTTAGGAAAAAGCATGCTGTATTCAAAGTGATGGGGTTCAGGGCAGGCCATCCTAAAATATGCCGCTTTGGCATACTGATTATTTCAAAACAGAGTTACTACTTAAGAAACAGCCGATGCAAGAAGGTCACTCTGACCCTCCTCTACACCCCTGAAGGCAGGTGCCGTTCATAGAGAACGCTGTATAAACAAACCTTGTTACTTCTTGACTAATTTTTAAAAAATTTTTAATTAATTTATTTATTTAATTTTGGCTGCGTTGTGTCTTTGTTGCTGCGCGCGGGCTTTTCACTAGTTGCGGCGAGCGGGGCCTACTCTTCGTTGTGGTGCGCGGGCTTCTCATTGCGGTGGCTTCTCTTGTTGCAGAGCATGGGCTCAAGGCATGTAAGCTTCAGTAGTTGTGTCACGTGGGCTCAGTAGTTGTGTCACGTGGGCTCAGTAGTTGTGGCTCACGGGCTCTAGAGCACAGGCTCAGTACTTGTGGGGCACGGGCTTAGTTGCTTCGCGGCATCTGGGATCTTCCTGGACGCCACCAGGGAAGTCCACTTCTTTACTAATTTACTACCCCAAACCCACACTTTTTTGTCTTGTCAGTTCTTCAGAAATGTATTGCTTATCTGTCTAAAACAGGTATAAAAGCTGCCTGCTTTGATCACTTCTTTGAGTCTCATATATCTATGAGCTCCCACACATACAAATTAAATTTTTCTCCTATTAATCTGCCTTAAGTCAGTTTCATCATTGGACCAGCCAAAGAACCTACAAGAGAAAAAAGGAAAAGATTTTCTCCCCTACAAAAGAATAGAAACTTGGGAGTCAGAGACCTAGGTTCAGGGTGGACCAGGTCAGAAATTTATATTTCATATACATATAATTCTAAATTTCTGTTGTCATTGATCTTCCAAAGGCTGGGATTATTTAAGGCAAGAGTTTCTCCCCCTCTTATTTGAGTTTAGAAGATGAATAAATTGGGAAAAATACGCATTCTATGTGTTACTTGAAAGGGGAAAAGAAAATCAGGCCCTTCCACAAAGACTGGGGGGAAATCTACTATAACAGACTGATTACTTTCCAGGAGGTAAGCATTCTTTAAATGTTTCAAGCAATCTCAGATTGAATGTGCTTCCAAACTAAAATTAGCTAAGTCCCCCAAAGAGGTTATCACTTGGTTCAGTAGGAAGAACTAGCAGAATATGCAAAGGGTATGAAACTAAGCATAACAGCGAGCACTGGAACGCATCTGCACTTAAGTACGGCAGAAAGGAGAATGGGGAAGTTGATGTTTCTTCCAGTAATGCCTCCAAACTCAGTCACCTTCTGTCAAGAGGATGCACATTCAGAGATGGGTTAAGAAAAGGTCCTCTCAAATGCCTTTGAACACTGGATAAGAGATAATAGCAAATCAAATTATTTTATTAGGCTATATCAAATAATTTAACTTTTTTCAACAAAATATGTGTGTTTAAAAAGTGAGTGAGGAAAAATACATACAACACTAAATACCATCAATTGCCACATTAGAAGCCGTGAAGAAAGTGATCCTTTTTCTCTGGCGTTACAACTTTTTAAAAATGTTATTGAAGTATAGTTGATTTAAAATGTTGTGTTTAATTTCTGCCGTACCCTTTCTTATATCTCTATTCTAAGAGAAACTACAAATAGCATACAACTCCACTTTCTCTCCCCATGATGAAAGATGATCAGCTTCTAATATATCCCCTTCAGATACATTTACATAGAGACTTATATGCAAATCGAATTCTGTATTACATTCCAGGTCTTAACTTTATGACAACCATCAAACCTCAAGGTAATACTTCAGAAAGCACCAATTCATTAAAAAAGTGTAGTTTTTAACCAAAATTTGATAGAAATGAGAATTATTTCTAGTGTGAAGCTATTACCATCAGCAGGCAAAGATCGCGAGCAGAATGAATGCACTGCTTGCTTTCCTGATTAGAACTAGATATTTACCACGTTCTCATTGGAATCCATCATCTATATTTTGAGAATCACCAAAGAACTAAATTCGCCATCATTTATACAAACCTGCATCATGATGGAGTCAGAACATGTCTGGCTGTGAGCTTTTCTGCTCCCATCTCATCTTACTTTTTCCCATTTATTCTAGTCTGAGTCTGCCAGCTTCTGTGGCTCGCTTCCCCTGCCAGCAGTAATTTAGTGATCTGTTGAGACTGCACCCCCTGCTGAAACTTCTCCATGTGCTTCCCCTAGATAGTGTACCTCATTGTCATACACAGCGAACTGACTCACTAATACAGAAGTCTCTACGTGCCCCAAGAAAGCAGATGCAGTAGGGACATATTTTACAAGTGTTCTTAGAATTTCCATCTTGGTAACAAGTAGTGGGTCGTTCTGAGTCAAATAAACAGAGATTTTGGTTTTTAGCACCCAGAGAAAGAATAAGCCCAAGATGTACAGTATGGTATAAAGGATATGTATGGATACAGGGTCCAAAGCCATGGGGTCACTTCTCTCCTTTCCCAATTAATAGCTGTAAATCCAGAGGCGAATTGCTTAACCTCTCTGAGCCTAATGGTTTCTGTTATAAAATGGTGTTGTGATGTCTATAATACACTTTAAAATACTTAATCATAGTGTGGGGTGTGAGCGTGTGTGTGTGTCTGAATGTTTAATAAAGTTTTAATTTACAATCAAAGATAGTTACTTGCCTAAACCGTGTTGGCTCTCATATAATCTAAAGGTTACAGTAGCTACTGCAAACACTTTTTATCTCTGACCAGCAAAATAGGTTTTCTAAAACATCATAAACTATTTTTGAAGTGGGTATTCATTGGCCAATGTTGTGGTCCTCAAATAGTGTGGATAGGCTAGAAATTTTATATATATTCTTGCATGAATAAGTTGTACGAAGACTTCCTTTGAAATGGGACCTGAACTTTGGTTTTTAAAAAGTCTTGAATCTAGTCCCTATTTCATAAGATTCTGGTAACCAAGGCCAATTATAAAATTAAAGAACTCTTGTCTCTAGAATAACTGTTGTGTTTGTTACAACCATTTTTTATGCAAGCTGTGGATAGAACTTATACAAGAACAGAGCACTGGATATTATTATTGATGTAACATGATTACGATTAATTTCATACTTTCCTTCTAAAAAATATGTGCGTTTGTAACAAGATTTGGTCCAAAATATAACTTTGTATGTGGCAGTAAGGTTATGCAGAAAGATATATATAACCCTCACCTACCTATAATGACGGCAGGTTCCTGATATTTCAAAACAATAATAACCAGTACCAGAAAAAACCTAACGATTATGAACAGCCAAATTTGGTTAAGTCAATTTACAAAAAATAGGAGGAAAAATAATTAACGACAAAAATAACTTTATATTTTACTGGGATATACAGGACCTACAGGATATATATAGGACTGTAAGGACGACAAGTGATATTATGTACCTGGTAATAGACAATACTAAACAATTAGTTTGTTATCATTCTGTAAATCAAACAGGTCCTAGAATCACAAGTTTACTGGCACGTGGCAGGGTTCTTGACCAAAGCTCTTGAAGAATTTCTCCTTCCTGTTGGTTGCTCCCTTCTTTATTTTTTTTCTGGTTTTCTTCATCCATTTTTTTTATTGAAGTATAGTTGATTTACAATGCTATGTTAGTTTCAGGTATACAGCAAAGTGATCCAGTGATACATGTACAAATTCTTTTCCAGATTATTTTCCATTATAGGTTATTACAAGATATTGAATATACCTCCCTGTACTATAGAGTCTTTGTTGTTTACCTATTTTATATATATTAGTGTATATTTGTTAATCCCAAACTCCTAATTTATCCCTCTCCTCCTCTTTCCCCTTTGGTAACCATAAGTTTGTTTTCTATCTCTGTGACTCTATCTCTGTTTTGTAAATAAGTTCATTTGTATCAGTTTTTAAAGATTCCACATATAAGTGATATCATGGGATATTTGTCTTTGTTTGACTTCACATAGTATGAGAATCTCTAGGTCCATCCATGTTGCTGCAAATAGCATTATTTCATTCTTTTTTATGGCTGAGTAATATTCCATTATATATATACCACAGCTTCTTCACCCATTCATCTGTCGATGGAAATTTAGGTTGCTTCCATGACTTGGCTACTGTAAACAGTGCTGCTATGAACACTGGGGTGCATGTATCTTTTCAAATTAGAGTTTTTGTCTTTTCTGGATACATGCCCAGGAGTAGGATTGCTGGATCATGTGGTAGCTCTGTTTTTAGTTTTTTAAGGATCCTCCATACTGTCCTCCATAGTGGCTGCACCAGTTTACATTTCCATCAACAGTGTAGGAGGGTTCCCTTTTCTCCACACCCTCTCTGGCATTTATTATTTTGTAGACTTTTTGATGATGGCCATTCTGACCAGTGTGAGGAGATACCTCACTGTAGTTTTGATTTGCATTTCTCTAATGTTGTTGAGCATCTTTTCATGTGCTTGTAGCCATCTGTATGTCTTCTTGGGAGAAATATCTATTTAGCTTTTCTGCCCATTTTTTTAAACTGGGTTTTTGGTTTTTTGATATCTTGTGTTTCTGGATTGGAAGAATTAATATTCTTAAAATGTCCACATTGCCCAAATGTTCCACAGATTCAATGCAATTTCTATCAAAATTTCGATGGCATTTTTTACAGAAAGAGAAAAACAATCCTAAAACTCCTATGGAACTACAAAAGACCCCAAATAGCCAACACGATCTTGAGCAAGAATAAAAGAGCTGGAGGCATCACATTTCCTGATTTGAAATTACATTACAAAGTTACAGTAATCCAAATATTATGGTACTGGAATAAAAATAGCCCAATGACCAATGAAACACAACAGAGAGCCCAGAAATAAACCCATGCTTCTATGGTCAATTAAATTTCTTCAGAGGCACCAAAATATACAATGGGGAAAGGACAGTCTCTTCAACAAATGTTTTTGCTTAAACTGTATATCCATAGGCAAAAGAATAAAATTGGACCCCTACCTTATTCCATACAGAAAAAGATCAACTCAAAGTGGATTAAAGACTTAAATGTAACATTTGAAAATGTAAAACCCCTAGAAGAAAACATAAGGAAAAAGCTCCTTGACATTGGTCTTGGCAATAACTTTTTGGACGTAGCACCAAAAGTACACACAACAGAAACAAAAATAAAAGTGTGGGGCTACATCAAATTAAAAAGCTATTGCATAGCAAAGGAAATAACTAAAAGCTAAGCTATGTAATGGGAGAAAATATGTGCAAACCATATATCCGATAAGGGGTTAGCATCCAAAATATATAAAGAATTCATACAACTCAACTGCACAAAAACAAAACAAAACAAATAACCCAATTAACAAACGGACAGAGGATCTGAATAAACATTTCTCCAAAGAAGACATACAAGTGGACAACAGGTATATGAAAGGGTACTCAATGTCATTAATCACCAGAGAAAGGCAAATCAAAACCACAATGAGATATCACTTCACACCTATGAGGATAGCTATTTAAAAAAAATAAAAACATAAGAAGTACGGGCAAGATGTGGAGAAAAGTGAACCCTTGTACACTGTTGGTAGGAATGCAAATTGGTAAAGCTATTGTGGAAATTAGTGTGGTGGTTCCTCAAAAAATTAAAGCTGGCACTACCATACCATCCAGCAATCTCACTTTCGGGTATTTATCCAAAGGAATTGAAATTAGGATCTTAAAGAGATATCTACCCTCTTATGTTCATTGCTCTGTATTCACCATAGCCAAGATATGTAATCAGCCTATACGCCCACTGAAGGATGGATGGGTATAGAAAATGTGGCGCACATATACAATATCCAGCCTTAAAAAAGAAGGAAATCCTGCCATTTGCAACATCATGGATGAACCTGGAGGACATTATGTTATGTGAGGTGAGCTAGACATAGAAAGACAAATACTGCATGATCTCACTTATATGTGAAATCTAAAATAGTTTCTCACAGGGGGAAATGGGAAGACGATGATCAAAGCGTACAAAGTTACAGTTATGCAAGATCAATAAATTAGGGATAGCTACTATACAGCATAGTGCCTATAGCTAACAATACTGTACTGTATACTTACCATTTGCCAGGGAGGTAACCTTACATTAAGTTTCACACACAAACTCACACACACACACACACACACACTCACACACATAAAACAATCATAATAAACGGATGCAAGGAAACATTTACTAGCAACGGATATGTCTATGGCCTTGATGTCAGTGATGGTTCCACAGGTATATACTTATCCCCAAACACATCAACCTGTACACATTAAATATATACTACTTTTTACATGTCAATCATAGCTCAATAAAGTGATAAACAAGACAAAGATATTCTTGTACAAGAAACCCCAATGCTCATGGAAGAGAGTGGGAAGTTAGTTATACCAACAGGAAATTGCATGTCCTGAAGACCCGCCATCTTTCCCCAGCCAACATTTTAGAAAACATCGAAACAGCAGACCCTTATTAAACATTAGTTAAGGGAGCAGATAAAATCTGGTCCTTGCCCTCATTTGAGAACATTTATAGTCTAGCCATGGAGATAAGATCACCATGTATGAATCACTGAACAACATATTAGAAAACGCACAGATCAGGAACAATATTAGGAAGACGAAAATAGCACCCATTAATCAAGGAATATATACAAATTAATTTGTGATGCATGTTTTATGTGGCGGAGCTGTTTAGGGAAGATAAAAATTGGCAACAGCAAGTAACATTTGCATACCACCTCCACAAGCGTTAATATTCCTTGTCTTTAAACAGGACAAGAGTAGCCAAGGAAGGCTGTGTGGAGGAGGTGAGATTCAAAGGGCTTCGAAGTTCAGTGTGGTTCAAGTTTAACAAAAGGCTTGAATGCATCGTGAAGGTACCAACAGAAGCAGTCACTAGACTATTTGTGTGCCTGGATGGCAGCTAAAAATTCCAAAAAAAAACCCAACAGAGTGTACAAAAATCTTTAAATTCCTCTTTTATTATTATTATTAATTTTCATAAAGCAGGCTTCATAAAAAGCTGCCCAAAGTGAATGTATTTTCTGAGAGACATAGGCTGACAGAGTTTGGAAGAATGTACTTTCTAAGAGTGATTTATGTACCTGTGATGTGCTCCAAAGATGCAACAGGGACTTCAAAATGAGGTCAGCAACACACATTCAGAGGGCTTTTAGGATCTCAGACAAGCCCAGACGGCGGTGCTTAGTTTCTTACCTATCAAGAAACATTTCTCCAAGATGAAAAGATGGAGTTAGCTAGAGGCCTCTGGGGTCTGTTGCTACTGCTTAGCAATACAGGTCACCGGAGTGACAGAGTTGAACTTGGGGACAACTGTGGTAAGAAAACAGTGAGAATGAGTGAGCAGGTTGGGGAAAGAGTACTCGATCTGCAAATACCTGCTTTGTGACCTTTACATCCTTGTATCATACAATTGGATCTATCTTCTTCCAACTGAAAATAATTGCCCTATCTCCTTTTATTTACCTTTAAAAGGTAAATTATGACAGCCTGAGAGATTTCTGATACTTTGACTTAGGGAGGAGTTCAGTACAGTTATAGATTTCTTTTTTCAGCATAGCGAAGTGTCCTAGGAAAAGATACTTGCCAGAGCTAGCAAATGACACCCTTCCTGGGAATGACAGGGATCTCAGCTATACTTCTGTCCAACCACTCCTAGTGCAGGTAGCAAAAAACGAACCTGAGAATTTAGGAAGATGCTTTCCCATGGCCCCAAGAGACTTCTGCTAAAACAAGCAGCATTACGTCATGGACACAGGGTTCTAAACCAGGCATTGGTTCCTAAACTTACCCAATCAGTGAAACACTTGGAATGTGTTGATTTGGGAAGAAAAGCAAGAAATATTGATACAGTTCATTCATTTGTTTTGTCATCTATTGCCGCCCACTGGCAGGCAGGAAGCAGTAAACACCAAAGGGTGAAAACATCGATCTCAGGGAAGCTGCCAATTGAGAATATCCCAACCAAATTGGGTTCCCTGCAAATTAAGAAAAGGCTACACCCTCGTGCTATTTTATTCACAGCGGCACACGGTGGGATCAGCGTGCAGAATGCAGCCACTGCACTGGGACACGATGACAATCACTATTTATTGAAAGCCTGCTGGAGAGCAGACGCTATTTTAAGTACTTTTCATGTCTTTAAAGCAATCTGTGAGGTAGGTATTATTATCTACATTACCCAAACTAGAAAGAGGTCTCAGATGGTTTAATTCACTTGCCCGTGGCCACTCAGCGTGGCAAAATCAGTCCTTGCACCTGGGCTGACTCATTTACCTCTTCAGATTTCCCGCCTCTGTCTCCTTTTCTCCCTAAATGGAGCTCTCTTTACCCCCAAATACAAGCTTAGCCCCACCTTCTCTAAAGCCAGACCTGACCTCAGAATTTCCCAATATCTGATTATAACCTCATGCCCTAATTCTGGTATATGTGCGTCTGTTAAATGTTCCCTACACTTGGATAAACTGATAACCCAAATTCTCTATCTCTGATTCTCTACCTTGTACGTTCTTGATCATTAACTTACTAGAGTTTTAACCTGAACTTCAACCCTGTACTTTAAATCTTGCTACTTGCTGAAGACTTTGCCAAAGGCAAATTATGCAAAAGCCAGGTTAAAAGCAAATCTCCCAGTAAAGGTGGTTTGTATGTCTTATGTTAAATAGTCTCAGCAAAAAAAATTTTTTTTAAGAAAACATATATATATATATATATACACACACACATACATATAGATACTTGATAGCATATGTGAGTAAAAAGGCATTTAGGGTTTCCTATATATAAGGTCACCGTACATCTTTGCCTAGATAGCACAGGGAACTATAATTAGTATTTTGTAATAACCTATAAGGGAAAAGAATCTGAAAAAGAATAACTGAATCACTTTGCTGTACACTGGAAACTAGCACAACATTGTAAATCAACTATACTTCAATTAAAAAAATAAAACAAAATATACCAAGAAAACATAAAGCTGAAGAAATGAGAAAAAAAGTAGTGAAAAATAAAGTAAGGACTTAAAAGGAGCCAGACATAACTATAATATCAAATAAGTTAACATATGATTCAGTATTCTGGTCTCCCCGTGAAAGAAAGATAATAAGTTTACAAACCAAGGATCCATAAGAAGATAAAAAAATCAACTGCTCAGAAGAAACCAAACTGTTCCTGATACTAAAGTTCAGAAAGCAGCAAACCATTTCTCCTTAAGGGAAATCATAAAAGGGGCACTGCAATCCCACGAACAAAGATCATAACAACATCTTTACAGTAGGCTTGAAATTTTTCTACAGGTCTCTTTCTTATAGCATCTTCTGATATTGGCTAATGGCACCCTCCAAAGCATAATTCAGAAGAGAGGAAAGTGTGAGTGATTTTACAGGAAGCTAATAACATACCATTCAGGTATGTGAATGTTGGTTCAGTCTAATCCTGGGACAGGCATTAGCACACTTAATGGTCTAGAGCATTTAATGGGTATTCATCAGGCAATCATCTATAAATGTTGTGCTAGTTCCCTTAACACTGATAGATATTGGGAAGAATATCTGTTTGTCTATCTATTGCCAGAAAAGAACTTAGTTGATCATTCTACACAGATCAAAAGGATTACTTTTTTGTCCACTGCAGCTATATCTTACAGATGTATCATCTATTTCTTCAATGCTGAAGAGGGAATGTAATACATTAACACATCAAGAAGCCACTGATAGTAGCAAAATGTGACAGTTTTCAAGGAAACACCTAACAGTCATGCCATATGTTTAGATTTTCATAATGAAAATGATATATCCAACATCCATCCTAAGACCACGAGGGCATGCTTTGTCACTAAGAATAACCAAGCATGAAAAGGAAATATTCTTAATGAAGTTCTGTTATAGTAACTGACAGTAGTAAATAGAACAACATTCAAGTATTGCTATTAAACATGTATTTTAAAATAGTTTCACTTGCAGCCACTATGGAAAACAGTATGGAGGTTCCTCAAAAAACTGAAAATAGAGCTACCATATGATCCAGCAATTCTACTCCTGTACATATATCTGGAGAAAACTCTAATTTGAAAAGATACATGCACCCCTATGTTCATAGCAGCACTATTTACAATAGCCAAAACATGGAAACAACCTAAGTGAAGTGTCCATCTACAGATGAATGGATAAAGAAGACGTGGTGTGTGTGTGTGTGTGTGTGTGTGTGTGTGTGTGTGTGTGTGTGTGTGTGTTTATGTATTATTCAGCCATAAAAAAAGAATAAAATAGTGCCATTTGCAGCAACATGCATGGACCTAGAGATGATCATACTAAGTGAAATAAATAAAACAAAGCCAAATATCATATGCTATTACTTATATGTAGAATCTAAAATATGACACAAATCAACTTAATTACAAAACAGAAACAGACTCGAAGACATAGAAAACAAACTTGTGGTTACCAAAGGGGAAAGGACGGGGGGATAAATTCAGAGTTTGGGATTAGTAGATACAAACTACTATATATAAAATGGATAAACAACAAGGTCCTACTGTATAGCACAGGGAACTACATTCAATATCTTGTAGCAACCTAAATGGAAAAGAATATGAAAAAGAATACATATTTAAAGGAATAGCTTTGCTGTATATCAGAAACTAACACAATAGTGTAAATCAACTGTATTTCAAAAAAAAAAGTTTTACCAAAAGACTGTTAGTACTAATAAATGAATTCATTCAAATTGAAGGATACAAAAATTAATACACAAAAATCTGTTGCATTTCTACACACTAACAAAAAACTACCAGAAAGAGAAATTAAGGAAACAAACCCATTTACAATTTCACCAAAAAGAATAAAATACCTAGGAATAAATTTAACCAAGGAGGTAAAAGGCCTGCACACTGAAAACTTACACTGATGAAGGAAACTAAAGAAGACACAAATAAATAAATATGTAGTCTGTGCTCATGGACTGGAAGAATTAATTGTGTTAAAATGTCCATATCACCCAAAGCAATCCACAGATTTAATTCAATTCCTACCAAAATTCCAATAGCATCTTTCATAGAAATATAATGAACAATCCTAAAGTTTGTATGGAACCACAAAATATCCCAATAGCCAAAGGAATCTTGAGAAAGAAGAACAAAGCTGGTGGCATCATGCACCCTAATTTCAAACTACATTACAAAGCTACAGTAATCAAAACAGTACGGTATTAGCATAAAAATCAGACCTATAGATCAATGAAACAGAAAAGAGATTCCCCAAATAAAACAAACCCACACATCTGTGGCCAATTAATTTATGACAAAGGAAGCAAGGATATACAATGAGGAAGGGATAGTCTCTTCAATAAAAGGTGCTGGGAAAACTGGACAGCCACATGCAAAATTATGAAAGTAGACTATCATATGCCATGCACAAAAATTAAGGATTGAAGACTTGAATGTAGGATCCTTGACATTAGTCTTGGCAATGAGTTTTTGAATCTAACTCCAAAACCAAAGACAACAACAGCAAAAATAAACAAGTGGGACTACATCAGTCCAAAAAGCTTCTACACAGCAAAGGAAATAATAAAATGAAAAGGCAATCTCCTGAGTTGGAAAAACTATTTGCAAAATCATATATCTGATAAAGGGTTAATACCCAAAAACATGTAAAGAACTCAATACAGTGCAATAGCAAAAACAAACAAATGAACAAAAAATCCAATTTTTTAAAAATGGGCAAAATATCTGAAGAGACATTTTACCAAAGAAGACATATAGATGGGAAACAGGTACATGAAAAGATGCTCAACATCACTAGTCATCAGGGAAATGCAAATCAATATCACAATGAGATATCACCTCACACTTGTTAGAATGGCTACCATTGAAAAGACAAGAAATAACAACTGTCGGCAAAGAAGTAAAAAAACAAAAGGGAACCTTTATGTACTGTTGGTGGGAATGTAAATTGGTGCAGCTACTATGGAAAACAGTATGAAGGTTCCTCAAGGAATTAAAAATAGAACTACCATATGATCCAGTAATTCCATTTCCGGGTGCATTTTTTTCAATAGCCAAGGTATGGAAACAATCTAAGTGTCTGATGATGGATGAATGGATGTGAGATATACATATATATACCTTGAAGGCATTATACTAAGTGAAATAAGTCTGAAAGAGAAAGACAAATGCTGTATGATCTTAACTATATGTGGAATTAAACAACAGCAATGAAAACAACAAAAGGAACCCATACATACAGAGAACAGATTGGTGGTTGCCAGTGGTAGGAGACAGAGGATGGGAAAAATGGGTGAAAGGGGCCAAAAGGTACAAATTGCCAGTTATAAAATAATTAAGTCATGGGGATGTAATGTGCAGGATGGTGACTACAGTTAATAATCCTATAGTGCATATCTGAAAGTTGCTAAGAGGGTAGATCTTAAAAGTACTCATTAGAAGAAAAAATATTTGTAACTATGTATGTTAACAAATGTTATCAAGACTTATTGTGATGATCACTTCACAGTATATACAAATATTGAATCATTATGTTGTACACCTGAAAATAATACAATGTTATATGTCAATTATACCTCAATAAAAAAAGAAAGGTTTGAAAATATGAGTACAGAACTCTATTTGTTAATACAGATTTATCAAAGAACCAGAAAGAAGTTCCAGGAAAAATATACATAATAATTGAAATGGAAAATCCAGTGGATGAATTTATAATGGATTAGACACAGCTGAAGAGAAAATTAATGGACTAATAATTCTTTTTTTTTAACTGATAAATGGTATTATTCCTTCCACAGAAAACATTAGAGAAACTCTGAGCCAAAAATGTACGCTGACTTTCTGCACAAAGTGTAAAGGTTTTTTTTTTTTAAATTATGTGTAACACCGACAAAATTATTTAAGTCAATAAATTTTTAAGGAATTTCACATGTTCTGATTCTTTCCACTGCCAATCACCTTAGTTCCTCCAAACTCATAACCTTCAAGATAAAATAGCCCTTTCAAAAAGAAGTTGTCATGTGAGTCAGCCCACAATTCTTTTAGTTAGGTTTCTTTGATCTCCAATGGAATATAGACACACTTCAAAATTCCCCACCTGTAACCTTCGGGATCCAATTTCCTCAAGCGATTTACTTTAGGACCATGTTTAGGGTCGGGAGATGGATCTGCCTGGTTCTGAATTTGACATCCTCTAAAAATGTATAAGATTCAATCAAATCATATTCACTCCTAAGCCATCACACCCTAGAAGAGTACAGATCATTGGGATATGCCAATACCTACGATAAAAAAAAGTTTGACCGTTAGGTTTTTCATAGTTTACTTGGCAGCTCTGTCTTGTACTTCTTTCCCACAGATCTAACAGGTAGTTCCATGAGTAAAGGAAAGTACGCAGTTACTCTGAGGCATTTCCAACAATGTAGGTTTACAGAAAAAGCCCCATCAGGATAGACCTCGACAAGATAATTCTTAAGAAACAATCCAATAGGAAGTCCTGACAAAGATATGGAAAACAAGCTAAGGTTAAAAGACATGAAAGATAGTGTGTGAAGGTCTAACATATAAAACTTGGAGTTCCAGAAGGAGATGATTGTAGAAATAACGGGGCAGAGGGACCCTTCAAACAAATAATGGCTGGCATTTTCCAAGAATTGCTAAAAGACAGCAAAACTCGGTTCTAAGAAGCACAATAAATTTCAAATAAGACAGGGCTTCCCTGGTGGCGCAGTGGTTGAGAGTCCGCCTGCCCATGCAGGGGACACGGGTTCGTGCCCCGGTCCGGGAAGATCCCACATGCTGCGGGGCGGCTGGGCCCGGGAGCCATGGCCGCTGAGCCTGCGCGTCCGGAGCCTGTGCTCCGCAACGGGAGAGGCCACAACGGTGAGAGGCCCGCGTACCGCCAAAAAAAACATATTACCTTTAATGGTGCTCTGGATAATGTTTATATTCACCATAGATTTAAACATCTTCAAACATTTGAAACTTTATTTATATATTTAATATTCTGAATACCTTAATAGTGTTACAGATAGACCTTAATGAGCACTTAAATTACTGTTAACATCAAATATATTTAAATTATAATGTGAAGAAATAAAACATTTATATATTAAGCACTCTGATAATGTTTACAAGCTTACTAAGACTCAATTTAAAATCATGGTTCTCAAATGTAAAATAGCTAGCTAGTGGGAAGCAGCTGCATAGCACACAGAGATCAGCTCGGTGCTTTGTGTCCACCTAGAGGGGTGGGATGGGGAGGGTGGGAGGGAGACACAAGAAGGAAGAGATATGGGGATGTGTGTATATGTATAGCTGATTCACTTTGTTATAATGCAGAAGCTAACACACCACTGTAGAGCAATTACACTCCAATAAATAAATTATTAGTCATAAAAAAATCATGGTTCTAAATTAATTATTAAAATTAAAATTTTGAATAATTAAGTTAGAATTAAAGTCACAGGCTAATCTATTTTTTATAATAATCCAAATGTTAAATATTGTAGGTACAATTTTTTACAAATCCTTTTTTATATAAATATTAATACAATGAGATAAATACCTCTTTTACTTCATGATAAAACTTTTTAAGCGTTTGACAAATGCTTATTCCCAAGGAAATAATTATTTCAGTCCCCACAATGTAACCTTGGAGTTGACTTCCCAGTGTTCTACAGCTCTCAAAATGACCAGAAATTCAAGCTAAGAGGCTGACTGCACTGTTGACACCCTCAGAGGAACTCTGAACACTTTATACTTTCCACGTCTATGACTTTATAACCCCAAAGAGGCAAGTTCCAACACCTGAAATTCAAGTTTTACAGTATCTCCCCACTCACAGCTGTCTTAGATATATCATTTGATTGGATTTTAAATTTACTTGGCCCTTAAGACATATTTTCACTTTATCTTCAAAAAAGTTTGTTTCCCCTTGTACAGATTTTTTTTTGTACTGTTTCCTAGGCTTAGAAACATTATAATGACACATTCAGTTGTATTATGGTCATCACACATGGATCTCACACAACACACAACTGTGTTGTCACAATTTCCAAGGCCATTCTTCCTAAGTCATTTTAAGGCAATTTATTTTTCCAGTTTTCCCCAGAAATGCATGAAAGAAAGGACTAAAACTTAAGAGTAAAGTCAGAAAATACGTTTTTACTACTGCAAAGTTAAACCATTGCCACTCCTCTTATTCCTGAAGTGAAATGTAATCCTTACTGTCTGTATTAGTATCTGGATCATATTTAATTGTTAATGAGGTTTTTTTTAATTTATCTGTTTATCATGTTTAAGATATCCAAAACCAAATTAAGATAAAATGATCTGGAGATGCCCCCATAAAATCAAGTAAAAAGCATTTTTTGACCCAAATTACTGAACCTCCTTCAAAAAATAATACTCCACAGTCTTTCCAGTTTTAAAGGTCATTGACATTTTTCAAAATAAGTTTAGCACTAGCTAATGTAAAAGAATAATGAAGGGTACTGAAAGACCGAACAAAAATCACACACACACGTGAACACACACAGGTGCATGCACACACACACACACAACTTGAAGAGACCAAGGGCTGATTCCCATCCTTTCATTAATAATTGACAGCATCATTGCTCTTGGTCTATCATTTGCCAGAGAAAATATTTTAACTCTGTAACATAAATTATAGGCTTTTTTATTTGTTGGAAATCGATCTAGTAAAGAACTTTTATGACAGTTCTCAGGTACCTAACTTGCTTTCGAATTTTGGTATATCATTAAAAATACATGGTTCCTAATGAATGGGTGTATGAGCCACTTCTAAGTTAAATGTGGCACTGTAGTAGGTAATTACTACAATGAGGTACCACCTCACACTGGTTAGAACGGCCATCATCAAAAAATCTACAAACAATAAATGCTGGAGAGGGTATGGAGAAAAGAGAACCCTCCTACACTGTTGGTGGGAATGTAAATTGGTACAGCCATCATGGAGAACAGTATGGAGGTTCCTTAAAAAACTAAAAACAGAGCTACCACATGATCCAGCGATCTTACTCCTGGGCATATATCTGGAGAAAACCATAATCTGAAAAAAATACATGTACCCCAATGTTCATTGCAGCACTATTTACAATAGCCAGGACATGGAGGAAACCTAAATGTCCATCGATGGAAGAATGGATAAACAAGATGGGGTATATATATACAATGGAGTATATATGGCTATATACTAAGTCATAAAAAATAATGAAATAATGCCATTTGCAGTAACATGGATGGACCTAGAGACAGTCATACTGAGTGAAGTTAAGTCAGACAGAGAAAGACAAATATCGTATGATATGGCTTATATGTGGAATCTAAAAATATGGTATAAATGAACCTATTTACAAAATAGAAATAGAGTCACAGGTGTAGAAAACAAACTTATAGTTACCAAGGGGGTAAGGGATAAATTGGGAGATTGGGATTGACATACACACACTACTATATCTAAAATAGATAACTAAAAAGAACCTATAGTATAGCACAGGGAAGTCTACTCAATACTCTGTAGTGACCTATATGGAAATAGAATCTAAAACAGAGTGGATATTTGTGTATGTATAACTGATTCACTTTGCTGTACGCCTGAAACTAATACAACATTGTAACTCAACTATACTCCAATAAAAATTAATTTTAAAAAATACATGGTTCCTAATAAATGGTATATGAGTCACTTCTAAGTTAGATAATCACCCAAGATTTACAGCAGGAGAATCACAATTATGCAAGGGGTGGGGGGCAGGGGGAATGGAAGAGGAGGAAGGAGAATGATAATTTTATTTCTGGGAAACACTTCCTTCTCAAAAAAACCAAAATTATCTAAAAAAGCTAAAAGCAACTGTTCTATATTTTCATTTACGAAGTTAAGAGATGATATTGTTACACAGCTATTACTTAAAATTAAAATAATTTTAAAACCGTTCCCTTTAATTTTCCACATTTCCCCTGCCCCCAGTAAAGATATTTTCATTTTGGAACAATTCTAAGGCAACAATTGATGGCTTTTAAAATCAAAATTAAACGACTGATCCTTATTAGAACTTGCTATATTTTCACTAAAATATTATTAAATTCATTTCTATATTTCAGTATTATGAGTCAGCTAATATACAAAAATCCGTATGACATTGTTTAGATTTAACTTACTATGAAATCCTAAAATTTCATAACAGTCATTATTAGGCTTTGCAATAAAAGTTAAAATTCTTCCTTTCTCAAGTCAGGTAGTAGATTTTAGTGTTTTATCTAAAGGCGTATTTTAAATCCTTAATGAAAAAAAAATGCTAATTTAAGGGCTTCCCTTGTGGCGCGGTGGTTGAGAGTCCGCCTGCCGATGCAGGGGACACGGGTTCGTGCCCCGGTCCGGGAAGATCCCACATGCCGCGGAGCGGCTGGGCCCGTGAGCCATGGCCACTGAGCCTGCGCGTCCGGAGCCTGTGCTCCGCAACGGGAGAGGCCACAACAGTGAGAGGCCCGCGTACCGCAAAAGAAAAAAAAAAATGCTAGTTTAAAAGGTAAATTATCTTCTAAATAAAGTGAGAATAATAGAATATACTGCAAACAAAACAGACTAGAAGTCAGAAAAAATAACCTGTTAAATAAAATTTAACTGATAAAGTTTCACTGATATAAATTAGAATATAGGGTGATTGTCAGTGAAAATGGTTCTCTTCATTAACATGAACGCAAGAATGATTTTATATTACAATATAAACAGTTTTAGGATTTTCTTTATTCTTATGGCATCTGAATACTGATGGTTTATAAACCAATTAAATTTCTGTTCATATCCTATGCTAATAAAATACACAACTATTATTTTTCTTTTTGGAATTATCTTGTTTTTAGTACAATAAGTAGAAATCTGGAGGGAAACAAAATTAGAATATACAAAATTCTCCTAATAGGAATTAGCATCTTTGGAGGAGCCTCATATTAAATCTAGCACCACTGCCTTTAGGACACTTGAAATAATAAACTCAGCATATGTGCCCCATTACACAACTATTTTTTAACACTAGTCTTTCACAACAGAGTTGAGTAAACTTTTATGATTATATTTTTGTTGAGAGGGATTGATAGAATTTGCACATTTAAACATGTATAAACGACTATTTCCTTCTTTAGGAGTTAATTGGTGAGTTTTTCTTCTTGTATTATCATTCACATCATAAACCAAGAAAGAAATTGTAGAAAATCCATATGGAAAATATATATAATTTAAGGCTCTATGTTATATCCTTAACAAATGGACTAAGAATATATACATTTTGAGATGAAAGAGGAGATTCCAAGCTACCTGTGAATATTACTGACCAAGTGGAACAATCTCATCTCTAGCCCTCATCACTACATTAGATTATCCATCCTACAATTTGCTTATTGCTATTTTTAGAGAAATTTGACGTACCAGTAGAAATTTATCATCCAAATCTTCATGTGAAAAAGATAGTCAATGAAGATCAGTTTCAGCTTTCAGACAGCCTTGGAAATCAAGTAAGTCAATTCAATTACTCAAGAGTTTATGTGCCTCATATGTGCCAACACTATTGATTGTCAAGGATATAATAATGTATAAGACATGGACACTGACCTCCAGAAATCTCACAAGTAATTTGTGAATATCCTTTCTGTTTGTGTGTTTGTTTATTTGACTACAAACTCACTATTTACATGTGCAACCAAGTGAAACATTCTTTATTAGAGTCGTGAGAAATTAATTGTTCCTGGCACTAGACAAAGCTGCCTTGGCCTTGAAAGTGACTGCAGATCAAAAGTACTTAGGCAGGACAGCCAACTATTTGGCAAATTAAATAAAAAAATTGGGAACCTTTACTCTCATGTAAATATGAAAAATACACAAAATGTGGTTTCACTGCAAGTGAGATGAGAGATGGCTTGTTATTTAACTGACAAGTGACCCATTTTCCCACGTCTTTCCATCATCAGACAATTTTTCCTTGCTTTTCTACTACCAAGCAGACAACGTTAACTTCATAGAATTATGCACAACCTCAGGATGCTGTAACCCAAGGGATTCTAGTTAGAATTAAAGTATTCAGTATAAAGGGTAGTATAGCAAAAAGGGACTGGGACTTTTCGGCATCTGGGACAGTACCATAGGGCCAGAAAGAGAGGAAATATTTCATAAGAGAATGAAAATGAGAAATCTTCCAGTGGAGTGTTTCCCAAATTTTTCTGAAATGTTGAACTGTGACATAATAATATATTATTTTTTCAAAACTGGGAGAATTAACTGTTTTGGGGAGGGATAATAATAATAGACGTCTTCCTGTATGTCTGATCCTATTTTAAACATTTTACATGGCTAAACTTGTTTACTCCTCCCAACAACACTATGATGTAGGTTGGCATTACTTTCCCTATTTTATAGATAAGGGTACTGAAATTAAATGACTTGCCCAAGATCACACACCTGCTACACCGCAGATCCAGGATTCCAAGCCACATATCCTAACTCCAGAACCTATGCTCTTTTTTTTTTTTTTTTTTTCGGTACGCGGGCCCCTCACTGTTGTGGCCTCTCCTGTTACGGAGCACAGGCTCCGGACGCGCAGGCTCAGCAGCCATGGCTCACGGGCCCAGCCGCTCCGCGGCATGTGGGATCTTCCTGGATCGGGGCACGAACCCGCATCCCCTGAATCGGCAGACGGACTTTCAACCACTGCGCCACCAGGGAAGCCCCAGAACCTATGCTCTTAAATCATTCCTCTGTGACATAATAAGGAAGACAGTTTGTTACAATCAATATGTTTTTAAATATTTTATCATAAAGTTCCTTTTAATACTCTATGTATTTAAAGTTAATCGTAACTTGCACAGAAAATTACTTTCTTCTATTTAACAAGTGGTCCGTGCCACTTTATTTTAAGCATAATTTATTATGACTATTATTATTTGAGATAAAGCACAACTTATAAATGATTTTTAAATTAAATATTGCATTGTATTAAGTTTGGAAACCAAACAAACATTATAAAAATGTAGAGTGAAACTTAACTATGTACTACAGTCTCAAAATAGTACAAACCTGTTTTCAATATCTGATGTTTAGGAGTCTTGTACTTTATTCATGAAAAATCCTTTGGTATAAATTTGTAATGTTTGTGTGTTATTTCTAGATGATGACATAATAGAGATTTTAGGGTGTTATCTTCAAGCACTTCTTCACAAATAATCCATTATATTTACAGAGGCTTTATACCTCCCAAATGAAAAGCCAAACAATATAATTTTTACTGTATTTTTCTTTCTACCATTGTTTGCCCACAGCACAAAAACTAGGTCTTGACATTTTAAAAGGTAGTTTTAAGGCAAATTCAAACAAAATATTAGGTTCTATAGTGACAAAAAATAAGATCAGTAGTTGTCATAGGCTGGGGCTGGGATTGGAATAGACCAAAAAGTGATACCAAGACACTTTCGGAGGTGATGGAAATGTTCTTTACTTGATTGTGGTGGTATCAAAACTCATCAAAGAGTACTCTTTAAATAGATATAGTTTATTGTACGTAAATTATACTGTGATAACATTGACAAAATGGGGGGAAATTTTTATTTTATAACGTGTAGAATAAGCTTATGAAACTCACTTCTCCAAGGAATATTTTCAACCTGAAAGGTTAAATAATAAAAAATCACAATGTCACAGTAAAATAAATTCAGGAAAGGTTAAAATTCAATACATTAGAGATACTGTGGCAAAAGTATCTAAAAATTTTGACATTGACATTGTAAGTAACAATTGGATTCGAATAAATTCACCTTGGTCATCACTACAGAGGCAAAACACTAAGTTAGTAATACTCTATCCACTAAAGTATTTATATAGGAAGAACAGGTTACATGGAGAAAAATCTAATTAATTGCTCAATTTATAACCTCAGTTTATTTATTATGAAAAATCTATAGTTAAAAATCTCTGGTACAACACTTTTTGACCTCTTAATGCCACTAACCCCCACTACACCCTATTCTGCATCACCAAAGAAGAAAGGGGGATACGTAGCTTTTGAAAAACACAGTCCATATTCGTGCTGACAATCATCTATGATGTGTGTTTTATACAAGGTAAATGAAGCATAAAATAGCCAACAGATTTCACTTTCATTGCTACCATATTTTCCATTTAACTAGCAAACTGGGGCAAAGAGATGGATTTGCTACAGTTTAGCAACATCTCCCATTCTCTCAGTGACTAATCAATTACCATATTAGATTCCTTTGTAAACCGCCTACTTTCCCAGTGATTATTTACTGCTTATTTGAAGGCACTAAAGCCTTTAACAAAAAGTTAAAATGGTCAGGAGAGTAGCCACTATCTCCCCATTGAAGGTTGGTTTCTGCAGTTGTTGTTTTTCATGAGTGAGCTACTTCCTCACTACTCCAGATTTTTGTTTTGTTTTGTGTTGTGTTGCCCAAGTTAAGCGATGTTAGAAAACTGATAGCTGAGTCCTTGATGATCAAGGTTTCAACAGTAACTTGTTAACTGACCTCAGGCATCCAATGAGATACACGGATATCCAACAAAAATTTACTCTGTGTGTGTGTGTGTGTGTGTGTGTGTGTGTGGTCTATATGTGTGTGTATGTCATAGTTTCTGAACACCAGCGTGTTTTCCTTATATTGAATAACAGAAAATGTGTCCTAAGTGGGGCGCAAACGTGCCAGGAAGAAGCACCATCCATTATTCTGCAAGAAGTAGGATTAAAAATATGATGTGACATACCTTTGGGTCCCTCAGTCTAGTGTCAGTGAATGAGGAGGAAACCATATAAGCAAGTTTCTCAGCATATCATGCCATGGGATTCTGAACTACCCATCCTCAGTTCCACCTGAGAACTACACTTCATTTATCTATATCCAATATTGAGCTTCCAGAAAAGATTTAGTTTGAAAAACAAGTTGGCTGTTGAAAGTGTTTGTAAACTACAATTCCATGATACACTCACCAGACCCATGGCACCCATGAGTTTTAGATGCATAGGTTTTAAGTTGCCCTAGCATAGAGTGGCTTGCAATTTTATTAGCAGGAAAGGGCAAATGTATCCCAGAAGCCTGTCACTTCCAAATGAGCATTCCAGAGAAAACACTGGTTTGATCAATTTGACTTCATACTAGAGATTATCAGTGAGGGCAAAATTGTCAAAGAGAACCAAGAATAAATTAATCCAGCCTGGTCAGTATACAAGAAAGGGCAGGGGTTAGGAAAGCATAGTGCAAGAAGATCCTAAATGAAATAATGACATAAACAATTTCTCCCCTGTCTACCCACATTTCATCACTATTATATCTAATATCCCACTCTTCAAAGAGCAGCATATGCCAAGGGGGAGGGGGGGGAGGGATGGAGTGGGAGTTTGGGATTAGCAGGTGCCAACTATTATACAGAGAATAGATAAACAACAAGGTCCTACTGTACAGCACAGGGAACTATATTCACTATCCTGTGAGAAACCATAATGAACTGAATCACTGTGCTGTACAGCAGAAGTTAACACAACATTGTAAATCAACTATACTTGAATAAAATAATTTTTTTTAAAAAAAAAAGAGCAGCATAAATCCCTTTGTCTCTCAGGGTTGATGGTAGACAAAGATATCCAGCTCTGTTTGTCATCCATCCTGCTAAAAAAGATGAGAGGTTCTTTGATGATAAAAGCATTTCAGCAAGTAGAATTTAACACACAATACAGTGGTAGTCTGAAAAATCCCTGGACTTCTCATTCTGTTTACTGACTGGGTGGATGCTACCCGAGGTAGGCACAGGTGGGTTTTTAGAGATCCATGTTCACCCATGCATGTACATGTATGTGTGTACTCACCTACGTATATACGAACATCCACTAGAAGAGAAAGAAGGGATTTAGGTAAGCAGACGAGAGAACCGGGCACTGAATCCCAAGCATGCCAGCATCTCTTTATATGTAGTTGCATCTAGCGGACTTGACAGAATAATTCAAAAATGAAAAAACAAGAACAAAAACAAACCTTGAAATCTACATACTCTCTCCAGCTGGAGCTGGATAACCGCCAATTTCTACCATAAGCTGCTTCGTCAATGCAAGAGGAATAAAGCAGGGAAGATGTATTTCATCTTTAGTGGAGCCACGTGACTGTAAGAATCAACTCGTCCATCATGTTCCATCACTGAGAAATTTAGTAAACAGTAGCAGAGTAAGAGTCGATAAATGGGCTTGCATAATACCTTGGCTTTTACTTGCTGTGCTTTTAATTTGGTAAATAAATGCCTTCCATTGGGTGCGCACCCTAGAGGCCAGGCAATGATGTGGATTAAGTAATCTGTTGGCTCTGCACAGCGGAATGCATCTCAGAGGTCTAGCTCACTATAATGGTTCTGGACCATTCAGCCGAAATCTCCCTGCTGTTTAATTTCAAACACTAAAAAGGGGCATGCAGGGGCAACAAGACTCAGAAGTTAAAAATACCACTTTTTAATAGTTTTAAGTCTGCTCCCTGTACAAGAAAGAGATAGATGCCTTCAAGGTAAGAATACAAGCATATGGATGCTTATAGAAGACCTTCAGAGGATCCTTTACTTATTATATTAACCTGAAAACAAGTCTGCTAGTGTAATACCAGAAAGCAATATTTAGCAAAGGAAAGATCCCACTGTTCTCCTACTTGGTTTCACAAAAGTAATGCAAGAAGTTTTCTGCACGATTATTTTCTACATTGTGAATTCTACGATCACTCAGAGGAGAAAAGAAAACCTTCACAGAGGTTTCCGTTGCTCCTTTATTTTCCTTATTTCATCCATATTTTGTGAATTTGTGCTGGTCAGATTATATTTAAAGTATCACATTTTTTTTTAACCCTTCCCCCTCCCAGTGTCCTCAAGTCCATTCTCTACGTCTGTGTCTTTATTCCTGTCCTGCCCCTAGGTTCTTCAGAACCATTTTTTTTTAGATTCTATATATATGTGTTAGCATACAGTATTTGTTTTTCTGACTTACTTCACTCTGTCTTACAGTCTCTGGGTCCATCCACCTCACTACAAATAACAATTTCATTTCTTTTTATGGCTGAGTAATATTCCATTGTATATATGTGCCACATCTTCTTTATCTTTTCATCTGTCAGTGGACACTTAGGTTGCTTCCACGTCCTGACTATTGTAAATAGAGCTGCAGTGAACATTGTGGTACATGACTCTTTTTGAATTATGGTTTTCTCAGGGTATATGCCCAGTAGTGGGATTGCTGGGTCGTATGGTAGTTCTATTTTTAGTTTTTTAAGGAACCTCCATACTGTTCTCCATAGTGGCTGTATCAATTTACATTCCCACCAACAGTGCAAGAGGGTTCCCTTTTCTCCACACCCTCTCCAGAATTTATTGTTTGTAGATTTTTTGATGATGGCCATTCTGACTGGTGTGAGGTGATACCTCATTGCAGTTTTGATTTGCATTTCTCTAATGATTAGTGATGTTGAGCATCCTTTCATGTGTCTGTTGGCAATCTGTATATCTTCTTTGGAGAAATGTCTATTTAGGTCTTCTGCCCATTTTTGGATTGGGTTGTTTGTTTTTATGATATTGAGCTGCATGAGCTGCTTGTAAATTTTGGAGATTAATCCTTTGTCAGTTGCTTCATTTACAAATATTTTCTCCCATTCGGAGGGTTGTCTTTTCATGTTATGTTTAAAAAATATGGAACGCTCCACGAATTTGCGTGTCATACTTGCACATGCTAATTAAAGGGGCCATGCTAATTAAAGTATCACATTTAAAATATAGTCCTTGAAGTCCATTCAGAGGAAAGTAAAGAAACTTAGAACCATGTTTTCTGAGGAACATGAAAGAACTTGAAAGAACTCAGAATCACTCAATCTAAAAAGAAAAGGCAGGTGGAATATATTGATGGAGGTGGGAGTGTCATGGCCAAAATCCTTATTTTCAAATACCTGAAGGGTTGTCATGTTTAGATGCTTCAAAGGGTAGAAGTTACAGAAATAAACATTTCAGTTAAATTAAAGGGGGAAATGAGCCGTTTAGACATGAAATGGACTGGCTTAGGAGGTGGTGAAATTCCTATCACTGGTGTTGCTAAAAAAATAAGCTAGAGGATTAAATGTCAGGATATTCAAAAGGATGTGCAAAAATCGTATTAGAGGTTAACTAAATGGTTTTGAGGTCTCTTCCAACCCTGAGAGGGTTAGAAAACAGGTCATGGTAATGTCACCAGAAAGCAAATCTTCACAAGCACACAGCCTGCCCATCTAATCTCTCTGAAGTGGGGAGTAGGGGAAGGGGTAGAAGAAAAGGAAGCCGATGACAAGAAAAGTAGTCAATAGGAGGAATTCAACTGCTTCTGAGGCAGAAGAATCAGAGCCCTAGAGAAACGCACTGTCCTTGAGCAAGTCAATCTGACCTTCTCAAGCACAGCCTTTTTCAAATTTCTATAAACACTTACTTAATTCACGGGCATGCTGGGTAGCTTACCATAATCCTGAGGTGACATGGTATGCAGAGCACAGCAGTGTTTTAACCTGGGGGTCTCCGAGTGTATATACATCAGCATTTACCACATTTTGTGGCTGGATAAACAGAAGCACCAAGAAGCTTAAAAGCGTAGCTAAAAGAATAATGCATTTAGCCAGGGGCTGAAACAGAACCTTCCCAGATTTCTGCCTTTTTACTGACTGTTGCGACACAGAGAGTTAAACAAGTAATGGACATCCAAGGGGGCAGAAGACAGAGTGAAGACAACTTCCCCGGCACTCACCTCTGCTAGAACAGGGGCAGTTTCAACTCTGTACTTGACCACCCACACTCTAAACAAATAGCCCTTTGGGACTTCCCTGGCAGTCCAGTGGTTAAGACTCCGCACTTCCATTGCAGGGGGCGCGGCTTCGATCCCTGGTCGGGGGACTAAGATTCCACATGCCTCAGGGTGCAGCCCACCCCCCAAAAAATAGCCCTACTAACCACTATCGCACAACCAAGGGTTAAACGGAGAGAAAAAGTTAGCACTCCTATAAAATTCACTGTTTAAGTTACAGCAGCTAATACGTCAATCCCTTGCCTAATATAAAAACAAATTTGTTATCTGCTGAGTTAAAAAAAAAGCAGTTAGAGTGGGGGAGAGGCGTGAGGCCTAAGCCCCCCTCAGGAGGCTCATGTGCGAAGCTCAACCTGAAAGTCACTGCCAAAATCACGCACAGAACTTCGTAAACAGATGCTGAGACCTCACCAAGTCAAAGCCTCTACGAATGGGGTCTAGGAAAGCTTATTTTGTAAAAGCTTACCAAGTCAAAGCCTCTACGAATGGGGTCTAGGAAAGCTTATTTTGTAAAAGCTTTATAGATGATTTTGCAGCTCACACAAGAATCCCGGGGTTTGTATCTCATTCCTAGACAGATACCCTAGGTCTGACAGGTCCAATGTGGTAGACACGTGAGTTACTGAGCCTTCGAAACATGTTAATCCAAACTGAAATGTGTTGTACATGTGAAAGACACACCGGAGTCCCCAAACTTAGTACTAAAGAGATTGTAAAAGATTGATTGCATGTTGAAGTGATAATAATATTTTGGATATATCCTGTCAAATAAAATATATCATTAAAATTACTTCCTCTTGTTCCTTTTTATTTTTTAATGGGGTAAATAAAAAATTAAAAATTTTTTAAAATTTTTTAATTTTTTAAAAAATTAAAAATTAAAAATATGACACTGGTACTGTATTAATTACCTAATTATATAGGTGCCGTATTAATTATCTCTTACATTCCTATAGACTTTTGCATTTTCAAAGTGTGTGCTTTGCCATCCACTGTCTCACTTGCCACGTTATCCATACGAAAGCTCAACCAAAGGAAATCACTCAAGCTCACTCAGAACTGCTATCCTCTTTATTAACTTCTTTCAGTTTATAAACCCCTCGCTGCTATCTTACATCCTAACTGACTCCAGCTCGAGCTCTTTAGTTTCAATTAAAGCCAACAGCAGTCACCCTTCATACTTCTGTAGAAAAGATGCTACCTAGTTTTCCATCCTTCAGGAGATATTTTCCAATGGCTGTATCTTCAAAATAGGGCACCTATTAAAAATTAGTCATAATTACTAATCTGGCGATCAACCGCTACTTGCCTAAAGTGGTGTTAGCTCAAGTATTTGTCACCTTCCTAGGTATTGTACCCAATCATTGACAATTTGAGTCAATTTCTATGCCCATGGGTCTACTAATCAACAGAAGGAAAGAAATAAGTCATATGGTTTCTAACCTGAAAGAAGAAGACCTCTGCTCGTATGTGTAAGAGATGATCTCTGTCATCTAGAGTAGGAGCAGTGACAAGACGGGGAGAGAGAGGACATTTCAGAGAGAAGAAATGTTAAAGAGGGAAGGTCAGGGGGCTGCTGTGATAATGGCATCTGTAGGGCACGACATGACCAGCCTGGCTCCTGTGAATGTACTTAAAGACACACGAGCAGTGACAGTGGTTCGTGTGTGAGTGTGTGTGTGTGTGTGTGTATCAGTACAATCTGAGGTGGTGCCCTGCTCAGTACAACCACCTTATATGTTCTTGCATCACCTTATATGTTCTTGCATCACCAACTGAACTATAAGCACAGGTCTCCATGCAGGTGGAATTACCTCCTGCCATAAAAGTGACCAAACCACCAAACCACTGGCTAAGTCACACTGCGGCTGCTTCTCAGAAGCAAAAGTGTCATTCATTTCCACTTGATGGAGGTCAGTTTTTTTTTTTTTTTTTTTTTTTGGCCGTGTCACAGCATGCGGGATCTTACATCCCCGACCAGGGATCGAACCCGTGCCCCCTGCAGTGGAAGCACAGTCTTAACCACTAGACCGTCAGAGAAGTCCTGGAGGTCAATACTGAAGGAAGAGTGACAAGACCTGGATTGCAGCACCAGCCATTCAAATAGTAACCGTATAATCCAAAGCAAGCCACTAAAACATGGAAGCTTTGTGTCCACCTCGTGGGATATTTATTTGGGCGCCTCAAATAAGACATTTGCACTCTTCCCCACTTTAATTTCCTAGGATCACAGCACAGCAGACATGAAGGAGAATGGACACTGGAGGTAAACAAGTAAATCATACATCACTGCTTCTCAGTCTTGGTTCCCAAACTTCAAAAGAGAGAAAACGCCATGTAACTCACGTAGTTATGCAAATTAAATGCGATCATTTGCATAAAGCATCTGGCACATAGTATCCACTCAATAAATAACAGGGCTCTTCTCCCTATTATTATTATTCCAAGTGATGTCAAGCCGCCTCCAAATTTATATGCACACAAAATTAGCACTGGTTTTAGTCAAATATGAACAAATAATTATCTGTGTGCCTATATACTGAAATTTATAGGGAAGCAGAATGGCAACATTCGTGGGAGCATCTGTCACTGTATATTATGGAGGCGATTCTTGCATTTGTGAGTGCTAGAGTCCAATGAGTGGTCTCCCACTAGACATGGCAACTAAGTTGCTAGACCGTCACTAACAATGGAAGATTGGTTCTTTAGAGAACAGTCAAGCCCCCGCTCACATCAGGACCACTTTGAACACCCTCTGTTCAGCAAAACAAAGAGTAACTGAGAGAATGGTCTCCCGATGAAACTCAGTCCGCTCCAAGTTCTTTCTAAGCATGACACGTGTTTATGAGCTATTCCTCTGTTCTGCCGTTTCCACAGAGTTCTAATAACAGCGGCCCAACTGCAGCCATCGCTGTGTGTCACACACTCACGGGAAAGGGGCCATATTGAGATCTGTTGTAACTGGCGGTAACCTGGAGAGTGTAAGGGCATGGGTCGCTATACTCGAAACAGCTCCGACAATCCTGGTGCCTATACACTCAACCACACACAAGTAACCACTGCAAAGGTAAAACAACCAGAAAGTCAATGTTGAAAAAGTGTTCTTTTAATGGACATGAAGAAGGCAGAAGGTACATTACCCTGTTCAAAGTTTGATTTTTATCTTGTATCTTCCAGGGGTCTTCAATGAAAATTTCTTTATTCAGAAAGGCCCACTACAGATAGAGAGATAGGTAGAGAGAGATATATATATGCCAAGTTTCAATCTTCTTTTTCACCATTTTAAAAGCTAAATGATGGTATAAAGAAAAGTTTAGTCAAAAGTGATCTAAAACCGAAGGGCAGGGTTATATACATATATGTGTATATCTGATAAATCTTTTTGGCTGTAAAAATACATGCTTATAAGAAACGAATAACTCAATCAATATTGAAGCGTATAAATTACAACACTAGTTTGTATACAGAGCTGCTGGCAAGTAACAAATGGATAAATGACAAAAAATTCCCAGTCTGAAAGCATAATTTAAAAGTCTCTAAAAGCAGGAGATGTACTCATTCTATGAATTGCTTCAGTAGGGATCTGACGTATATTTGTCAACAAAGTGCCTTCCTTCCTAAACCCTATTTATTCCCCAATACTAGGAATTCTCTTCTCCCCTTTCCAGTACAGTTATTAGGTGAGGTCTTGAGGCCAATGTCACAGCTGACTCTCCAGGCAAGGCTGGCAGATCGGGGGCAAGTCTCTCCTCCCAGTACAGAGGGGCGGAGGATACTGCATTTCAGCTTGTGCCATTTCAGATGTACCGAGAGGCCATGCTTGGTTCCCAAAGGCCACGGCTCTCTCACCTACTCCTACCATGCTTCTGAGAGAAGAAAACACTGACGCATACTCAGATTAATGTCATAACCTTTCCTGAGAGCAAACTTTGCCCGGGGTGTGTGTGTGTGTGTGTGTGTGTGTGTGTGTGTGTGTGTGTGTGTGTGTGTGTGTGTGTGTGTGTGTGTGTGTGTGTGTGTGTGTGTGTGTGTGTGTGAAGTAGCGCTTGGCGGCAAATAGTCCCTAGATGGGGGGTGAAGAGGAACACAACATAGGTGGGAAAAGGGGACACTTTATACCTTCACAATGTCCTAGACCCAGCCTTGCAAAGAAAGATAGCAGCGACCAAGTTATAACTTAAGTCAGTCTCGGGTAATTCCAGAACAAAGGAGTCACACATCATTTCTGACCTGTATCCTACTTGACTTGTCAGACACTTTATATAATGGTGATTTTTATAGCACTCCCGGGTCTACCCTTTCTATACTAAGGTGTGAGAGAAATAACACACTTCCTTCCAATGTACTGAAATAGCAGCCTCTCCGGAAAAACCCACGGTATTAATGGATCTAATTAATATGGCATCAGTATGATTTTTCCACTCACTTACACCCTAAACTGTAGGCTATTACAGAAGGAAGGGGAGGACAAGAAGTACACCCTGCTCCCCAAGGGGGGAACTGGTGCCTTCACAAATACATATGCTAGTCTACTCTTTTTTTTTTTTTGCGGTACGCGGGCCTCTCACTGCTATGGCCTCTCCCGTTGCGGAGCACAGGCTCCGGACGCGCAGGCTCAGCGGCCATGGCTCATGGGCCCAGCCGCTCCGCGGCACGTGGGATCCTCCCAGACCGGGGCACGAACCCGTGTCCCCTGCATCGGCAGGTGAACTCTCAACCACTGCGCCACCAGGGAAGCCCCTGCTAGTCTATTCTTGAGTTGTGGCTTCTACCGACTCCAGACTAACTGTACTCAAATTGATGGAGCCAACAGACACTTCATCCTGGGTTCCATTTTCACATCTTGCTTTAAGATATACCACGAGGCAGCTGGTACAGTACCATATTGGCAACTAGCTTTCTGAACAGCCAGAAGGGCCTAAGTGCAGGCGAAAGAAATAGGAAGAGAAGATGCTGTGTCAGGTGATTGTAATGAGAAGTTTCCTAGGAGGTCAGATCTTGTTCTTCAATCTCCAGTCAAGAGGATATGTGTGAGTTACTCACCAGGTTTGTGAATGCTAGTAAATTATACACATATTAATAAAAACTGCACAGCTTCTACAAGGGGGTTCTTTAATTTCAAATTCTTTTCTTATAGAAAAAAAAGAGAAACAGGAAAAAAATAGTTGCTCAAATGATCCTTCATTAGCTGGCCACAAAGATGCAAAAGATTCCTCCTGGCAGGAAGTCCGGTCAGCTGTTTAATTGGCATGACTTGTGACATTGGATCGTCCCGGCTACACAGAAATCCACAGGTGATTTGTATCATCCTCACTGCAAGGCAGTGATGCCGCTTAAGTGCAGGGGTTTAAAAGTAGGCGCTAATGAGCCAGTTTGTTGTTTTACTCGAGGCTATATTTTGGGAACCATGCAGAGCTGTGAATTCTTCTACTAACGAGTGATTCTTGAAGATTTCTGGCTGCTTCTGCCACTGCACCCAAACAGGGGATGATTCAGATTTTCAAAGTCCCAATGCCTAGCAGAAGTCAGTAACCATCCCATGGGTTTTCAGACTGTGTCCACACAAAACTTATTTGCAAAGCACAAATAGAGTCACAGATGCAGAAAACAAACTTACGGTTACCAAGGGGGGAAGGAGGGGTGGAATGTATTGGAAGATTGGGACCGACATATATATATACTACTATATACAAAATAGATAACTTACTGGAGAACGGACTTGAGGATATGGGGAGGGGGAAGGGTGAGCTGTGACAGGGCGAGAGAGAGTCATGGACATATACACACTAACAAACGTAAGGTAGATAGCTAGTGGGAAGCAGCCGCATGGCACAGGGATATCGGCTTGGTGCTTTGTGACCGCCTGGAGGAGGGGGATAGGGAGGGTGGGAGGGAGGGAGACGCAAGAGGGAAGAGATATGGGAACATGTGTATATGTATAACTGATCCACTTTGTTATAAAGCAGAAACTAACACACCACTGTAAAGCAATTATACCCCAATAAAGATGTTAAAAAAAATAGATAACTAATGAGAACCTACTGTATAGCACAAAGAGCTCTACTCAGTGCTCTGTGGTGACCTAAATAGGAAGGAAATCTACAAAAGAGTGGATATATGTATATCCACTATATATAGTGGATATGATTCACTTTGCTGTACAGCAGAAACTAACTCAACATCCTAAAGCAACTATACTCCAATAAAAATTAATAAAAAATTAAATAAATAAAATACAACAAAAGAAAAAATACGAAAATATTAACACCTGTGCACCTTCATCCTTCCAACCTTCCAAATACTTCCTTGACTCAACCACGAAAGTTCTAGGAATGTGTGTTCAACAGTTTTGAACACCACTTTTAAGACACTGTAGAGACAGAGGGAAGAGTTGAATATTCCAGAGTCTGCTGGTGAGACTAAGCCTATTTACCATGTTAGCTTTATGTAGAACCTGATACTATTAATGAGATATGGAATGGCAAGGGGGCGGGGCTTTCCTTCCAATCGGTTCCCACTTTTTCTTGACTTTTTTGGTTTGTTTGTCGGCCTCACAATCAGGAATCCTGACCAGACTGTGAATGGCATTCTGACAGATATCTTGAAGACAGGAGACAATATGCTTTTAGCATCTGTCCAATTCAACACAAGTACTTCTGTGTTCAATCAGCCTGTAATGGGGGTCTACAGCACGTGGAAAAGCCGGACTGCAATACAGGCTTTCAAATCATCATTAATGTATATTGAAATGAACAATATGCCCCAAATGCCTTTACATGTCAAGTATGAAACCAGCTTCTAGCCCCTGCAGATGGAACAAAAATGAAATGAAATGCTGGCAGCGACTCTCCAGCCCTGGGAGGGAACAGGTTGAATCTCTGAGAACAACTGCTCCCCGGAGGCTGCGAGATTGCAGTTAGCAAACCAAGGGAGGCCGAGGTGACTACAATAAACCTCTGAGATTAGTTCTGAACACCACTGATGGGGCCCTGGGCAGGGAGAGGCAAAAGGAACGGGACAGACTTTTTTTTTTTAATTAAATAAAAATAATATGTAACAGCAATTAGCTTTAAAGTGGTTTGATCCCCAACTCTGTTCTCAAAACTCAGCACTCAACTCTGCAGCAGGCTCGGCACCTGGAAAGAGGAAAGCTCAGGGCTTTCAAAAAGAAATGAATGCGCTCACCTGACTGACACTAGCTCACCTAAGCGGTGTTCAGTGGAGTTGGAAATGCGCATAGTTAAAATCCAACAGTCAGAGTCAAAAGTCCCATACAGCGCGACACAAATACGCTGCCTTGGACATTCTCACATCTGTGACTCTGGGATAATGATTCTTTTGTTGGATGGCTTAGAAATATAGAAGCAGAAACATGCCTGGGATGTCTCTTTGGCAAAATCACTTTTAAAATGAAGAGACAGTTTCCATTTCAACAGGGAAATTCAATAACCAAGAGGTGAACATATGTCATAATAAATAAGCAAATGAAAAGGCATTAGCATGTTTAAAAGAGGAAATTTATTTGTGTAACACTTAGACTCATGTCATTTAAAAAAAAAATCTCTATGTTTGACTTGTTACTTCAAGCAAAATAGAAGGGTTGATTCATTCCATGTTATATCGCTTTCCTGCACACCTTTTTTTCCCCAAATGTTTCTGTTGGTGAAAATAAATCATTTGTACAGTCGACTCCTGAGCCACATCAATCCTACTTAAAATGTATATCCAAACCTAATACAAATCCCCAAACTCATTTTTTCTGCGGTACGCGGGCCTCTCACTGCTGCGGCCCCTCCCATCGCGGAGCACAGGCTCCGGACGCGCAGGCTCAGCGGCCACGGCTCACGGGCGCAGCCGCTCCGCGGCACGTGGGATCCTCCCGCACCGGGGCACGAACCCGCGTCCCCTGCATCGGCGGGCGGACTCCCAACCACTGCGCCACCTGGGAAGCCCCCCAAACGCATTTTGCCCCACTGAATCTGATGTCAAAATCAGCTGGCACGTCTGCCGAGTTCTGGATATTAACTCCCAGTCGCAGATCCTACCTTCAAACAGTTCATTTTAAAGAACCCTCAAATGGTCAAGTTCCATCTCGATAATCGTGGACTTTAAAAACTATACAGTTATATACCACATCTTCTGTTGATGGGCACTTGGGTTGCTTCCGTATCTTGGCTATTGTCAATAGTGCTGCTATGAACATGGGGGTGCGTCTATCTTTTCAAATTAGTATCTTTATTTTTTCCAGATATATACCCAGGGGTGGAGTTGCTGGGTCATATGGTGGTTCCGTTTTTAGTTTTTACAGGAGCCTCCATACTGTTTTCCACGATGGCTGCACCAATGTGACTCACAGACATAGAATACAAACTGGTTACCAATGGGGAGAAAGAAAGAGGGAGAAATCAGGGGTATGGGATGAACAGATACAAACTACTATACATAAAATAGAGAAGCAATAAGGAGTTACTGTATCACATAGGGAATTATACCCATTATCTTGTAACACCCTATAATGGAATATAATCAACAAAAATACTGAATCGCTATGTTGTACACCTGAAATTAACACAATACTGTAAAGCAACTATACTTTAATAATTTTTTTAAACTCACTCTAAAACCTGTACAATCATTGTTATATATTCATCTGCTGCCTTTCAGATGAAGTTTGCCTACAACTGAGACAAACCTGTATATGGCACGTCATCATTTGTAAATAAGGTCATGCACATTTTCTTCTCTCCCAGTTGGAAACTCACAAGAGTTACTTCGGACCTGATTCTTATTACGAGAAACGAAATGTCATAAACTCAAATACTTGCTAAAACACAAAGCTAAACCCAGTGAGGCCACCTGTATTTTCTTGAGGCATTTATCCTAATTAGAAATTTGGAGGGCCATCATCAACTTTCCCTCTTACGGCTAATTGCTAATTTTTTGTATTTACATTGTCCAGGCCTTTATAGATCAACTTGCTTATGAAACACTGATTAAAGCAAACGCCAGGTTCAAATGTGCTCTCAATTAGTCATTTTTAAGCACAAACAAAAAAGTCAGTAGAGTACGATACGAAGATAATTTTTTTTTGGCTGGGCTGTCTGCTTTTTTATCTTACTCTCTGCAGTTCCTTTCTGTCCTAAAATCTGGTTCTGCTTTTCTGATTTAGTGATTAATTTAATGATGGAGCCAGCAGGTGCAACCCCTAGACCAAATCAATCTTCCTATGGTTATGCCTGAGCCTTCTTGGTACCCTGGAATCTCACATCATATAAGGGTGATGGCAACAGCAGTGGCGGTAACAAAACTCCACTTTGTTAAGTACTTTGCAGTTTGCAAGATGCATTCCCAGAGGAAATCAAACCCAAATCTTTTAACATAAGCTCAGTTGTCTTCCTATTCCATTGCTGTTCACTTTGATCCATAAGACAATTCCAAATTTGATGTAGCTTACACAGTTGATTTGGGGTTTTTTTTCTTCTTTATAAATATGGGTGGAATAGTTGAAGCTTTCTTAAACCTGGGGATTGCTGGCTTTTTTGGGGGTTTTTTTTTTGGCCGCTCTATGTGGCATGCAGGATCTCAGTTCCTTGACCAGGGATCGAACCCACACCCCCTGCAGTGGAAGCGTGGAGTCTTAACCACTGGACCACCAAGGAAGTCCTTGCTTACACAGTTGAGATTAAGAAAGTGGGGGGCATAGAGGGAGAGCTATCATGGCCTTCGTGACTAGTGATGTATCTTCTGAAATACTTAATGCTGAAATGGTATAACTAAAAGTGGACACAAAAATCCGGGGAGTAGCACAAACAGCTGATGATTGGAAATTCAAAATAACAACCTAGATAATTCTCCAGTAGCAAGTGAGAGGGTGCTGCATGCGTTCTCCATGATCAACAGGTAAGAGAAGTATATAGCTGCCTAGCCGAAAAGGAGTCAGACGGAGAATATTCAAGAAAGCGAACAGTGATTGCTTTGGGAGGTTAGGGAAAACTAAGTGGCCGGGGAACAGGAGAGAGGGAGACTTTCTCCTCTCTGCTAACCTTGAATAGACTTTAAATAATTCATGATGTGCATTTGTTGCCTATTTAATACATAAATAAAATTAAAAGGAAAAAATAAATAAGTCAGATGGATTGCATGGTCAAAGAGGGTTTGGGAATTTACTTTTCAACCCTGATTTCACATCAGCATCACCTAGTAATATTGAGTCACTTGACTATCCATTTAGAAGAAAAATAAAGCAATATCCTGAAGTTTGTCAGACCGTAAACCTATACAATTATGTCAAGATCAATTACAGACTTAGAAACAAAAACAAACTGTAAAACTATCAGCAGAAAATCTAAAATAATTTTTGAAATGATATTGGGAGAAGCAAAATTTTTCTAAGCAGAACATCTCATATAATTTTGTTTTAATACACTCATCTGAATCCCAGACCTTCCCTTCCCCAAACAAAATTTTGATTTCGTTGGTCTGAGATGAGGCCTAGCCATATGTTCCTCGAAGAAATTCCTGGCTTAAATTGGATTCACAGTCCTAGTTGAGTTGCATAAACTGCACTGTGGCACTTTATTAGAAGGCATTTTCTAATAAGTGACAAGAGAGAGAGAAAAATAATGAGTCTTCCTGTTCAGGGCCCAGCACATGTTTCCATGTTCACTACTGAGACTGAAAAAGAGATCAAGTTTATTATGATTTGGAAAACTGACCCTTAAGGAGTTGGAGGAAAACTAGGAATAAATGAAACAACCAGTGTGATGGACAAGAGAATTTCTTCAAAAGTAAGAGTTTGCACGTCTCCATCCAGGTCAGAGCTTGCATGTCTTTGGTAAGATGGGACAAACAAAACAATGTATTATTTTTCAAGAAGCTCAACTTCCTCTGCAACTAGGGTCATTTTAAAGTTTGGGTTCTTAAATCCCTTTTTAAAAAAGAAATCTGAATGATAGTAACTCATAGTGTTTGTTTTCATTCTAGAGTTTTAGGTTGGTAAATAAGGAGTTGGAAGACCTCCATCAGATTCACAGCTAGGCTAGAAGATTTTTTTAAATATGACAAATGAAGACTGTAAGAAGGATATAGAATATATCAAAGGTAGAAAAAGAAGGCTACACTTTGAGAATATATGCAGATATCATGTGCTATAGCTACATGACAACAAAGTCATCACCATAAATTCTAAACTTTAATCACAACTAAAGTCCTGTACTAAGAAATGGAAGGGGTTCAGAATAAGCTTCCCCCAAAAGTGCCACTTTGGCATGTGGATTATTTTGACTTGAAGACAATTAAGGCTCAGAAGATTCAGGAAGAGCTTTTTGCCTCCCCTTAACTGCCTAAAAGAGTTTAGACAGGGGAACTGGTCCAGGAAGAGAGTTATCACCAGTGATAACTACAAAGACTGTGAGCTAGGTGTGGTGCATCAGTGGAGCTCACAGGGCCTGTCTGTTCAAATTGCTCCGAGTCCCACGGTCTCTACAGGGCATGGCAAACATCTGCATCTCCATGTGAATTGCCTTCCTCCCCCTCTGAAGGCCCAAACCCCTGCCCACTTCTCCTTAGCTCAGGATGGCATATAAGCTTCAACTGCCAAGACTGCCTGTGGGTCTCAGATTCTTATGGAGCTCCTATACATATGTAATTAAATTTGTCTTTCTCCTGCTAATCTGTCTTAAATCCATTTAATTATTACACCTGCCAAAAGAAACTAGAAGGATAGAGGGAAAATGTTTCCTCCCCTATAACATACAACATAAATATTCAAGAGGACACAAAGAAGACATAAGACACAGTTACCGCCATTGAGTAACTCAGAATCACAATTTCATCAAAGGTTCTTGGATTTCTTTTGGATTTCCATTGGAATCTTTACTGCAGACCTTCCAGTAAGATTAATATAATAGAGCTAAAGGGAAACTGAGCTGGTAGGATCAATTAATGCCACAACAGGTGATTCTCAACCTTAACAGTGCTTTAAAACAACCTGAAGAGCTTTACAAACAAACAACACACTGCAATCAGGAACCTGAGGATGGCTATAGGACTCAGGTAATTTTTAAAGCTCTCCAGATGAGTCTAATGGGCAGCCAGCATTAAGACCCACTGATGTACAGTTTATACTCTATGAGATTCTATACTTCAAAAAATGCGTAGACCTTTTCTACTAGGAAGAAAAAGAAAAGAACTCTCTGCTCCCAGTTTAAGAGATGGATTAAAGTGGTTCCACTTTTTGTGATTTCTTAGGCTGGCCTCACTACTTTCATATAGTATTTGAAAAGATCTTAGCCATTCTTTAAGTTGAATGGATGATTTGAAGAACTTGAAATAAGTATTTTGGGCTTTGCACACAATTACAAGTTCCCTGGGTAGGGAGACCCTTTCATCAAGATCGGATTGTCTACCGTTGCATTTTGTCATGTGACTTAGATGATGGCAGAAAGTCAAAGGGTAATCATCATCATCATCATCATCATCATCATCAACATCACCAGCCCATTTAATGCCTGTTATCAGTACCTTGATAGCTGCTATTTTTACACTTAGAATGGTACAGTCAAAGGCTCTTGGTAGCATAAGGCTTCTGGCTACATTCTTTTTTTTTTTTGCGGTACACGGGCCTCTCGCCGTTGCGGCCTCTCCCGTTGCAGAGCACAGGCTCCGGACGCGCAGGCTCAGCGGCCACGGCTCACAGGCCGAGCCGCTCCGCGACATGTGGGATCTTCCCGGACCGGGGCACGAACCCGTGTCCCCTGCATCAGCAGGCGGACTCTCAACCACTGCGCCACCAGGGAAGCCCTGGCTACATTCTTAATGAGTTTAAGAGGGAAAGGAACAAACAGCTGAATGGCTTGAGTTTTTTTTTTCTTGGCAAAGTCTGTTAAAATCCTAGTCTCCAGACATCCATCTTCAATTCGCCTAAGACTGCAAAGAAGAGGGGGGAAAAAAATCACAGCCCCTAATTAGGAAACCTAAGAGGAATATCCAGAAATCTAGGAGGCAGGGATATGGAACACGACTAATGTAGATTTGTTTTGCACTGACTGCACAGACTAATTCATGGTTGCTCCTCGAAATACACAAACCAGTACTGGCAAACTCTGTATGCAGCTCCTGGCACTAATCCACTACCCAGTGACTTTGCAGCTGCTCAGTGTAAACAAGAAACTACCTTGACAGTGAAATTCAATAGAACCAGGTCATTTTCTGTGCTGAAAAGGAATCCAGTGAGACCCATATGTGAGTTAAAAAGCTCGCTCTCTGTAGACTGCATACCTGCCTTCTTCTTAAAAGAGTTTTCTGCAGCTCTCAGTGGAGTCAGGGTTTGGTTCTATTTCTGCATTACTAGACATGGGAGTTGGAACAAACATCTAACTAGTTGTGCATGATAAACAGGAAGGGATACACCAGGACAGGTTCCAAAACCTGACAACAAGCAGTCTACGCAGTAGGAAAGGCTCATCAGAACTGAATGGCATGCTACGAATGTCTTGTCTTACTGTGAGACTGTCCTTTCTAAAAGGCTCAGAGTGCTTTATTTGCATGGATTGATTCATTATTTTAGGACGTCCATTCTGGAAAAAAAAAAGATGTCTTTTTGTCATATTAAAGATGATAAAACCATGGCAGGGAGAGGTTAAGTATCCTGCCTGGGGTCATAAAGAACCCTTGGTGTTTGGAATTAGACGTCAGATCTTTCTGATTTTTGGTTCATGTTTTTTCTGTTATTGCATACAAAAAACAGAGGATGTAGGCATTGAAAACAGGGAGCATCCTTAGCCCAAGGGAACATCTCTGATGTTTCTGCCAAATCATGTTTTCACTTAACGCAATAGTGCTTATAATTTTAGCATAAGATCCGATCAGAAGAGGCAGTACCACCCATCTGAGCCAAACACTTTGTCCCTATTACTGTCAGTGTGGGCAATTTAAGGATATTCCTCACTGGTGCCCACTGGAGAGTTCTAAAAATAAGACACGGCAGGAGCTCAGGGAACCCTAGGAGCCAATACTGCATTCAATATTGAAGCATTTATACTGAAGTAGATATAAAATAGAACACTGACATTTATCAGAGGCTGTTTAGACACCAATAAAGTAACAGAGGTATAAAAACCATCAGGAAAAACAAGGAGGTAAACTACAGCACATGACAAAGTTTTTTCAATAAAAGATGTTCTGGGATTGTGAAAGACCACCCCTTTCCCTCTCTTTAATACTTCCCTCGTGTCACAGGGATAGGACAGGACATAAGGTGACCTGTGATCTATTCTTTCATTTTGAGTAGAATCATTCCAAGCAGGTAAGAATCATTAGATTCATTCAGTCAAGGAGCACCTGTGGCACACGCTTTAACACACCACGCCAAGGACTGTTCCAGGTTCTATGGATACACATTGGTAAACAAAACAAACACAGCTCCCGCCCTCTACATTCTAGAGGAGGAAGAGAGACAATACATAAATACTGTCTATTATAAATTATAATATAATTTATTATTAATATATTAAATATTAATATCATTTTATTATTTATTTATTTTAATATATTAAATATTAATTAATATAATTATAAACATTCTAGAGGAGGAAGAGAGACAATAAATAAATATTGTCTATTATAAATTATAATATAATTTATTATTACTTAATATATTAAATATTAATATTTTATTAATATTTTTATTTTAATATATTAAATATTAATATTATAATATAATATAATTAAATAAATAAATAGCACTACAATGCCAGTGCTACTTCTAAGATGAAATTTAAAGAAAATAAAGTTGGTTAATGGAATAGTGACAGGGGCTGTGTTTACAAGGTAAGGTGGCCAGGGAGAACTTCTCTAAACAGGTAGCATCTGACCTGAGATCTAAATGAGAACTATTTCATTCACTCAAGTCATTCAATTCATCAAAAACTTGATCACTGTCTACTACGTACCCAGTATTGCGCATTAGAAGATGGCATTCACAAAGTCTCTGCTCCATAAGAAATATTTCGTGGTCGGAAAAGAAAGAGATGATACTGCTTCTCTGAAATCAGGAATGGTATTTGCAGTTTTATGGAAGACTTATCCAATGTATGTCTGTAGTTCTTTTGTTTCTTCACAAAATATCAAGAAAGTCCAATTTACACTGTGGCAAGGAGTGCCACCTGCCATGTCAGCAAAGGATGTCGCAGCCATCAAGCCATCAGCTGCTACAGCTGCCCCTGACGGTGAGCCCTGAGGGAACTCAGGAGGGAGACAAACAGGCTGCCTGCCACTAAGCTGTCAGCCTCTGCAGCTGCTTCCAACGGTGCACCCTGAGGGGATTCAGGATGGAGAAAAGCAGGATACTGGCCCTAGAGAGCTACGGGTGCATATCAAAGCAATGATTTCAATGAGCCCAGACTCTTGCATCTTCCCATACAGAGAGAAGAGCTAAATTCGTTAACTTGAGATGTCTGGTTTTCTTTAATTAACAATAATCTTTGATGTTCCAACTACCTGGTTTTTGTTGCAGAAACTCCTATATATCCTGGGCCCTCTATATCCTCTACATCCCTTTCCTCTTGGGAGCAGTCCCTCAGAGCGATATGAGAGGCTGCCTCCGGGGCTTAAGCCCTCAGAAAGTCTGCCGAATAAAACACGATTCTCAACTTGTAGGTTGTGCATTTTTTTTCAGTTGTGATTGAAGAATCACAAATGCAAGCAGTTTAAATAGCTTAACTGGTAAATCTTAAAATGACCTTTCATCCATTCAGAGATAGCAGGAGACCTTTTAGTAAAAGGTAAAAACAAACTTTGGAAGCCCTGAGGCACCAGCACTGCTGCCCAGGGTGCCAGGGGTCCCGGCTGGAAAAGCCCTGTCTTATACCAGGAAGGGTCTTTAAACTATTCTGACACCTAGTTTTCAGTAATCTCTCTCCCAAGCCTGTCAGTATTTTCCACCTGGATCACAGGAATAACATAAAATAATAAAATACTAATCGTGGAGACTTAGCCATCAATGAGGGCTTCTTCGCTATGGGGGAGGGGCCTCAAGACATCCTCCTCTCGAATCAAATACTGAAGCTAAGATCAAGTCCAGTCACATGTCTCACTATAGCAGACAAAGGAAGTAAAAAACAGTTTCCATAGAAACATATAATCCAGTTTGAGTAAAATCTAAAAAGGCAGTCATTTGGAGCTTTGTCCTAAGAATCAGGAGATGGCAACTCTATTTAAGCTTCTAAAACAATCTGTTGTGTGACCTTGGGCAAGTTACATAATCTCTTTGAGGCTCAGTTTTCTCCTCACTGCAGTCATTCTATGAGGCTTTCAAATATCTCTGCAGAGTCTAGTTCAGCCTGAGCAGCTCTGCTTTTTACCTGTTTTGACTGCACGTCTGGGTAAGATTTCATTGGGAAAACAGGTGCCCCGATGAAATAAGACCCCCTCTTTCTACTCCAAGATACCACTGACAGCCATGTAAATGAACGGCCAAACACTGTCAGAAAGCAGTACCATTGGGGCTAACTCCCAGTGTAACTGTAGATTAACACAATGTAACCAATGACACAGATACACGCAGGCGCACACACACACACATACATACACACATACACAAAGGTTGTTGGTTACTGTAATGAACTGTTACACTCTGTCATTTTTGCCTGATGAGGTATGACTCTATCATTATTAAAATAAGAATGCTTACTCCTAAATTGTCATTTATACATGTTAGAGTTTAAAGGCTGAGTGAATTAGAAAAACACTGAAAACAAATCATTACATGACTTCCCTGGTGGCACAGTGGTTAAGAATCTGCCTGCCAATTCAGGGGAAACAGGTTCGATCCCTGGCCCAGGAAGATCCCACATGCCGTGGAGCAACTAAGCCCGTGCGCCACAACTACTGCGCCTGCGCTCTAGAGCCCGTGAGCCACAACTACTGCACCGTGTGCCACAACTACTGAAGCCCACACACTCTAGGGGCCATGTTGTGCAACAAGAGAAGCCACCATAACTAGAAGCCCACGCACCACAACGAAGAGTAGCCCCTGTTCACCGCAACTAGAGAAAGCCCGTGGGCAGCAACGAAGACCCAACACAGCCAAAAATAAATAAATTAATTAATTAATTAACTAAAAAGAACCCAAATCATTACATGTGAACACGCTTAAAATAGATTCTGTTGGTTTCTTTCCAAATAACAATTTTTTAAGTATTTTCATTAAAAGTTTGTTAAAATGATATGAATGATCACAAACTTTCCTAGCCAGAGAGTAGATGCCAAATGACCTAAAAGTGGAGGCATAATTATAGTTTAGTGTTCCATTTTAAAACCTGTATTTCTATGAGGTGGCCTTGGGATTTTTCTCAGAAAGTGAGCAATTCAGCGTAATGGTTTGTGTGTGTTTGTGTGTGTCTGAAAGTATCCCACTGGACAATCAAAAATAGTTTATGCTCGGGGCTTCCCTGGTGGCGCAGTGGTTGAGAGTCCGCCTGCCGATGCAGGGGACGCGGGTTCGTGCCCCGGTCCGGGAAGATCCCACATGCTGCGAAGCGGCTGGGCCCGTGAGCCATGGCCGCTGAGCCTGCACGTCCGGAGCCTGTGCTCTGCAACGGGAGAGGCCACAACGGTGAGAGGCCCGCGTACCGCAAAAACAAAACAAAACAAAACAAAACAAAAAAGTTTATGCTGAAAGATATTACTAGGAAATGTTTTTAACTTATATATATGCTTTTTACATATATATACACATACATCCATATATACATGTTAATTCATACACATACACAAACAGTACATAAAATATACCATATGTTCCATGTAATGGTGGATGTGTAATTTTGCAGTGCTATGAAAATAATATTGGAACACAAGACTAATACACTAGAAGACTAGGATCCTAACTGCCACCGACCAGCGTGGACAAGACATTTGTTTTCCTTACCATTCAGTTTCCTAAATCTAGAAGGTCATCTCAAGTTCTGAAATCCTATCAAAGTCCTGACAAAACGCTTCAAGGGGACTGAAGCACCTCCTGCTCATTTCTCCTGCCAGCCTCTCTCTCCTCACCCAGCACCAAATGCACTCTGCGAAACACAGTCTCAGAAGCCGAGGCTAGGAGTGTCCTTCACACTTAAAACTTTTTTATGCCAAGTAACTCTACACTGATCTTTCAGGACCAGCTCAAAGGACTGGAACTGTCTTGGAAAATTAAGACAGCTAAGTTTTATCACAGTAAAGATATCCTTGAAAGTAAGTATTTCTCATAATTCTTAAGAACATATGTAACTTATCAATACCCCAGTACGCAATGTAAAAATAATTAAGGTTTACCAACTATTGTCATCTTTTGTATAGCCTTCAACTTACACTGTTGAAGATTCAGTGTTTTTTTTATTTTTTGGTTGTTGTTTATTTTTTAAATTGAGATACAGTTGATTTACAATGTTGTGTTAGTTTCTGGGGTACAGCAAAGTGGTTCAGTTTTTTATATATATATATATATATATATACACACACACACACACACACACACACACACACACATATACATACATATATATTTTTTTCAGATTATTTTCCCATATAGGTTAATACAAAATATTGAGTATAGCTCCCTGTGCTATATTCAGTGGGTCCTTGTCGTTTATCTATTTTATATATAGTAGTGTGTATCTATTAATCCCAAACTCCTAATTGATACTCCCCCTCTTTCCCCTTTGGTAACCATAAATTTGTTCTCTATGTCTGTGTGTCTATTTCTGTTTTGTAAAAAAGTTCATTTGTATCATTTTTTTAGATCCCACATACAAGCGATATCATATGATTGTCTGTCTGGCTTAATTCACTTATATGATGATCGCTTTTTTTAAAGAAATGAAAGGTAATTATTATCTGGAGGATCAAAGTTTGTTACCCCTAGTCTTATTGGAGGCACTATTTTACTAACAAGCCTAAAATATAGTAAAATGGAAGGAGAGGTAAACCCTCACTGAATTAATTTGTACTCCATAATTAAACTAAATGAATGCTCTATTAATAAATATAGAATGCTCAGAAACATTTAATTTTGCATTTGTCTTTTTAGTCCATTTAAATCTGCAAACCTAGAATACAGCTACATCTCTGAGTTACGTATGTCAGAATTCTAAATTCAGCAAATTATATTCATACGGATATTATTTTTATATACTCCAGTTCAGTACACCAAAAGGAAAGATACAGTCACATGTAATATTTTCCTACAGGAAAGCAGTGCTAAAAGCTGGTCAGAGTTGTAACTAGAAATGAGGCTGAAAATTAGAAGATGAATCAACTGTGATAATGTGATTTCAGGACCTATGAAAGTAGTTGTGAACAGAGAATGTCAACTCCTGAAAACAGTTTAACATTAGGGGAACCTTCATTACCAAAGTGAACATGCATCTTTATAGAAGTCAAGAACGTGGGGGGAATCTTTTTTAAACTTTTTGCACATCTAACATTGGTTATTTCCAATTATCATAAAATATATACAGTCATCGCCAGGTCAGCTTTCTATGCAATTTAAAGTCAGCGGCTCAAACTCCACACTCAGCGTGAATCCACAAGCATCTCTGAGATTTGGTTCATTGGATCGCTAGAATTTCAGAACGACGCAACATACGAATTAGGGTCTAGGGTATATTTTCGTTGGGAGCCTATATACTCTTACCATATACTGCCTGATTTCTATTATGTACACCACCCACTCACTCCCAACCTTGACTTCTAACGATTCCTCTTTTCTCCATCATCTGGGTGAAATCAGCTACCATCTCTTGGGTTGGAATTGCCGCCGGGGTTGAAAATGAGATTCCTTGTAGGAAGTCTCTGAGCTCTTGACAGCCTGCTGTTCAAATATTGCTTTTAAAAATGCTTCTGGTTGTATAAGTTCTTTATCTTAAAAATATTTACAACAGTGGTAAAGCAGCTACTACAATTCCCATTTTGTAGATAAGAATATGGGCACAAGAGCTTAACATATAAAGTCACTTTAGCCACTATTAGTAAAGACCAGTGTGTATCAAATTTGGAAGTGTCTAAGAGTCATCTGGGAAATCTTGCTAAAATGCAGATTCTAAATTAAAAAAAAAAAAGGATACGTATATATGCATAACTGAGTCACTTTGCTGTATACCTGAATCTAACACAACATTGTAAATCAACTATACTTCAATAAAATATTTTTAATGCACATTCTAATTTGATACAGTTCTGGGATAGAGTATAAGAATCTGCATTTCTAAGAATGATGATGACAGCAATGACAACTGCTCTTCTCAGGTCACAGTTTGAGGAGCAAAAGACAACATTGAACCCCAGTTTTCTCCCAAGTCCAAGCACCCCAGAAGGCTGTTGTTCCCTTTATAACTAGCATCTATTTGTCCTCTTCCTTCTCAAACCCACTGCTGGGCATCAGGATGGTAGGGCGTACCTCACATAGGGGACTCAATCTTGAACGGCTCTCCTGGCCCCTTCCCCAACCATGAAGAGGCCAATTCCTCCAGAAATTTCTAACCCTGCTGGACAAACCCTCTCTTCCACGCCCCCTCCACAAACCCTTGTGTTTTCTAATAGACCTACCAAAAGTTACCATTTATTTGAATGACTGTCTTTCTGTTTTCAAGATGAGAGAGGCTATAGGGACTTCACGACCTCTCCCAGGCTGTCTCAGGCCCGAGGGAGCCACGCCTGGAGGAGGGAACACCATCTGCAGGACCTCATCCTAGCAGAACAAGTGCAGGCAGCACATGGCAACACCCACACGGCAATCTCCACGCAAGCAAACCAGAGAGCTGGCATGAGATAAGATCCGGTGGGAGGAACGGAGAAAAGCCAGAGGAGGGAACAGAGGGCGAGATGGTCCGGGAAGCACTGTCCCAGAACAGGGTATGCTGCCCCACCAGAAGTGACCATCCGGATCACTTAGCTTGGTCTAGTCATTCTGAGGATGGTTGAAGATGGTGATGACTACCCTTTCTTAGATCATCTTCCACAGAAGCAGCAGAATGTTCTTATTGTAGCTGAACTCAAGGCACTGAAGTATTTATACTGCTTCAGTATTTCTTCTGCTTCCAGTACCTCTCAAGACTGTTTCCAGTATTTAGTTTATTGGCAGCCACAGTAGATGCAACAAGACAGCTCTTGGAATGGCAAGAAGGAGGAAGCTACAGGCTGAATCCAGAAGCTCCCTCCTCCAGTTGTCCTCACTGCCCAGAACAGGCAGCAACCCAAAGGTGTTAACACACAGCGTCTTTGCTGAGGAGGTGACCTGAATGCAGCTTGTACAAACGTGACACGGTGACAAGGGGTGGCTGACCAACAGGCTTCGGCAACAGGGGAGAGCATTACAAATGGCTTACGCTTTCACTTCCTTGATTTACACAGTGCAATGTGATGGCCCGGCCTGATTAATAAATACAGGCGACAGGGAGCAGCGACAGCAAAAACTTTACAAATGTTAACTCATGTATCCCCTGCCTCTGAGGATCTGATAATGCCAGTGTTCAATGACCCTGCAGGATCTGACGATGACACTGGAAGCAAAGAACAGATCTATGAGGCAAAATAAATGCCCACATGGGTGTGGCTTTCCAAGGGTGGCACTAGAATTGAGCACTGGACCCTTAAAATCCAAGGGGGATACACACATGGAGAATCCCTAAGTGAACAAAGAACAGGGTGGGATAACTTGAAGGGCGTCAAACTGCCCCCAATGCCTTATGGGTCATAGTTCTCAACCTCTCACTATTATTTGGGGGCAAAGAAGGGATAATTATAACAAAGATAGAAGCATACATACTAGGGAGAAAGGAAGGGTAATCATACAGGCTCCTGATGGGGAATCCTAATGCATCCTCCATTTGGAGAGTTGAAGATGGCAGCCATTACCAGGCAAATGCAAAGGTCAAGTTGGTGGATGGCCCACGAAAACCAACCTCTTAGGGTCTCATGAGAACAGAGAGTTTGCATAAATTTCAAATTCCAACTTAGAAGGATAGGAGATAATGACAGACCCATCAGATAAAGATTCAGTTTTCTCTAAGCCATTCAACACGACATCACCAGACCAAACTTCTTGCAGGTTATATTTTAACATTCAGAAATGCAGGGGCCTTTCAATGACCCACCTGGAAGGAGAATAATGGGGCAGAAATGCAATCATACAAAGACCAATCAGAGAGTGCACAGGTATGCAACTGAGCAAAAATTGTCCAGGTCAAATCCATAATTGACAAGGCAAAATTAAGATCAATATTTCTCGGGCTTCCCTGGTGGCGCAGTGGTTGAGAGTCCGCCTGCCGATGCAGGGGACACGGGTTCGTGCCCCGGTCCGGGAAGATCCCACATGCCGCGGAGCAGCTGGGCCCGTGAGCCATGGCTGCTGAACCTGCGTGTCCGGAGCCTGTGCTACGCGACGGGAGAGGCCACGCAGTGGGAGGTCCGCGTAACGCAAAAAAAAAAAAAAAAAAAAAAAAAATCAATATTTCTCGCATTTCACTAAGAGGACAGTCCCGCAATTGAAAGTAAACATAAAGATGGCAGTATTTGCACAGGATAATGCCAACGTTGCTGGTTTCTTTCCAAGGCTTCTAAGAGGGTCTTTGCCATCTATTTTCATTCAAGGAAGTAAGCTAGAAGGCTCATAAACATCAGGCATGTTTTCTCTTTAATTTCTTCTAGAATATGAACTCAGGTGATGATCTTAGCCTGCACAGGGATTTAGTAAGACATCTCTCCCTTCTCGTCCAATGTCTGCTGTACCACCTTTCAGGGTAGGAAAAGAGAAGAATGAGGTTGGAACGAGCAATGCCTCTGCCCCTCTTGCAACTTATTTTAAAGAAAATCTTTGATGGTGGAAAGGCTTAATGGGAGATATGCAAACAGAAATGAGGTGCTCCTGGCTGCTGGGACTTCAAAAGAAATAAGTGTCGCACCTTTCAGCCCTAGAGTTAAGAAGAGCTCTGCTGGCAAAGAGGAACCCTAGTGGGTAAGCAATCGACTGTGTCTACACCCCGCTTTGATGATTAAAATTTAAATCGTTATATTGAATTAGGATCAATGAAAAGCCTTTATTCTGTAATTAAAGCAGTCTCAGTTCCAATTCTCATTCATTTCTTATCTTTTAATGGGACACAGATGTTAAGTATACTAACTTTTGACATCCATATGCATGTAAATTTGTGATGCCCAGATGTGGAAATCAGTGTCTAAACAAATTTCCAAAGATAGTGGAAAATACGTGGCTTGAAAACTGATGGGCGAACCCTTCAGTGTGGGTTGAATCTGAACCAAAATAGAAGATCTCACTCTCTAGAGAATATGGTATCATAACAGAAGGTCGATAGTAGTTGAGCCAAATTTTTAGTTTAACCCACAACTTGTAAGACCTATTTGACTATTAAGGCCTTTGAAGAAAAAGAAGCCATTGTCTGGCTCACCCCCCCCGAAGGGCTGGAAATGCCAGAGGGTCTTCCTAGCATCTGGAGTATATTGCTTTGTTCATAGAAACCTATTTTGTGCTTGACCGCTTCCAGGAGATCAGAGCAAATTCATTCCTACAGGGTGAAATGAATTAATTGATATAAAGAGAACTGTTTTTTTTTTTATTAAATAGTACTCCTGTTTTTTAAAAAAAATGAATGAAATGAAATTCGCAGCATGCCCTTTTAATTTAAAAAACACACAAATCACTAGCAAACCAATACGCCTGAGAGTTTTTGCACAAGTGAAACATTCCAACACATAACCAAATTAATTCTTTATACATTCAGTAAGGCAGCAACTGAAAGAGAAACCCAAGAATTTAACGAAGAGCTTCCCAAATACAACAGTGGCGGGAAAAAATAAAGCAAGTAGAATGAATCAGAGACAGATCAAAAAATGCCTGATGGGATGCACTGCTATTATGTAATTATGAATTTAGGGACTATTTATAAAATGTCTACTGGCCCTGCCAAATGCTGGCTATATTGTCCATGAACTTGTGAAACTTCATAGCATTATGGGGTAAAAGATATGAAACAAATAATCACATAAATTAGTATAAAATTAGTGATTATGAGATGAGCAGTAGGAAAGAAAGTGGCAGGTTGTTATAGAGACGGTGATCCAATTTAAAAAGATGTGGTCGAGAAAGGACCCTCCGGGGAGGTACTGATCAGCAGGATGGTTACATCTCCAAGGTTACACCTGTGGACCACAAATAATTATAAATAACACCCCTTTTCACACTAAAAAGTGTCCTGGTTTGGATGATAAATTATGTGGCTGTCCTCCTTTGAAAGTAAGCTCCGAATAATTAATAGGTGTTAGCCTAACAATAAGAAAGAAACACTGGTGTTCCTGGGGTCTGAATGAGCTTGTTCAGAGCCTGAGGGTGGAGAGAGCTCAGTGAATTTGATAAAATCAGAAAGGACCCACACAGCTGCAAAATAACAGACGGAACGGTTCCAGATGGAGCTGGATGAGTGGGGACTCGTGGATGTCATATTCCAGACACAGGAGTTCATCTTAAGAACAATGTGAAGTCAAGGAAGAATTTTAAGTAAAGAAGTAACATCCTCCAGTTTTAAGAAACAGTCTCAGGCTGCCCTGTGGCGTGTGGATTAGCAGAGGGCAAACACTGAACAGAGAAGGCAGTTCGGAGGTTACCATGGCAGTGTCATCTAGAGAGGGGAGTGGCATGAACTAGGACAGGGCAGGGAGAGAACAGAGCTGGGTGAACCCTGGTTGTCTTTTAGATGATTGTGTGTTGGGACAAGGGAGCAGGCAAGGAAAGCAACTGTTAGTTTCGGCAAGATGTTAGGTATCACCTGAGTTTTCAAGAAGTACCTGCTGTATACCAAGTGGCAGCTTGATATACAACTGCCACTCGGTACACAAGTTGAAAAGATTGTATATTATTAACACATAGATTGTGCAGAAAAGGGTTCACCTCGCAGGCCAGATTACTCATCCTTTAAAAGGCATGTTTACAAAGTTGGCCTTTAACTGGCCTCTGGGAACCTGGATTTTAAGAGGGTTTCCGACACTGCCAGAACTGATACAATGGCTCACTTGGACTAGACTGTTAACATAAACAACATGGTTTATGTTGAACATCTACTTTCCTTATGGGAGTCTGGAATCTTGGTTCATGCCAGGCAGAAGGTGCCCACCTTACCAGCCTCCAGTGAAAACCCTGGGCACTGAGTCTCCAATGAGCCTCCCTGAGCAGTAACACCTCACACGTGTTGTCACAATTTGTTTCTGGAGGGATTAAGTGCCTCCTCTGTGACCCCACTGGGAGAGGACTCTTGAATGCTGGTGTCTGGTGGCCCTGGACTCCACCACACCCCTTTCCCTTTGCCAGTTTCACTCTGTACATTTCACTGTAATACATCACAGCCATGAGTACAACCATACGCTCAGTCCTGTGCATCCTCCTAGGGAATCCTGAAACCTAGGGTGGACCCTTGGCACAAGGATCAAATGCCAAAATGTAGACTAAAATACAGTAAGTCCCCTACATACAAGAGCGTGTTCATAAGTCCAATTTGTCTGTAAGTCCAACAGTGTTAGCCTCGGTACCCAAGTAACACAATCGGCTATCTACCGCTACCTTTACGCTTGCTTCTGGACATCCTGGGCTTGAAATAAAGATTCTGTATTACTGTACTCTATATAGTACTGTACAGTAAAGCACACAAAAGCACAACCACTTGCAGAGGTTGCACGCATGTGACAATGTACAACTGACACGCGAGCTAACTTATGTGACTGGACACGTGAAAGCACGTTTGCCTCTTTGAAAGTCCACAACTTGAAGGTTCGTATGTAGGGGACTTACTGTGTAACAGCAGATCAAAGAAGGGAGAGTGGATAATACAGGATGAATACTTCAGGGATATGACTGCAGGGACCACTTCATCTAATGACTATCAAAGCTACATGCTCTCCAAACAGGCGTTCACATGGCTTATGTTCTGGGGCTTTCTTTCCCTTCCTCAGGGAGATAAAGTCATCATACCAAGGAAAGAAATAACCGGTAACAATATATTCTTGTCATTCAGAGTAAATTTCCCAGTGTTCCTGTGCCTTGGCCACTCCACGGAGCTGAAGAGTCAAGTTTAAATTCTTCAGCTGTGGGCCACACAGAAGTGACAGAAGGGAGAGACTGGGTACTTGCAGACATCAGAGGAAAATAATGTCAGAGGCTGAGGAAGTGTTTGTGGATTTTTTTTTTTTTTTCTGACTAAAAGGTGCTTTCTTACCTTGTGGTAAAACAGAATTAGCCATCACCCACCTATTCTGGAAGGAAGCACTGAACACAGAGAGGTGAACACTGTGCAGATCTGGCGGACGGTATGTTGATTACTCACAACCTCTCCGACCATTTGAAATGATTTACTCTCTAGGATCAAGTATAAAAATACATTCTTCACAGAAAATCTTCTTTAAATACGAAATAACAATTCCAGCAACAAAAGCAAACGAGAATCCACAAAAACTTTAAGGTAATTATCTTGAGACACCGGGAGGGCTCATGCCAAGGAGCACTTCCAGAACTTCCAATGCCAGCGTCCCCGTCCCCGCAGTGAGCCACAGCCACTCCCTGCCTCCTCAGGAGACCTTCCAACACTAGCAGCCGTGTGGCTGACAGGGTCTTCGTGCTCCAGCCGGGCATCAGGCCTGAGCCTCTGAGATGGGAGAGCCGAGTTCAGTACACTGGTCCACCAGAGACCTCCCAGCCCCTCATAATATCAAACGGAGGAAGCTCTCCCAGAGATCTCCATCTTAACGCCAAGACCAGCTGAACTCAACAACAGGCAAGCTACAGTGATGGATACCCCATGCCAAATAACTAGAAAGACATGAACACAACCCCATCCATTAGCAGAGAGGCTGCCAAAAATCATACTAAGTTCACAAACACCCCAAAACACACCACCAGACGTGCTCCTGCCCACCAGAAAGACAAGATCCAGCCTCATTCAACAGAACACAGGCACTAGTCCCCTCCACCGGGAAGCCTACACAACCCACCGAACCAAGCTTACCCACTGGGGGCAGACACCAAAAACAACGGGAACTATGAACCTGCAGCCTGCAAAAAGGAGACCCCAAACACAGTAAGTTAAGAAAACACAGTAAGTTAAGAAAATGGTAATAGGAACATACATATCAATAAATGAGAAGAATCAAAATGAGAATCAAAAAATGAGAAGACAGAGAAATACACAGCAGATGAAGGAGGAAGGTAAAAACCCAGCAGACCAAACAAATGAAGAGGAAATAGGCAGTCTACGTGAAAAACAATTCAGGGTAATGATAGTAAAGATGATCCCAAATCTTAGAAATAGAATAAAGAAAATACAAGAAACATTTAATAAGAACCTAGAAGAACTAAAGAGCAAACAAACAATGATGAACATAATAAATAAAATTAAAAATTCTCTAGAAGGAATCAATAGCAGAATAACTGAAGCATAAGAACGGATAAGTGACCTGGATGATACAATAGTGGAAATAACTACTGCAGAGCAAAATAAATAAAAAAGAATGAAAAGAATTGAGGAGAGTCTCAGAGAAATCTTGGACAACATTAAACGCACCAACATTTGAATTATAGGGGTCCCAGAAAAAGAAAGACCTGAGAAAATATTTGAAGAGATTATACTTGAAAACTTCTCAAATATAGGAAAGGAAATACTCCATCAAGTCCAGGATGCACAGAGAGTCTCATACAGGATAAATCCAAGGAGAAACATGCCAAGACACATATTAATCAAGCTATCAAAAATTAACTACAAAGAAAATATATTAAAAGCAGCAAGGGAAAAGCAACAAATAACATACAAGGGAATACCCATAAGGTTAACAGCTGATCTTCCAGCAGAAACTCTGCAAGCCAGAAGGGAGTGGCAGGACATATTCAAAGTGGTGAAAGGGAAAAACCTACAAACAAGATTACTCTATCCAGCAAGGATCTCATACAGATTCAACAGAGAAATGAAAATCTTTACAGACAAGCAAAAGCTAAGAGAATTCAGCACCACCAAAACAGCTTTACAACAAATGCTAAAGGAACTTCTCTAGGCAGGAAACACAAGAGAAGGAAAAGACCTACAATAACAAACCCAAAACAATTAAGAAAATGGTAATAGGAACATATATATCAATAATTACCTTAAATGTAAATGGATTAAATGTTCCAACCAAAAGACATAGACTGGCTGAATGGATACAAAAACAAGACTCATATATATGCTGTCTACAAGAGACCCACTTAAGACCCAGGGACACATACAGACTGAAAGTGAGGGGATGGAAAAAGATATTCAATGCAAATGGAAATCAAAAGAAAGCTGGAGTAGCAATACTCATATCAGACAAAATAGACTTTAAAATAAAGATTATTCCAAGAGGGCTTCCCTGGTGGAACAGTGGTTGAGAATCTGCCTGCCAATGCAGGGGCCACAGGTTCCAGCCCTGGTCCGGGAAGATCCCACATACCATGAAGCAACTAAGCCCGCGAGCCACAACTACTGAAGCCCACACACCTAGAGTCACAGGCTCCACAACAAGAGAAGCCACCACAACGAGAAGCCAGAGCAGTGCAACGAAGAGTAGCCCATGCTCGACACAACTAAAGCCCACACACAGCAATGAAGACCCAACGCAGCCACAAATAAATAAATAAATTTATTTTTTAAAAAAAGACTATTCCAAGAGACAAAGAAGGACACTACATAATGATCAAGGGATCAATCCAAGAAGAAGATATAACAATTGTAAATATTTATGCACCCAACATAGGAGCACCTCAATATATAAGGCAAATGCTAACTGCCATAAAAGGGAAAATCGACAGTAACACAATAACAGTAGGGACTTTCACCAATAGACAGATCAACCAAAATGCAAATAAATAAGGAAACACAAGTTTTAAATGATACATTAAAAAAGATGGACTTAATTGATATTTATAGGACATTCCTTTCAAAAACAACAGAATACACTTTCTTCTCAAGTGCTCATGGAACTTTCTCCAGGATAGATCATATCTTGGGTCACAAATAAAGCCTTGGTAAATTTAAGAAAATTGAAATTGTATCACGTATCTTTTCCAACCACAGCACTATGAGACTAGACATCAGTTACAGGAAGAACTGTGTAAAAAATACAAACACATGGAGCCTAAACAATACACTACTAAATAACCAAGAGATCACTGAAGAAATCAAAAAGGAAATAAAAAAATACCTAGAAACAAATGACAATGAAAAGACGACGACCCAAAACCTACGGGATGCAGCAAAAGCAGTTCTAAGAGGGAAGTTTATAGCAATACAATCCTACTTCAAGAAACAAGAAACATCTCAAATAAACAACCTAACCTTACACCTAAAGCAATTAGAGAAAGACAAACAAAAAAACCCCAAAGTTAGCAGAAAGAAAGAAACCATAAATATCAGGTCAGAAATAAATGAAAAAGAAAAGAAGGAAAGAATAGCAAAGATCAATAAAACTAAAAGCTGGTTCTTTGAGAAGATAAACAAAATTGATAAACCATTAGCCAGACTCATCAAGAAAAAGAGGGAGACAATTAGAAATGAAACAGGAGACGTAACAACTGACACTGCAGAAAGACAAAGGATCATGAGAGATTACTACAAGCAACTATATGCCAATAAAACAGACAACCTGGAAGAAATGGACAAATTCTTAGAAAAGCACAACCTTCTGAAACTGAACCAGGAAGAAATAGAAAATATAAACAGACCAATCAAAAGCACTGAAATTGAAACTGGGATTAAAAATCTTCCAACAAACAAAAGCCCAGGACCAGATGGCTTCACAGGCGAATTCTATCAAACATTTAGAGAAGAGCTAACACCTATCCTTCTCAAACTCTTCCAAAATATAGCAGAGGGAGGAACACTCCCAAATTCATTCTACGAGGCCACCATCACCCTGATACCAAAACCAGACAAAATGTCACAGACAAAGAAAACTACAGGGCAATATCACTGATGAACACAGATGCAAAAATCCTCAACAAAATACTAGCAAACAGAAACCAACAGCACATTAAAAAGATCATACACCATGATCAAGAGGGGTTTATCCCAGATTGGCACGGACATATATACACTACTAAATGTAAAACAGATAGCTAGTGGGAAGCAGTCACATAGCACAGGGAGATGAGCTCGGTGCTTTGTGTCCACCTAGAGGAGTGGGATAGGGAGGGTGGGAGGGAGACGCAAGAAGGAGGGGTTATGGGGATATACGTATACATATAGCTGATTCACTTTGTTATACAGCAGAAACTAACACACCATTATAAAGCAATTATACTCCAATAAGATGTTAAAAAAAGATAATTATCTTATAGCCTTGACTACCTAATCTCTCCTGGCCACCTTTCTTTTTTCCTCTTTTTTTTTCTTTTTTCTTTTACATGATCTTGAAAAGGCTGGTCAAATGAATGCTGTCTTTTACTCTATCAGATATGCCAATACTTTATTGGGTTAAATCCTCTATTACTGATAGCCATATCTTTAGGGAAAAACAATATTTACTGCATTTTCATAATTATGAACTGTCCAAGTATTCAAGTGAGAGTGCTAGATATTAGCAGAAAGCAGTAAAAATAGAAATAGTCCCTGTTCTGTAAGATTTTCACATAGGACCACCACTGCTTTGAATAAAAGGTCTCCCTTCTGATTTGAGGTTCCCAAAGCACTCAAAAATATTATCCATGTAATTTCCCAGTAGTTCTATGAAGAAAGGAGAATAGCTCTGTATTTGGGGGATTTTGTTTTTGTTTATAAATATGAATACCTAAAGCACTTGAAGGGGAACACAAATGAATATTTTGCCAAAGAAAGCTGAGGGTAGGCTGAGGTACTCCCATTTCTCCATCCACCTATTCATCCAAGTAATGCATCAGAGGCAAGTGCCAGGTTCTCACCTAGATTTTGGAGATACAGAAAGAATACTTACCCAACTTACATTACTCTTGATCTAAATAGAGATTGGCCCCTGTGCATTTCTCATTACTACAGCGACCTGATAATTATAATGACAAGATTTCTTGCAATGGGAGAAATAATACCTCTTCATACTCACATAAAAATTCTTCTATTTCCTTAATGTTCATAATCTATGGATGACACAGAAGCTGGCATTAGTTTGTCTTTTTTTTTTTTTTTTGGTGTAGGATCTCATCATACTTTTCGCTTTTATGTTTGCTTTAAACAGCTTTATTGAGGTGTACCTTATAAACCATAAATTCAGTCTCCTTAATTTTCATTTCCTTTAGACAGTAAAAATAAATGCTGTTCATAAATTTCAAGTTATCCAGATGTATAAAAAGTAGGAAATAAAACCCCCAAAACTACTTCAATACTATTCTTAGTTTTTAATATATCATTCCATATTCTTCTTCTCAGCATAGAGATACATGGTTTTTTGAATATTATTTCAAATAATCTGTATATACAGAGAAGTCACTTGTCATTAGTGGACAAACTGTTTGTGTTAGTGTACAAACTCTGTAAATAGTTTCCAGAAGAAGAAACATAAATCCACCACAAATCCGATTCTACTGTTCTATAACTTTCCATGTCAGCATATAGTGACTACATTGCATGTCATAGTGACTACATTGCACTGCTTTCATAAATTATTTAACTTTATTTGGTGAGTATTTAGGTAATGTCCAATTTTTCATCATGTAAAGAATCATAAAATAAATATTCTTATACATAGAATTTTCTTCTGCATAGGGAGAACTAGTCCTGTGACAAACCTCATTAGTTCCATGACAGAATGGTCAGGTGGTTTGCTTAAAATATACCTACATCACTTAAACATCTAGGGCTAAGAAGAAAAAGAGAGAAAACAATGAGAAAGAGAGAGAAGAAAGGAGAAATGGAGGAGGGAGAACACGAAGAAAGAAAGGGAGAGGAGAAGGAAAAAGAGGGAAGGAAAAGAAATTCCTAAACCAGATATATATTTATTCCTTTAGCCATATGAAAGTTGAAAGCTGAGATCAACTTTGTTTAAGTTCTACAGTGGATTATTCCAATCTAATGCAAAACTTCTATAAAACTAGAAAAATGCCTCTTTGGACAGTTAAAATTCTATTTCTTTCCCCTTCCCTTAAATACTTCCCATCAGAGCCACAAAATAGTCACGAGGTGGTTTGAGGTGAAAATAGCATCCATGTCTGAAAGACCCTATGGTAATGAAAGGGGAGGGGCATGTCTCCCTTGAATCACAGGTGCTCTTCATTTTCAGTAATTAAAGTCAGGCACTCAAATCCATGCATTTCATTGGTGCTTTTCATATTATGCAAAGACTACACTGTAGAGGTCTTTAATTTGGTGAGTACTATTTGCAATGTGACAGAAAAGATTCCTAATTTACATAAAGCATTGCTGAGAATGATCTATATGATGCTGTGATATAAAAAGCTAAATGCAAGTCATTCCTCACTGAAGATGATCTGAAATAGTACTGTGTCAAGGGGGTCATTAGATTACAGAGGATAAAAAGCAGGAATAGGGGTTCGATATTTATTATATTTGTATAATCACCTTAAGTGTCCTGTTGGAGCTAACTAGTATACAAAGAATAGTAGTTTCCTCAAAAAAAACCAAAACAACACAAAACTTATTTTTAAAGAACAAAATATATAAATGTTATCAAATAGATCTCATTGACATCCATCTTATTACAAGGAGAAGCTCTACAATTCTTGCTTTTTATGAATGTAAATAAATGCTTCAAGAATTACTAAAGAATTATCTGTACCATGAGGTAACTCTGGTAGCCAAAGGCTGCAAGAGGACACAGTTTACCAATTTCTGTGGAATCTATCTCCCATGTGGTAGGCCAAATAACGCAGCCTCTTTACTCCTCAAGATGTCCTCATACTAATCCTCAGAACCAGGGAGTATGTTACCTTTCGTGGCAAAAGGGACTTTGCAGATGTGACCGTGCAGTAGGAGGAAGATCTTGCATTATCTGAGTGGACGCAATGCAATCAAAATGGTCCTTAAAGAGGAAGATGGAGATATATCAATAACTTTGAGAAGAAGGGTCAGAAAGATGAAACTTTGCTGACTAAAGATGGAGGAAGGGGCCACTTGGGAAGGTTTGTGGGCAACCTCTAGAAGCTGGAAAGTTCAATGAAACAGATTCCCCCTGGAGAACCTCCAGAAAGAAAATATAGCCCTTCTGATTCCATGAATTGAGCCTAGTAAGACCCATATTAGAATTCCCACCTTCAGAATGGTAAACTAATAAACCTGTGTTTTTTTAAGCCACTAAGATTGTGGTAGTTTGTTACAGCAGCAGTAAGACACTAATACATATCATTTCTCCATCATTAAGTTTGAGAACTGAAACCATGACATACTCCAGTTCCTATGGTAATGAACACTGGAACCAGGCAAAAGGAAATGCTTTTTTTGTTTTTGTTTCTGGAAAATAAGATTGTAAACTATGTAAAATACGTGACTCAACAGCAAGACTTGTTCACCAATACTCACACCCTGATCTCACTGTGCCCTCCAGACCAGTTTATACACCCAAAACTGCCCAATCCTGACCAGTTCCTCACCTTGCAAGACCTACCTCAAACTCACCCACCTAACTAGGTCTTCTATCTTACAAATATTCTCCATCATCTTCCTCCTCTTGCAAGGCTACTCCCCAAGTAGGTATTCTTCTTTACTAAAATAAGTCTACAAAACTTATTTGCTTAATCAACAGATTGTCCTATTTTGGAGAAGGATACACACAGATGGGGTATTTCTTTCATGGGTATACCTGGAAATATCTTTATATGGCTATAAAGGCAAAGACACGTGGATCTAGAGTACACTTTAGACTCCTACTAAGCTGAGAGGGGAAATTTAACAATGGAATTCCAGAGATGAAAATGTACATTGATTAAATATCACACTTTTTCATTTGTGTGTTGCTGTATTTTTTTAATTATACACTCAAATTCTGGATGTATTTGTTTCTCATATTGGGACAAGACCATTTCCAAAGAATAATTTGGTTGGCCTGTGTTGGATAGAACAGATCTGGAGCTGAGGAATGATGAGAAGAAGACTCCCGTGAATCTACCTGGGGGAGCATCTGAGATGGCTTTTTCCTCCCCTTCATAACCTTGTATTTTACAACATTAAGGTTGAATGAACCTCAACAGAACGAGGTCCAGTTTCGTCAAAAATGTCTTTATCAAGACGGTTCCAACTATGCCTAAGGCATATGACATGCTTAATGCCACTCTCCCAGCTTTAATTCCCTCCAGTCTGTGCCTGGTTGCCAGTGACAGATGAGAGGACAGAGACTGAATCCATATAAGCTCCAACTTCTCACAAAGCAAAAAGACTCATCAAATGTCTTAAAGCAGTTGGACATTGTGGCTAAAAGCAATTGTGTTTCTGCATATGGAATTTAGTTTTTGTTCTTGTGCTGTTTTTTTTTTTTAAAACTCTCTCATAACAATAAGGAGAGGAGGTTAATGCATTAGTTTAACCAGTTCAGATGACAACGAAGAAGACTTATCATCCATTACATCCAAGTTATCTGTCAGTTGGAACTTGATTTTCCCTAGAAAACATGACCATTTAATCAATAAGGAGGAACTAACGAGATATTTGAAAATGGAATACATGCATCAGTACATTTAGAGAGACTTTGCTAAGATTAATAATGAGCCAGAGTGTTATCAATGAACAGGAAAAATATTTCTTTTGCGTGTTTACTTAACAAAAAGAGCACTTTTGTTTTTTTTTTAAACGTTTTATATATTTCACTTTGATCCTATTCCTTTAAGATTCTGATTCTCAGAATTCTTCTCTTCGGAATTATTTTTTCCTTATATCGTACCCAACACCAAGAGAGTTCTCTTAAAAGGATCTTATGTAAAATGAGCACTGCCATCATTGATGATAACACTAGCCACAACAATAGTTAATATTGGCAATAACTACAATTATGGAGGATTTACTATGTATGGTGAGTTTTTCAAACCTACTTTAAGTTAACACTCTTAATAGGTAGGTATAACAACTAAGTACCTTCCTTTAACAGGCAATGATGATTATAACTGTATCTAGACAGCCACATACATATTCTTTCTCATTTCCTTTAACTTCTCATTGTTTCTATATATCGCCCTAAGAGACTGATTTTTTTCTTATCAGTCAGAACATTAACTTCTAGAATTACATTAAGGAGGTGAACCGTGGTTGCAAAATCCTTTCTATACCACAAAGTAGTTTTCAGGTTTGTTAATATATATATTTCATCTTGTAAAGGAAGAAAGGGCAACTCATTTAGCAAGTCATAATATTCCTTTCTGTTTATTATAAAATAGGCAGGGGAAGAACATGGGGGTTTTTGCAGGTTAAACAGTGGGCATCAGATTCTCCTAATTACAGTCATGGTATGGTATCCACAGTGCAAATCTTGACCCAGTTCTTTTCTACTCAAAATGTGGGTCAAGAACCTACAGCCTCTGCATCACCTCCAACATCTTAGAAATGCAGAGCTCTAGGCCTTACCCCGTTCTAACAAGATGCCCAGGTGATTTGCATGCACATTAAAATTTGATAGCAAAGCCCTAGTTCTTTTCTCTTACAGCTTGAAAAAGCCATAAGTAACAGGAATCAAAAAAAAATAAAATAAAAAAGGCAGGGCCACTCAATCCTAGCATTAGACACCATGGCAGAACATGACCTACAAAGTCAGAATCTCCATGATGGACCCTGAGTTTCTGTATTTGTAAAGAAAATTCCACACAGGTGATTCTGATGCATCGGTACTGTTGAAAACCACAGGTAAAAGTTTAAAGAATCTTATTTCCACCCAGTTAAGAAATAATCCACACACACACACACACACACACACACACACACACACACACACACACACACACTCCAAATGTTCCTCTGTCTACTTATCAACTCTGAAGTTCATGAAAAAAACACAAAAAGCAACCAAAATAAACTATGAATGGATTCAGTGAGAGGAACCACACTAGTCACCCCAAGAGATGCTGACATCTATTTTTAAAAGTGTGTTATTCCGTAGAGAATGGACTTGAGGACACGGGGAGGGGGAAGGGGAAGCTGGGCCGAAGTGAGAGAGTGGCATAGACATATATACACTACCAAATGTAAAATAGATAGCTAGTGGGAAGCAGCCGCATAGCACAGGGAGATCAGCTCGGTGCTTTGTGACCACCTAGAGGGGTGGGATGAGCATGGTGGGAGGGAGACACAAGAGGGAGGGGATATGGGGATTTATGTATACATATAGCTGATTCACTTTGTTATACAGCAGCAACTAACACAACAATGTAAAGCAATTATACTCCAATAAAGATGTTAAAAAAGAAAAGCGTCTTACTCATTTTTACTCAGCTGGGAAACCTGAGGTTTTCAACATAAGAGTGTGTTTTCACTTCTAAATGTTGACTCTCTTAGCAATGCCCAAATTTTACCACCAAAGATAATTTATTCAAACACATTCTGGAACAAATCAGTCACTCTCAATACATAAAATCAGACAAACAAACAAAAGAGAACAGCCACTGCAGAAAATAACATGTTAGAATCTTGATAGCATGGGCTAATTTTCACGTATCTTTGTATCTACAGCACTGAGCATGGGGATTACACATAGGAAGAATGTCTGTGTTTAACTGAATTCACTGAAAGCATGCATACAGATTGGTATGAGTACTAACTCCCACCGAAACACTAGAGTCACGCCATACACTTGCCAGGGACCTATTTGATCTTACAACCCTTTTATTTGGGCTACTCTTCCAAGGCTGTAGGACATTGATTTAAACCTTTGAGGCTGTGCAAACGAGGAAACACTTGCTCAAAGTACGGCGGACAGAAGATTCAGTGCTCAGCATCTTAGGGAAAAGGAGACAATTTAAAGAGTTGTCAATTAGTTTCCATTTCCAAATCTTCCTTCCCTCTTAAGAGAAAGCTGATTCCTGAACAGGACTTAAGAATTTCCTTGTCAGTATTATTCCTTACTCACTCTTGGCCCTTTCCTCATACTTTTGTGTGCTACTCTTTTGGAAATCTGGTATTCTTTCTCTTCCCAACTACTTATCCCTTCACAGCCTGCTTTCAGAAAAGAACTCAGGTAGCATTCATTTACACACTATTATATTCCCAAATACATAGAACACCCCTTCAAAAATTATTTTTAGTGTTGTCATAATGAAAATAATAGCTGACTTCTATTGCATACTGACTAGGTCCCAGTCACCCTCTCTAAATATATGTACTCAGAAAATCTACTGAGATGGATAATCTAATGATCACTGCATCATCCTCATCCTGCCCACGAACACACTAAAGATCAGAGATGCTGAGGAAGTTATCCAGACTTGCACAGCCACCATGTGGCCTAGCTAGAGAATCAGCTCCAGGGTCCTCACACTGAATCTCAATTCCGCTTTTCTCTCTACTGTTTTTTATTTACTGAAATTATTCACTTAATATTGAAGAACTTAGCCGCATTAGCAAATAGAAGCTCTTTTTTAAAAAATAAATTTATTTATTTATTTTTGGCTGCATTGGGTCTTCGTTATTGGGTCTTAGTTGCTGCGTGCGGGGTCTCTCTAGTTGTGGCGAGAGGGGGCTACTCTTTGTTGCTGCGCGTGGGTTTCTCATTGCGGTGGCTTCTCTTGTTGCAGAGCACGGGCCCTAGGCGTGCGGGCTTCCGTAGTTGTGGCGTGCGGGCTCAGTAGTTGTGGCTCACGGGCTCTAGAGCACAGGCTCAATTGTTGTGGTGCACGGGCTTACTTGCTCCACGGCATGTGGGATCTTCCCGGACTAGGGCTTGAACCCGTGTCCCCTGCAATGGCAGGGGGATTCTCAACCACTGTGCCACTACCCAAGTCCCAAATACAAGCATTGTGAGCAGGCAAAGAAGGCAATTTCAGAGAAGGGACATATCTCTGAAAACTGCTCAGGCCCGAGGTTCTCATACATCATTCTGCATCATTCTCCCCCGCTATGGGGGAGGGGCGGGTTCTTTCTTGCTATCGTTTTGCAAATTACAATAATCACATTTTACAAGTGACTTCTCATTGTCAGTGTGACTCCCCCTCATCATCTCCTTCAGAAGAGTCTCAGTTTTAAAGGGGGGAAAAAAAAAGTAAGCCCTGCCCGTATCATTTTCTACCAGAACTTTCAAAAATAAAAAAAGAAACTCAAATTGTCCCTTCTCCACAGTCACAGATTTAGCCACTTCTTATGTTTAAATTTCACGTGGAAAGCCTCCTGCGTGTCACTTTTGATAACAAACAATCCAGGATACTCTTCAATGCCATTTCTTCAAGTGTATTTTCTTTACTGCTCAAACACGATAAATGAGGGGAATCGAAAGAATTTTTCATACGTCACAGATTCCATGCAGCCAGAGTTTGGTTAAAAATACAGCGAGAGCTCTTAAAAAATTATAACCTAGACGATTTTTTTCCCTCCTCAGGCTTTTTGTCGATTTCCCTTTCACAGCACTGTCTCCTTTTACAAAAAAAAAATAATTAACAGAAGAAATCACTCAATCTTCCAGTTAAAATACAATGAGGAACTATGGTTAGAAAGGCAAGCAATTAATTTACTGGCTCTCAGAGCTGAGTGATTTCCCTATTTAAATCGTGTGTGTGTGTGTGTGTGTGTGTGTGTGTGTGTGTGTGTGTGTGTGTGTGTGTGTGTGTGTGTGTGTGTGTAAAGAAAGATATACCCAATTTCTGCTTTTAGCTAACGATTGTAATAATTTCTATTGGAAAGTCCATCTTTAAATTTGAACACATGATGGTCTTAGAGAGTTTGGGTTAAATGGCTTGAAAATCAGTGATAGCTAACTTTCTTCTTCTTTTTCCACTTAGAAATTTTTGCTAAAAAAGGAGAAACTAGCGAGAAAGAAGTTAAAAAAGTCATATTAGGCCTGAATGTTGACATTTCAAATACAGAATAATCCCTTTTTTAACTCTGAGTACATACAACAACTGTTCTATGCTACCAGACATGGCTGAGAACTAAATTAATAAAATAAACCAATTATAGACATCATTGAATCATGGTTAGAAGGGGAAACTGAGGCCATCTACTACAACCAAATACAAAATTGTTGCTTGCATATGGTTAGAGACGTCAGAAATTCTTGTGAAACATGAGAAAATTTTTCATCTAGAAAGAAGACCATCCCTTTGTATTTAATTCAACAAAATCCCAATCCCAGCAACTTTTTTGTCAATATTGACACACTGAATTTAAATTTGTATGGAAAGGCAAAGGCACTAAATAGTCAACAATTCTGAAAAAGAACAAAGCTGGAGGACACACCCAACCCCGTTTCAAGACTTACTATAAAAGGATAGTAATCAAGAGAATGCAGTATTGGTAAAAGGGTAAGATAAGACCAATGGAACACGAAAGCTGAAAAGGGTACCTCCTGTTGTTGTCTTTGTTGAGAACAGGAAGACAAAAGGATGTGAGCACAAAGCAACTAGGGTGACCCTGTCTAATAGAGTAACCGTCCCCGCTGGGAAGTGGCATGTAGGTTTCAGGCGGTGCGGAGCTACAGAGTTTGTGTGCAGAATGACAGCTTGAGCAAATCAAAAGAAATTCACAACCAGGGAAGATCGATACCTTATCACTTGCATTGTTTAAAAGTGGACTGGACAAAGAACTAGAGGCTCGAGTGTCAGGAGCAATTCCCTAGGCTGGCAGGCAGGGAAGGTGTGGATGAGACTGCACAGACCTTTCCCATCTTAATTTCTATGATTCCACAGCACTGGCAAACCCAATTTCACTAGGGAAACAGTGTGCTGAGCCGTGGCTGCTACCCAAGGTCTCCTCTGATCTTACACCGGCGTTCTCAGGAGACCGCTTGGGGTGCATCTTCAACACATGGCTCTTTTCACCGCCTCAGCTTCAGTGCCTCTCCCAAAGGGCTCCCATGTAATTTACCATTCTTTCCCACAGGTTCCAAAGATAAGCCCCGTGCCTTCTGGGGCATCTAGACTGGTCTAGCTGCTGCCAGACTATAAACCCCACAGACCCAAAAAAATGTAAACTCCAGTCAGACCAAACTCCAGGGCTACATTTATGGTAGGTAGAGAAAAACCTTCCTTTGGGGGCGCAAATATCTCCAAGCACCTGTCGAGTTAAAAAATCGGAAAGAAATAAAGTGTCACTTTTACCTGATAATTAATTGCATGATCTGTAAATGTGGGTCAATGGCTCACCTCTTTCTTCCCCTTGTCCCAGTTTGGGTTTGTGCAACGGCCACCATCTGTAACTTTGATGAAGAGCCCTGCATTTCATGAGGCAGTCCCAAAGCACTTAAGGAACAAGCAGACTTGCTGGAAAGCAAAATTCCACCAAATAAGTGGGCATTGACAACAGAAGGGGCTTTTAGAGAGTGGATTCTGCCACCATGGACTTGAAAGATACAAAATGCTTCCAAGCTAACTAAATGGCGAGGAAGCAGAGAGACTGGGACACAAGCAAGGCGTGTCTGAATGTATAGATGCAGATGCCCCTACACTGACGGTAATACCCATGTGTCAAATCAAGTATTCACTGAATCCCTATTCTATGTGCCCAGCCTACTCTAAACACTGTGGGAAATAGAGCTAATTTATAAACACACCCATAATTTTCTAAGACAACATTTTTCTTGTTGTTGGGTGCTTTTGCTGTCATGCACACACGTATATTTGATGGACTTAGCTTTATGAAAAAATCAGGACATTTGGGATTGACATGTATACACTGCTATATTTAAAACAGATAACCAACAAGGAGCTACTGTAAAAAATAAAAAATTAAGAAACAAAAAAAATTAAGAATATTTCAAGTACAAAACAAGGTCATAACCCAGAAGCTAAGCTTTAGTCTATAATTTATCTTAAATCCCACCTGTTCAGCCTCAGTTTCTACTTCTCCCTACAATCAGCCACAGGTTACACTCTTCCATGCCGCCAATGTTTTTGCCCACACCATCCCCCTTCCTGAGATGTCCTTTACCTACTTATTTATCCTTTAGTTCCTATGGAAAGATCTTTTCTCCCGGAAACCTCTCAGGTAACATACGTCAGTTCTCCCTCTATGAACTCAAAGGAATGGGTATAAAATTATCTAATTCTAACAGCACTTCTCAACCTGCCCTATAATTTTCATCCCCTCTATATGACTGCAGGCTCTTCAAAGGCAATATCTAATTACTATAATATGTATACAGATTTTCCCCACCCTTAACTAGGACATTTAACTGGAACACTTGTTTGTGACAGGCGTTGCAGGAAATGGTGCAGATTAGTGAAAGCAACACTAGTCCTAAGTTAAAAGGCATGGGGGTCCCAGCCTGGGCTCTGGTTCTCCCCGGGGGTGAACTGCTGGTCAGGTCACTGTGATGAAGGTCCTTGTCCAGAAAATCATTATGATAATAAACTGCCCTCTTACTGAATTGCTTAAATCTGATCATTGATATGAAAGTGTTCTTTAAATTATAACAGGCTATCAAACCATCACGAAATGCATGTTCTTCTCCAGTACTTCCCAATGGGGAATATTTTAAGCGAGGTTCCATCCAAATCTGAACTGACTGGGCCTGTGCAGTCTTATGGCAGGAAATTCCTGGCACTTTCAGTCAAAAGGAGATGATGTAAGTATTAACAAAATGTCTATAATATCTATAAACTAAGAGAGTGGTTATGATCAAGGATATAAAAGTGAGACACAAACTTTCACAGAAGCTTCACAGTCACAGTCATAGCACAGGGGCACAGACAACCTCCCCAGTATACTGGGCTCTGTCAACAAGCAATGTTTAAGCTGGCGGGTGTGAATGTCCTTTCTGAGATGTGACAGTAGGAACCAAGTCCAGTCACCATCACTATAAATCTGCAAAGCAAAAAACTCCTTTGCAATTCTCATTCATCTTTTAGAATTATTACCAATAAAATATCAAAGCTCAGTCTCAAGACAACACAAAAGATAAAGTACTTTAGCCAGTAAACTCTAAGTTGAATAAAAAACTGTATATTTTTAAGTAAATAATAGATCTCGCAAAATCTCAAATCAACAAAAGGAAACGTTACTTTTTCAAAATCAAAAAATAAAAAGGGGCATCTCTGTTCATAATTGTGTAAGCTAAGGACCCCGAACAAGTTCTGTCTTCTCTTAGAAGAAGTGACTTGAGGCAATTCTGGAAGTCTCGCCAATGTTCTTTTCTCTTCTCTTTAAGGACATCACAGACGTGTAAAGGAGAATAAGAAATACAGCTGTCTGGCCTGAGTTACATATCAAAAAATACCATCAACTTCCTGTAGGGGAAAACACAGAACCTTAAATTCAAAGCTTCTAGATGCCTTTTAATTCACCTTGACAGATTTTATCTTAGCCTCTGCAGAGCTGTGAAGAACTCCTCAAGGTTATTTGAGATTGCTTTATGTTGGGCGTATGGTGTCAAGATTTGCAGGAACCTGTTACTTAAAAATGTATTTGCAGGGGCTTCCCTGGTGGCGCAGTGGTTGAGAGTCCGCCTGCTGATGCAGGGGACACGGGTTCGTGCCCCGGTCCGGGAAGATCCCACATGCCGCGGGGCGGCTGGGCCCGTGAGCCATGGCCGCTGAGCCTGCGCGTCTGGAGCCTGTGCTCCGCAACGGGAGAGGCCACAACAGTGAGAGGTCCGCGTACCAAAAAAAAAAAAAAAAAATGTATTTGTACTGAAATAATCCATAATTACAAAGTTCTATTAAAATCCCAAAGGCAAATGAATCCCTTCAAAGCGCTACAACATTCATTTTTGATATCACATCTAACCTTCAAACAGGTGGTCCTGCAGGTGTGGCTGAACGACATCCACTCACCTTTTAAGTTAATGAAGATTTAATATGAAATGAAAACTCCAGCACAAAACAAAAGCAGCAGAAATCTGTGACAAGAAAGCATGAAAAGGAATCAACGGTTCTGTCAAATCAAGCCCAGGCGAGTGTGCAAAGCACAGGGTGACTATATGCTTTGTGATAAGGCTTTAGGCTAAAATCAAAGGAGCAAAACTTCAATATTTCATGTTATCGTAGTGGCTTGGCAGGGCTAAAAATTTAATAAGCGCTATCTAAACGCATGGCACTGCTCCAGACTGGAGGAAAAAAAAGATGCCTGAGATTAAGCATTCTAATGACTACTTACTGAAACTTAAAAGAATATAGATCATCATCTCTGGAATTAAATTACTCACTCTAAGTAATAATAGTTAAAAAACATCCAAATGGCCCAGAGCTGAGTCTGGTGGAAGATAGGGTAGCAGAGCTGGTGATTAGGTGAGGATCTCACTAAAGGCGAAACACTGAGTGAGGGGCTTGTGTGGGACAAATAGCTGGGAGGCATCTGTTAACAGAGCTGGAACAGCTGGCCCGGCTCCTAAGTCTGCAGTTATAAGTCACCTAGGATTCAGGGCCCTGCAACAGGCAGAGGTAAAAAGAACAAGATAAATTATTTGGACTCTAAAGGCAAAATTTAAGTGTCATGTGCTCCGTAAAATCTTTCATGATCACCCCAGTCAACCCACACAGATCTCATTCTAATTCCTAGAAGTTTTCTCTTCCACTCCTTTGGAACATTCAGGAAGCTGATTTTTAATGCTGATTATCATACTAACTTGAATACCTATAAGGTACTCTATTTAACTAGATCAATAATTTCTCTGGCAGAATTTTTTTTCATGTACACACAGCTCTTTGTGTCTGTCCACAGAGTTTAACACAATACCTTCCTCTACTCATTATCCAGTGAACATGTTTTGGTTGATTAGAAGGTAAGGTCTAGAGCAAGGGGATGGCATACATAATGTTAGACAAATCGATAATCTTCAGGACTTCTTTATTTCTCTTGAAAATGGTCATGAAAACCGCTATAGGTTTAAGAACTTTGACACAAATATATACGTACTATCAGTTTCCACACAACAAACACAGATGAACTGACATATTGCTGTAACTGTCAGTGTACATCACTCCTAATTGCATAAGATCCCAAATCTTCCTTCCTCATCTAATTTGTAATTTTACAGTAAACTTTTTGCTTTCTCTGCTTTATGAGCTCAAGTTCAAATAAGCCTCCCTTTCAACTTTCTAATCTAGAAGCCAGAGTCTTACAAGCATGAAATTATAATTAAAAAGTAAAATCAACATTAACAAAAAATCATACCCAAGGAATCCTTCAGTGGTATTCCTCCCGAAAAGCTTTCAACATTCCCCTAAATAAAAGATCACGCCTTAGAAAGCAACATCATTCTTTCAGACAGGATGAAATGTTCGTGTGCCCCATATTATATTCTTTAACTTTTTTTTTTTTTTTTTGCAGTACGCTGGCCTCTCACCGCTGTGGCCTCTCCCGTTGCGGAGCACAGGCTCTGGACGCGCAGGCTCAGCGGCCATGGCTCACGGGCCCAGCCGCTCCACAGCATGTGGGATCTTCCCGGACCGGGGCACGAACCCACGTCCCCTGCAACGGCAGGCGGACTCTCAACCACTGCGCCACCAGGGAAGCCCCCATATTATAATATATTCAAATATATTCAGACATATTTATGTGTGTGTGTATATATAAATATAGACAAGTATACAACATGTCAAAGTGTACATTGTTCAGGCTACTAGAAGAGGAAGCCTTAACCTTATGAAGCCCCGATATTCCCTGCGTCTCTCCTCACAGAGCCTTCGTGTAAAGGTGAGCCGCAGTGTTTGTTTTCTCCTCACTGAGTCGCTGGCTTCCCTAACTTGGGATCTCAGATGGAGATTCTAAGGCAACAGAGAGTCCAGGGACACTCAGATGGCTGGGGATGCAGAAGATAGATAGGATTGCAGCCATGCAATTGGAGGTGGGTCTGGCAGACAGACGTTAGGGCAGGATGCCCCCCGGGAAGTCAGGAAAACCCACTGGGGGCAATGGTGGGAAAGGGTCAGGCAGACAGAAGTGCCAAGTACAAAGAATACAAAGAGAAGGAAAGGAACAGAACAGATAACATCAGATCCAGAGATGGTGGAATCCACCAGGCTTAGTGACGGACGGTGTGAAGAGAAAGGATAATGAGGTTAAGATGCCCATCCTGGGGGCCTAAGGAATTGGTGTGACGCCATTTACACAAAGGGGAAAAGAGGAAGGTGGATTGTTTCATGGGGTTGGTGGGAGATAAGCTGAAATGGAGCTAAACAAACTGGGCAGCGTCACTCTCAATGGGAAGGACACTGGAGAGGCAGTCAAGCACCCTCACCGAGCGGCTGTGTGACCTTGGCAGACACGTAAACCACCACAGGCTTCGGTTATCTCCTGACAAATGAGCAGGCTGAATTAGATGACTTCTATTCTTTCCTCTGCTCGAGAGACTACAGCTCAAATGTTATCACTCCCATTTCCACAATCAGCAATATAGGAAATCAAAAGAAACATCCATTCTCCTTGACATGGAAGGGAGCTCTAAAATAAGAGCTCTAAAATAGAGAAATGTCTTCTATTCCTTTTTCTAGGGCTTTCCCCCAAATCCAAAGAGCAGCTCCACACCTGCAACCTGACACCATCAGGGACTTGGCCCTTTGCTCTTTAGCGATGCCAGTGAGGCACAATGATGGGAAGGCGATTTGACTGGGACCACGGGCGGAAGCCCCCAGCCCAGAGCTACAATTCCAGGCTACACCTGAGCCATTCCTCAGCCTTCCTTCCACAGGGCTCTACCATCCTCAGCACCTTGAAAAGCCAGGTGTGGAACAGAAATACCCAGACTGCTCAGCGCTCTCCATCACTCCCACTAGCCAATGTAGAAGAACGAGTTCAAAAACTTAGGGACTTAGCAACAGACTTGTGGTTGCCAAGAGGCAGGGGAGATGGGGGCGGGATGGATGGGGAGTCTGGGATTAGCAGACGCAAACTATTATATAGAGAATGGATAAACAAGGAGGTCCTACTGTAGAGCACAGGGAACTATATTCGATATCCTGTGATGAACCACAGTGGGAAAGAATATGAAATAGAATATGTGTGTGTGTGTGTGTGTGTGTGTGTGTGTGTGTGTGTGTAACTGAATCACTTTGCTGTACAGCAGAAATTAACACAACACTGTAAATCAACTATACTTCAGTAAAATAAAATAAATAAATAAAGTGAGAAAAACTTAGGGACTAATGGTATAAGCACCGTGTCCTGGGTGGTCACAGGCTTTCCAGAGCACTGGGAACCAGAAACCAGGCCGGGATCAGGCAGGTGCAGCCCAAAACAGGGGCTGGGCACTGAGGTTGGGGAAGGATGCTCCCCACTTTTAGCAGGAGACTTTGAATGTGCACCCTTACAGGGTAGGACAGGGTTTGGATATGGGGCAAACTGGAGGGGACGAACCTTTCGACACTATCTGGGGCTTGGAGTTCAAGGGTACGAGCAGGAGTCAGCCTCAGACAGCCTGGGTCATGGGGTCGGCAGGCCAGGGAACCTGAGCCAAAGAGCACACCCGGGGCCTGCCGAGTGATTCTGAAGTACAGGAGCCTCTGCTTCCAATGGGATGTTCCCCATCCTTTTCAGCCTGACATGAAATGCAAAGCTTGCCTTGCTCTTCAGAACTTTGCCAAAAATAGCACTACCATACGACCCAGCAATCCCAGTCCTGGGCATATACCCTGAGAAAACCAGAATTCAAAAAGAGTCATGTACCACAATGTGCATTACAGCCCTATTTACAATAGCCAGGACATGGAAGCAACCTAAGTGTCCATCGACAGAGGAATGGATGAAGAAGATGTGGCACATATATACAATGGAATATCACTCAGCCATAAAAAGAAACGAAATTGAGTTATTTGTAGTGAGGTGGATGGACCTAGAGTCTGTCATACAGAGTGAAGTAAGTCAGAAAGAGAAAAACAAATACCACATGTTAACACATATATATGGAATCTAAAAAAAAAAAATGTCATGAAGAACCTAGGGGTAAGGCAGGAATAAAGATGCAGATCTACTAGAGAATGGACTTGAGGATATGGGGAGGGGGAAGGGTAAGCTGGGACAAAGCGAGAGAGTGGCATGGACTTATACACACTACCAGATGCAAAATAGCTGGCTAGTGGGAAGCAGCCGCATAGCACAGGAAGATCAGCTCGGTGCTTTGTGTCCACCTAGAGGGGTGGGATGGGGTGGGTGGGAGCGAGACGCAAGAGGGAGGAGCTATGGAGATATATGTATATGTATAGCTGATTGTTATAAAGCAGAAACTAACACACATTGTAAAGCAATTAGACTCCAATAAAGACGTTAAAAAAAGAAAAAAAGAACTGTGCCCGTTTCCTCCAATCCTTTTGCTCTGCCTGGAACCCATGCAAGAGGCTGGATGCTTCAGGGAAATACTACAAGAGACCTGCACGGTTGAGACCAAGTGAAAAGTGAGTCACGAGGTAAAACTCCCTGTTTGGGCAGAAAACGGCATTCATACAGGTCATTCTATCTGCATTTAAGGAGGTGTATTTAAGGACCACGTGTGCACGCCCTTGTGGAGAGGGCTGTCACAAGACATCACAGGCGAGGAGACAGGGGACAGGATTAGGAAGGCAGCCTGTTTAACCTCACAGTAAAGTTTTTAAAAAACACTAGAAGTTTGGCGGTAGAGATAAACAGGAGGTGAGTGAGAAGACAGCAGCTGCTGGAAGTGATTCGTAATCACCTCATCACTATGTACCAAGTATTACACAAGGAGTTCTGCGGAGGATGGCACAGAGGCAGCAAGAGCCCTGATGACAGTGGAGTGTTTGTAATATGGTAAGAAAATAAAGGATGCACCGCATAAAAAGGAAAACACAAATATATGTAATAGAAATGGACGACTTCTCTCACAGGAACACTGTAAGCTCAGAGCAAATGGATGGGCTCAGAAGAAGAGCACATTTTAAAAAAGGCCAGATGTGACCCTTTTGCTAAATCCTTCAGAAAAGTGACCCGCTGTGTCTCAGAGATCACAGATATGGAATGTCTCCCCCATGGCTCACCTGGAGACTCTGCTAGTAAATATCACCACCTTTCTATGTAAACACAGATAAACCAGAGGAACAAGGGCAGATGAATCAAAGGCACTCCAGCTGTCCCTGTGGTCCCACAGAGGTTTATTAATGTGTTTTGAGGCTGCCCAGCAGGAGGCTGGGGTCAGCAGCCAGGAAGGTGACATGGGGAGCTTTCCCATTGTGCTGCAATTACAGCAACACTCTGCTTTAATAACCCCAAAGCCAGGAGCCACAGAGGCACACCACTCGCTCTCTGCCCTCGTGCTCCCGCTGTGCTCCGCAGGAAGCTGTTCCCAGAAGATTTCAAATGCAAATAGGACACCTGTGCTCCCCAGCACAGGACAATAGTCACTCCACACCTGAGTCGGGGCAAAGTTCTAGCAGAAAGCATCTCCCTTACAAACCTAAAAGGACTCCTGTGCCCCAGATAAGGATGGTAGTATTGTGATCAAGGTTTGCAGTGATCCGTGTGGCCCAACAAAACATATGTGCTGGACAACAAAGCTCCAGGCAGCACGTGATCTGAGAAGAAGACAAATGATACAGCGTGTCATGCTTTTACGGAAGAGACTCACATCTCGCCAGAGAAGACGACATACACATAAAATAAATATATAAGGAGAGGTAAGGACACAATGGATGGCAACCCCAGTTTACCAAAGGCCATGTAGAAAAGAGGACTAGCATTATGAGGCAGTTGGGACATTTTTATGAGAGAAATATGGTTTTAACTGCCCATAGAAGATGGTAAGTACAGGCATTGACAGTGGGTTGGGAGCGATCGTTCCTGGCTGATGGAACAGAGGTGGAGGAGGAGGGTGGCTTGTTACAGAGCACAGATACATTGGAGAGCAACTGGATACTGTAGAAGCAGGTTGGGACCACACTGTAGAAAAGGTTTTGAATAAACTCCGTAACCTGGTTGGATCGTGACTTTCAAGAAGAACCAGAAGAGTCTTCTCATCTATTTCCGTCAACTGTCTCTCTTTGTATCAATGGCATGAACTTGCAAAAAAGCATCTGCCTTCCCTCCTTCCCCTCCAAAGAGCCACGCTCCCTCACACACATCTCACTTGAGCTTCTTAGTCCAACATTCTTCCCAACGAAGCTCACCAGCCACCATCCCTTGGGTCTTACTCACTTACTACGGTCCCCTACGTTTGTTCTGTCTCGCAAAGGACATCTCACAGCCCAATGTCATTTTCTTCACCTAATACTTCATTCTGCAGAAACTCTCTCTGGCCTATTCTCAGAAGTTATGATAAGCAAAGCCTTTTCAGCAGAGGGCTTTCAGGAGAGGCTTAAAATTCACATGTGCCCGTCTTCACCTCAATCACTGGCATCTACATGTTTCCTAGTGCCAGGAGAAAGTGCACAGTACCATGGATCACACCAGATCAGAGGCCCCCAAGAAGGTGGTACTCAGTATGCTTTGCTTATGCTACTTCAGCGCCACTCAAGCACATTTTAATTCATTTTTGTAACCTCCATCTTACTGAAGACAGAAAGTGGTCATATTTTTTGTGATTAAAAAATTACACAATCCAAGAACTTTTTCAGCATAACGAGATACAGACGATAGTTGGCACAAACGAACCTCTGATAATGTCCCACATTTCTTCTGAGCTTCAGGAGGTGGGAGGGAATAAAGAGGTGGTTTGAAATTTTCATACGGTAAGAGAATCTAAAAGTAATCAGCATTTGGGATTTCAAATACCGCCCTGGGCTCCTACTCTCAAGGGATTAAAAATATAATTCTTCTTTTCAAAAATGCAATTTAACAAATGGGACAAATTCAATTACCCAGCCATTTCTCTATAGCTTTAGGAACTGCCGACTCCATGAAATTCAGATGAATCAATAGTTTGGATTAGAGAAGAAAATTCTCCATGACCTTTTTCTTTATTCTACTGCTTTCTCTAAAATGTTGGTGATTTCTAACAAATGGAATTCCCACGGTGAAAATTAAATATAGATTGTAAAGCCGCTGCCATTAATCTTATTTGTTATTATTGTTACTGTATGAGGATTGGTTTGCCATCACTGCACGTGGTCTCAACTGTAACTTTTATTTTGTGTGTGCACGTTGCCTTTTTTCTTAGATAAGAGCTCAACTGTGGGAGGAGGGTTTCTTGACCATCTCTAATTTCTATAGTGGAATTCATCACAAACACTTTCTTCTTCATCCCTCTCCTTCACCAGCACCCAGCAAGTGTGGCAATTATCAAGGTATGAAACATGAGTAAGGCATACTTCAGTGACTCATACTAATCATCGTGGTCCCTTTAACAAAGTGTCGGCAACAGACACCATTCACTTTAAATACTTTGTGGTTCCTCCGTGGACAGTCTTACACTGAAAGTAAACTTACAGAGCTTTGATTCCCCTCACCTCTCCAGGTGGGAGAGATGGCATAGACTGATGTATAAATAAATATTATTTTTTTCATTCTAGATTGTAGTTAACCTATTTCCTCCATAAGACAACCTCACTAGTTTCGACTGTTCATGACAGTCTCTAATAATTTAGGTATAATCCTTAGCTGAATTCCATCTTTATAGTACACGATAAAAAAAAAAACTCAATAGGAAAATAAACAATAAAAAGGTTATAAAAGTTTATAAAAAGAACAATTAGCTCCTTAGGGTAAAACAAATTTTCTCATTCTTCTTAGGTTAATTTCTATGCGAAAATGTGATCTGCTAAGCTAAGTAAAACACGTCTTACCTCCGTATTAAAACAGAGCCTCAAAGAATCTCAGACAAAACAGGGAGCATTTAATTTGCAATGTATTACACAGCAATAAAAATGTGTTTTTAAATTCTACTATCCGAAATTGTCACCAATTCCACTTCCTTCACAGAGGGTCTGAACCAATGAAGATCCCAGAGGTACGTCTGTAATCTCTGTTAGAAGGTAGAGGAAAATTAAGTATAACTGAAATGAGAATTCAGTGTGTCCTTTTGAGACAGTAACAAAAAGCACTTGGGAGTTTGCTGATGTTCAACAGGGATGTGAATGTGGGTGGAAGGAAGTGGAGAGGGACCAAGGTTGCTAATTTTGTTTTTGGCAGTGCCATGCGGCTTACAGAATCTTAGTTCCCCGACCAAGGAGGGACTGAACCCACACCCCCTGCAGTGGAAGCTCGGAGTCTTAACCACTGGACTGCCAGGGAATTCCCTAATTTTTAATAGCATCTTTTGGTTTGGTCTCTTTACAGGCCCAACCTAGCTCTACCATACTTAGTCCCTTCTTTATACATAAAAGCATTGTGCCTTCTCTAAGCTGTATACTACCTTCTTGTAACCCCTCAGAAGACTGTTTTCAACTGGAAATGGGGGAATACCCTTCACAAAATCATTCTCACTTGTATGTCTTTCCTCCAACTTCTTTTGACCAGAGCAACTTTCAACCCCTAACATTACATCCTCCTCTTTGGACACCTGGCTCAGAACACCAGACAAACTCTATTTAAAACACATACTTCTGTTATCATTTAAGTGAATTACTTCTTCTATTAAACAGCAAAGGAACGGTTTATGTTAAAAGCCAAGTACAGGCATGGTGGTAATTTCTCCGAGTGAAATGCAATATCATCAGTACACATAGAATACGTACATAAAACGACGAGCATGTCACCAAAAAAACCCACGATTTCTCTGCAAATTTCATAGTATTGTTTGAAGCTAATCCATCGTATAAAAAAAAATCGGCTTTGTAGATCTGTATCATTCACATACTTGCTTATCCCTTCCCTTAAGACAAAATAACTCCCAACCCATTTTGGAAAATAAAGCATGCCAAAGAAAGGAAAATCAGTTTGATTTCCAGAACCCTGGTGCTCAAATAAGATAAAGATGGGTCTGTACTGATGTATTCATCCATGTTCATTTTTTCCCTATAATGATATCCAAAAAAATGAAGAGGAGTTTAGACACGTGCATTCTGAGTTAACTCTGGGATTTAAACTTTCAAATAATATACAGCTGCCAATAGTTGATTCTGGCCTCTTCTCTCTCAACTCTCAAAACCCCTCCTGGGATAAGCCAACCTCAATGTACTGCTGATACATTCTCAAGACAGGGTACGTTCAAAATAACCACATCTGCCTTATCAGTGGGCCCCTCGGCTGCACGAACTGTTGGCTTTCTTGCACTAGAGAGAGGAATTAAACCTTCACCAGCTCAGGTGTATAGCCCAGTGCAAGCAGGACAAGTATGCAGCTTCATAGTAAAGGATGCTTATTAACTAGAAAATAAAAGCCGTGTTATAAGAATATGCGTGAGACTCCCCTGGTGGCCCAGTGGTTAAGAATCTGCCTGCCAACGCAAGGGACACGCGTTCGATCCCTGGTCCGGGAAGATCCCACATGCCATGGAGCAACTAAGCCCGCGCACCACAACTACTGAGCCTGCGCTCTAGAGCCTGTGCTCTGCAACAAGAGAAGCCACCGCAATGAGAAGCCCGCGCACCACAACGAACAGTAGCCCCCGCTTGCCACAACTAGAGAAAGCCCGTGAATAGCAACGAAGACCCAATAAAGCCAAAAATAAATAAATAAATAAACTTATATTTAAAAAAAAAAAGAATATGCCTGACAGGAAAAGGATAAATATGTCCAGGCTTTATTGCTACATGTATTTTTTAAAGAAATGCCTATTGTACTGTGGAGTAGGTAACATTTCCCAGTATGTTTGGAATCATTCAGTGTAGCACCATATGGTGTGGTAATGTCACTAAACAGTGGGGCACAAATAACACACAATTCATGACACTTTGCACTCTTATTTGTTTAAAAAGTAAAACTGTCCTGAGATGCAGCACTGCGATTTGATGTCCCTCAGAATCAGGACAGGCTGGGTACTAGTGAAATTATTCTTTGTTACATATGAAGCCACTGAAGAAATACAAAAGGAAAGGATATCCTTCTGGAAGGATATCTAAGTTAGCCAATGTGAGAGAAAGGGAGTGGACCAGGCAGAGAGAACTGAGATTCTGTTTACCTGGCACATAAAATAAAGCAAACCATGGGCTCTGGGACTAAACATCTTTTGGCACTCACTGGGGTGGTGAAAGAGACTATTCAACTAAAGGAAAGATGAGTGGGATGGGGGAATTAAAACACTCAGCTCGTCTGACCCATTATGAACTCAGGGGCTTATTCCTTTTCATTTGCAAGTTTCAGCTGCAAATATCAAACAATGGCTATGGTAGAAAAGCCCATCTGCTTCCCTGTAAAAGTATATTAACCCCTAAAAATGTACAAGATTAACATGGTATCAAACAGCCAAAAACTAGTGGTGCACCAAATTAAATAATACATGTTATCATGTCATTATCAAATGGTCTGGGAAGGGGGGAGAGTGAAACAAACAGTAGACTCAGATCAGAGCCTAAGATCAAGGATCCAAAGAGTAGATGACATTATATCACCATGACTCCTCCTAAACCACCCAGTTAGGCAACAGTTCATTGTTCCTCCTTGTTTGCTCTGTTCGAAAGGACCATAAGCCCACAGGTCCTAGCTAAGAGGAAGGGTTATAAAACTATCTTCATATACAAACATCTACTTCCTAATGGGACACTATCCAGAAATATTCACCATTATACACAGTGAGGCAAAAAAAACTATGAATAAAAATACCTCAAGGACCTAGAATTATAAAAGGATGTATAAGAAATGTCCAGAGATACAGACTTCAAGAATTATGACCTGGACCAATTTTTCTTTCCGGTATGAGTCTTCCGAAGTGACGACAGGGACTTCTCTGGTGGTTCAGTGGTTAAGAATCCACCTGCCAATGCAGGGGACATGGGTTTGATCCCTGGTCCGGGAAGATCCCACATGCTGCAGAGCAACTAGCCAAATAAATAAGTAAAGAAAGAAAGAATTGCTTTGCCTGAAGTGACGACAGCTATCAAGACAGCACTCTGTAACTAGATTCAAGTTCCTCTCACCAAACCAGAAATGGATAGACCTTCAATCAGTGTTATTCCCTCTTATAACAGGTATTTACTAAACAAAGTCTTGACTTTCAAATATAATCTTCAATAAACTCTGCATGTCTTTAACATCTCCTAAATTTTTTTAAAAAGATAATGTCAACCTAACACTTGCCCCTATAGAGAGTATCATCAAATGCAAGGGAAGAAACAGTTTAATAAGTATTGGCCTGGAACACAGCTTTATATTCCTCTCTTCCACATTAATGGAACCAAGGTGTTACAGTCATGATCAAGATGTAACAATCCAATGGAAAGTAACATGAGGTATAAATCAGAACACATCTTAATTGCTACCATTTTCATCTTTACTGTCTCATACACTTTTGGAAAAAAAATTAAAAATGAACCTTGTATGAAATGTTTTAACAACTACATTATAAGTAACTCCACAGACATTTTCCTTGGGTTTCTTTAGATGTGATTGACTAGGCTGTTTCACCACTTACGCAGTGATTTATTTATTCAGATTATCTCCATGAGACAGCAACCATGATTATACTACCACCATAATTTCTAGTACTGTTAGCAAACTATTGTGGTATGGTTCCATAACAACAAACAGAATGGATTCAATGGCCTCAGCATGGCTTTCGTGTATGTTTCATTTTCTCGGCCAAAAGTTCCTTTCATTATTTGGTTCCATTTTTTTCAGCAAACAGAAAATAAAGAAGAAGCTGACAGACTGTTAAAAAATATATACAACAGTCTACACAGCACAAATAAAAGGGAACTATAAAAATCTCAGGAAAAACTACTGCTTTTTTTTTCCTTCGAAGACAGTTTTAATTTTAAACACTCAATATTCTTATGAAATTTTCTAGACACAATTACATTGAAAAGGCTTTGCACATTTAAAAAGAACGTGACAGAACACTCAGTTAAATGTTATATTAAAGATTCATCGTAAATTAAATATTAAAAAGTATTCAACAGATCCAAGTGTGGTTCGAATCCATCTGTTACTACAAACTATATTTTTTCTTTATCTTAGCATTGCCATATGTCATGACAGAAATCCAACCTTTTTTTTTTAATTTTCCATTTGAAAACCTACCTTGGACATGAATGGCCATGGTTAATACACAGCATTTATACTGCACTATAGATTATCACAGAGTCATATTTTGCTAGGTCATTTTAGGAAGACCACAGATATAATTTAACTAGAAAAAGTTTTCTCCCTCCGAAGATGTGTTAGCTTCTTAGAAACTCTGGATTAAAAGTTTATCATTAGGGGCTTCCCTGGTGGCGCAGGGGTTGAGAGTCCGCCTGCCGATGCAGGGGACACGGGTTCGTGCCCCAGTCTGGGAAGATCCCACATGCCGCGGAGCGGCTGGGCCCGTGAGCCATGGACACTGAGCCTGCGTGTCCGGAGCCTGTGCTCCGCAACGGGAGAGGCCACGACAGTGAGAGGCCCGCGTACCACAAAAAAAAAAAAAAAAAAAAAAAGTTTATCATTAAATTGGTCTCAAGTTATAAGAAAAATGAAGAAAGGGAAACATACCTGGAATACTCCTAAGAATGGGAAACAAAAAAGTAGGAAGGAGAGAGATTCCAAATGTAAAGCAAAAAGAAAATTGCCACCCAGAAACTGTGTCCTTATACCACTGACAATATAATTATTGAACATACAGGGAAAGCATGATAAGCAAAGTCCAATAAAATCTTTACTAAACAAAAGCTCCAGAGACATAGGTCTGCTCATTATAGTCTATTCTGAGGGAAAATAAAGAAGACAATTATACAGGGAAAAATTGGAATTGTCTATATACCATCCCACAGCAACTATCATGCCTACTGCCAGGGGAGCTGTTTGCAAACAATGAAAACAAACCAGAAGAGAAAGAAAAGCTCTCCAGGACACACCTATACATGGACATAGCCAACCAGACAAACTCTCAGTACTACTTGACCATGCCAAGAGGTGGAAACATTTGAGAAATTCAATTTACACCCTTAATGTGGATAAAGCCTTCTCTGACAGAGGCAAGAAAAATCCGAGGGAACAAAAGTACCTGCCCAACCCCCTTCACAAATATCCCATATTAGGGTTTTCCACTTAACTATAAAAGTGCTATCACCTGAAGTGTGTATATACTTGAATTCTATTTCAAAGGTCCTAAAGCCTTACTATTTAGGGAATACCATTCTACCTGTTAATTTAGATAAAACTAGCTGACCCTTGAACAATACAGGTTTGAAATGCATGGGTCCAATTATACATGGATTTCTTTTTTCAGTAAGTATTGATACATACTATACTACTACACAATCTGTGGTTGGTTGAATCCAAGGATATGGAACAGAGGCAGATATGGAGGAAGCTCGGACACAGGGCTGACTGTGAAGTTATAGATGGATTTTTGACTGCATGGGGGTCGGGGGCCCTAACCCCAGCAATGTCCAAGGGTCAAATGTAATTCAAAGTATCGCTCAACTTACGAGGTGTTCTGCACGCACTCAGTGTTATCTAGCTGCTGAGAACACAAAGATAAAAAGCATGGGAATCCTGAATTACACATGACCCTTGACGTTTAAGACATCACCCTCTAGGGAAAGAGACAACGGGAGAGATGGGTCTCGTCATTACTACATGCTAATTGCCAACACTGCTTTACTGAACTTTATATCCCTACATCATTACATAACACATGTTTAAAGTAGGACTAAGATATATCTTAAACATATGATTTTTTTATACTATAATATATTATACAGTATATTGTATAATACTGCCTCACTCAGCTCTAGCTGCTGTAACAAAATACCATGGGCCAGGTGGTTTAAACGACAAGAGATTTATTTTCTCACAGATCTGGAGACCAGACACCCATGTCTATGACCAGGTTACCAGCACAGTCAAGTGCTGGTGAGGGCTCTCTTCCTAGTTTGCAGAAGGCCACCTTCTTGCTGCTTCCTCACATGGCCTTCCCTCAGTATGTGCACATGGAGGGAAGGCCATGTGCACATACTGAGGGAAATGACTGTAAATGACTCGTGAACCGCCAATCTTTTTGTTCTGTCCCACACTGCACGCCACACAACAGAATGATTAACTGCTTTGGCTCATTTGGTCGGACAAGCCTGTGAGAGCGAACTTCAAGGCTTCCGCAGCCCAAAGTACCACCAGTATAAATTCACACTTCTTGCCTATTTTGTTTTATGGATATCTCTGACTAATGTCATATTTTTTGCTTTCATTTTTGACTTCACTATTTTTCTATTTGCTATTTTATACTGTTATAGAATCAGAACTGAAGTATTTTAGAGTTTATAGTTGAGATATAAATATTCATTAGTTCTATTATGTTCCTAATAATTATGAATGTTTCTCCCCTCTGGGAAAGTGTAGGGGCATATTCCCACACACATGGACCCCCAACATGATTTATTTATAATCAGGTTATCAGCTGGGGAGGGCGAGGTTCCTGCTGTAGTGAAAGTGGAGTATATCTGAAATATTTCTTTTTTTATATAGGGAAGAAATGAGAAGTTAGAAAAACAAACAAAAAAAGTATAATGGCAGAAAGGAATTGTGGAATGGCATAAAAGCAGGGGGAGAGAGAGGAAGAGGTAAGAACTCAATAATCATTCTCTCAATAGGTAGGTAGGTGGGTAGATGGATGATCAGTTGACAGATGATAGATATAGATAGACAGATAGTAATAATCACTAATTCCATTTCTTTTTTGGCTGCGCCATGCAGCATGTGGGATCTTAGTTCCCCAAACAGGGATCCAAACTGTACCCCCTGCATTGAGAGCATGGAGTCTTAAGCACTGGACCGCCAGGGAAGTCCCAATAATCACTAATTCTAGAACATGTTCATTTATGGGGAGAAAGAAAAACTACTCCATAATCATTTTGGAAATGCTGTATAATATATCCTCTGCAAGATTCACAGTGAAGAGTAGTATAGGACAGGTTTTAAGAAGTTCTACAATAAAAAAATTACTAGTACCATTAAGTCAATAGATCTGCACCCTGTTGTTACTTCTGCTAACTAAATTATAACCACTACAGACATGTCAAATAGTTCCACATTTCACATTATTTTATTATATCCCACTTGGAGTTGTGCAAAGAAGACTGCACCAGGCTGATGATCTCTATTATGACATGAGCTAAGAAAATAATTTCCATTAATCTTAGGTGATGAGGTTTTTACGAAGCTGTCTATCAAGAGATAAAGTAGAATATGTACTATATCTTAAATGATGGTAATCACACTTTAATAACCCTGTTGTCTTTTATTAACTGTTTTTCAATACCTTTCCAATTATATTTATAGCCTCTAAACAACTCAGCGGGAGGAGAACCCAGGTTTTACATTACCTCGCATCCTGGATTGCTGGACCACGGATGGATCCATTCACTTAGTAAATATGTCATGGGTGGTAAATACTGCTCTAGGGGGACATAATCAGAGGTCGATGACAGACTAGCTTTATTATTCAAATACCTTAGAGGAAGGGTAAATGAACACTTATGTAAGCAAACCAGTAAGATTTCTAGATGCACAGACAAAATAATACATAAAAGAAAAACCTCACCAATTCTGGATGGTCAGGGAAAAATTACCTGAGACATGACATCTAACTGAGAGCAGAAGACTGAAAAGAATTAGCCAAGATAAGGGTGATTGTGTGTGTACTGGGGGAAGGGAAACAGGTAAAGTGCATGAGCTCGAGCCTATAGGGAGGTGGAACATTAGGGAAAACTGGAAGAAGTTCATTAGCATCTCTATCAAAGAAGGGGCAAAGGTAAGAGGAATGAAGAGTGAGAAAAGTACACAGCTGGCCGTCTGTATCCACAGATGAGGAACCCCTGGACATGGAGCCTGCAGATATGGAGGGTCTATCGTATACCAATATGCATATCCTTACACACTCCACGGTGTCTGCCTGCTTTAGGGGAAAAAATGCAATTCGTTAATTAAAATGGGATTCAATTCCAAACATGAGTACGTTTTGGTCAAGCGCCCCAGGAGCCCATATAAGATTCCCCTCTTCTTTCCTCTCTCTCTTCCCCACTCTACCTAAAATCATGACGTTTTGGCGGTAGTCAATAAAGTGTGAAATGATACAATTTTTGTTTCAGTGGCTTATTATGGCTAAAGATTTAATTACATTTTGTTATGTTTATATTTTCTTCCCCAAACAACTGAGGATAGTTCTTTCATTGCCTAATTAATACCAACTAGTTTTAGGTTAGGGCATCTGCACAGTTAAGTGTTCATTAAACTCTTATTTTTCCCAGTAGAGTACATGCAAAGCATTGCCTAAGACTAAACCTAGCTGGCGTCTAGAAAGAAAAACTGTCAACACTTACTACCAGGATTCTATTCCCCTCCAGGGATCCCATTCCCCATTTCTCCAGTGCCTGGTACCTGTAGGAGTTTTTCCTTCCATCTTTGACCAAGGCAGTTCTCAAACCCTCTATCTCCTCAACTGTGAGTGACTGGTAACTGTTTTACTGTGTCATCGCTTCATCCCTCACATTTGCTTTTTTTTTTTTTTTTTGTATGAAAACTACAAGCTAAAGAGAGAATCCTCCAAGGGGAAATTTTGGGTACAAAAAGTGGTAGGGAAAGAACTGTGTTGGAGACACAAGTGCTCTAGGGCGTTCCTGCTGGGGCCCACTCTTAAGCTATTCCTTATGTATTTTTCTTTCAGTTAACAATGTATCTTAGAATTATCTCCAAATCAGTTCATAGAGATCATCTTCATTTTTGTTACAGTTACACAGCGTTTCATTGTGTGCATGTACAATGTACAACAGTTAATTCTGTCTCTCTCCTCTGTGTACACGTGGAGCTTGTTTCCCTTATTTTGCAATCACAAACAATGCTGCACACACAAAAAACTATATATACATATATACATACATACATACATACGTAAGTGTGCATTTCCTATTGCTGGATATAGAAGAATGTATGAAAATATCCACATATCTGCTCAACTGTATACAATGAAACATAGGAAGGATATGAGGCTATGCAAGGAACTAATGAGTTAAGTTACACCAAAGGAATAATAAGTGGGAACAGAATGGAAAGAAATGAGTAAGTGGGATTGAGGTGCAAGGAATAGGGGAAGGACATTTCTCTGAGCATAACTTTTCATACACTTCTGACTTCAGAACTATGACAATGTTCCATGTATTACGGAACAAATAACTAAAATAAATATGGGAGAATGGTGGACAGACATTAACAAATGAAACTAACTTTATAATAAATGAATAGCATAACCACACTTAAGCATAACCTAAGCAACCTGGGAGTGAATATATTGACTATATAATCCAAGGCTCAAGACAAAAGGAATTGCACAAAAAGCTACTACGGAAAACAGTATGGAGATTCACAAAAAACTAACAATAGAGTTGCCACATTATCCAGCAATCCTACTCCTGGGCATATACCCAGACGAAACTATAACTCAAAAAGATACATGCACTGCAATGTTCATAGCAGTGCTATTTACAATTGCTTAGACGTGGAAACAACCTAAACGTCCAACGACGGATGAATGGATAAAGAAGATGTTGTATATTATACAATGGAATAGTACTCAGCCATTAAAAAAAATGACATAATGCCATTTGCAGCAATATGGATAGACCTAGAGATGATCATACTAAGTGGAGTAAGTCAGAAGGCGAAAGACAAATACCATATGATATCGCTTATATGTGGAATCTAAAATATGACACAAAAGAACATACCTATGAAACAAAAACAGACCCACAGATATAGAGAAGAGAGTTGTGGTTACCAAGGGGGAGGAGGAGTGGGGAGGGGTGAATTGGGAGTTTGGGGATAGCAGATGCAAAACTATTATATACAGAATGGATAAACAACAAGGTCCTACTGTACAGCACAGGGAACTATAATCAATATCCTGAGATAAACCATAAGGGAAAAGAATATGAAAGAGAATATATATGTATAACTGAGCCACTTTGCTGTACAGCAGAAAGTAAACACAACATTGTAAATCAACTGTACTTCACTAAATTTTTTTTTTTTGGCCACGTCGCATGGTTCGTGGGACCTTAGTCCCCCAACCAGGGATCGAACCCATGCCCTTGGCAGTGAAAGCACTGAGTCCTAACCACTGGACCACCAGGGAATTTCCAATAATTTTTTTTTAAAGCCAAAGAATTGCACAAAAATAATAGGTTTGTTTTCACAGGAGTATAGGTTAGCAATTTCAAACGTACCTTGTGTTATTCTAGGATTGAACAAAAAATTAAATATATCATGGATAATGAGAGCCAGCTTTCTCACTGGAAAAGAAGATTGTTACAAAATAAGGAATAGGGAAAGGTTGAATTCTGTTATGTTTGATGGATACTAGAGACATTGGTATACTCTTGGGTTTTAATATACACAGATACATAGATACAAATGTGTGTTTGTGTGTGTGTGTGTGTACACTTTGTGCATACACTGTCTTGCTCTGTTCACTGAGAGGGCTTGGAGCCAATGGTGCTCCAGGACAATACACTGCCTAACTCTTTTGCTCACGGTTTCTGAAGATTATCCTTTAATAAAGGGAACCGGAACTCTGTGATAAAATGTCCTGATTCCAGGACTGCGACAAGCAAGGCACAAGATGAGCCAGGAGCATCTTGAGGTGCAATATAAGAAAGCACTTAAAGAAATGACAGGGACGTTCAAAACGATACACAACTAATTCAGGGGCCTCCCAGAAGCCAAACTTGGGATAGTTTTGAAAACCAACATAAATCGTGACAGCAATGGAACTTAGCCCAAAGTATAAAATAAGAATCCATGAGCTCATATTAATATAAAGAAACAAACAAATAAGGAATAAGGGAAAAGCAAATGTTTACTGTAAAATTTTAACTGATAAATGTAGATGGAATAATGGAACTAAAGTGTCACCATATGGGACACAACAGATTATTAACTGGTTAAGGAAAGAATCATTAATGAACACTAATGAACACTAAAACTGATGGGCAGAAGTATGAGTATATAGTCTCAAAGTATGATAATTACAAAGGTAAAAATAGTAACAATTAAATTACAGTTGGAAGAAGAATAACCTTAAAGGGGAAAAATGTGGCAGATAACATGCTAATAACCAAATGACCCATGTTAGCATCACCAATAATGGGAAAAATGGATATAACATGCCTCCTGACATAACGCACAGAGAAGGTCACAATATCATCTCTGTGTTGCTCTTAAAAATGGTACAGAGCAGGAGTTTCAAGATGACGGAAGAGTAAGCCGTGGAGATCACCTTCCTCCCCACAAATACATCAGAAAGACATATACACGTGGAACAGCTCCTAGAGAACACCTACTGAACGCTGGCAGAAGACCTCAGACCTCCCAAAAGGCAAGGAACACCCCCACGTACCTGGGTAGGGCAAAAGAAAAAACAATAAATAGAGACAAAAGGATAGGGACGGGACCAGCACCAGTGGGAGGGAGCTGTGAAGGAGGAACGGTTTCCACACACTAGGAAGCCCCTTCGCGGGCAGAGACTGAGGGTGGCGGAGGGGGGGAAGCTTTGGAGCTGCGGAGGAGAGCACAGCAACAGGGGTGCGGAGGGCAAAGCGGAGAGATTCCCGCACAGAGGATCAGTGCCGACCGGCACTCACCAGCCCGAGAGGCTTGTCTGCTCACCCGCCGGGTGGGCGGGCGGGGCTGGGAGCTGAGGCTCGGGCTTCGGTTGGATCACAGGGAGAGGACTGGGGTTGGGGGCGTGAACACAACCAAAAGGGGCTAGTGCACCACGGCTAGCCGGGAGGGAGTCCGGGAAAAAGTCTGGAGCTGCCGAAGAGGCAAGAGACTTTTCCTTCCCCCTTTGTTTCCTAGTGCACAGGGAGAGGGGATTAAGAGCGCTGCTTAAAGGAGCTCCAGAGACGGGCGCGGGCCGCGGCTAAAAGCGCGGACCCCAGAGACAGACATGAGACGCTAAGGCCGCTGCTGCCGCCACCGAGAAGCCTGTGTGCGAGCACAGGTCACTCTCCACACCCCCCTTCCGGGAAGCCTGTGCAGCCCGTCACTACCAGGGTCCCGGGATCCAGGGACAACTTTCCCGGGAGAATGCACGGCGCACCTCAGGCTGGTGCAACGTCACGCCGGCCTCTGCCGCCGCAGGCTCGCCCCGCACTCCGTGACCCTCCCTCCCCACAGCCTGAGGAGCCAGAGCCCTTGAATCAGCGGCTCCTTTAACCCCGTCCTGTCTGAGCAAAGAACAGACGCCCTCAGGCGACCTACACGCAGAGGCGGGGCAAAATCCAAAGCTGAACCCCTGGAGCTGTGCGAACAAAGAAGAGAAAAGGAAATTTCTCCCAGCAGCCTCAGAAGCAGCGGATTAAAACTCCACAATCAACTTGATGTACCCTGCATCTGTGGAATACCTGAATAGACAAATAATCATCCCAAATTGAGGAAGTGGAGTTTGGGAGCAATGATATATATATATATATATATATATATATATATATATATATATATATATATATATATATATATATTCCCTTTTTCTCCTTTTGTGAGTGTGTATGTGTATGCTTCTGTGTGAGACTTTGTATAGCTCTGCTTTTATCATTTGTCCTAGGGTTCTGTCTGTCCATTTTTCTTTTTTTTTTTCTTTTTTAGTATACTTTTTAGCACTTGTTATCATTGGTGGATTTGTTTTTTGGTTTGGGTGCTCTCTTCTTTCTTTTTTTTTTTTAATTACTTAATTTTTTTTAATAATTAGTTTTTATTTTAATAACTTTTATCTACTTTCTTTCTTTCTTCCTCTCTCTCTTTCCCTTCCTTCCTTCCTTCCTTCCTTTCCCTCCCTCCCTCCCTCTCTCTCTCTCTCTCTTTCTTTCTTTCTTTCTTTTCTCCCTTTTATTCTGAGCCGTGTGGATGACATGCTCTTGGTGCTCCAGCCAGGCATCAAGGCTGTGCCTCTGAGGTGGGAGAGCCAAGTTCAGGACACTGGTCAACAAGAGACCTCCCAGCTCCACGTAATATCAAACAGCGAAAACCTCCCAGAGATCTCCATCACAATGCCAAATCCCAGCTCCACTCAACGACCAGCAAGCTACAGTACAGGACACCCCATGCCAACCAACTAGCAAGAAAGGAACACAACCCAATCCATTAGCAGAGAGGCTGCCTAAAATCATAAGGCCATAGATGCCCCAAAACACACCACCAGACGTAGACCTTCCCACCAGAAAGGCAAGATCCAGCCTCATCCACCAGAACACAGGCACTAGTCCCCTCCACCAGGAAGCCTACACAACCCACTGAACTAACCTTAGCCACTGGGGGCAGACACGAAAAATAATGGGAACTACGAACCTAAAGCGTGAGAAAAGGAGACCCCAAACACAGTAAGTTAAGCAAAATGAGAAGACAGAGAAATACACAGCAGATTAAGGAGCAAGGTAAAAACCCACTGGACCTATAAAATGAAGAAGAAATAGGCAGTCTACCTAAAAATGAATTCAGAACAATGATAGTAAAGATGATCCAAAATCTTGGAAACAGAGTGGAGAAAATACAACAAACATTTAACAAGGACCTAGAAAAACTAAAGAGCACACAAACACTGATGAACAACAAAATAAATGAAATTAAAAATTCTGTAGAAGGGATCAATAGCAGAATAACTGAGGCAGAAGAACGGATAAGTGACCTGGAAGATAAAATAGTGGAAATAACTACCACATAGCAGAATAAAGAAAAAAAGAATGAAAAGAATTGAGGGCAGTCTCAGAGACCTCTGGGACAACATTAAATGCACCAACATTAAAATTATAGGGTTCCCAGAAGAAGAAGAGAAAAAGAAAGGGACTAAGAAAATATTTGAAAAGATTATACTTGAAAACTTCCCTAATATGGGAAAGGAAATAGTTAATCAAGTCCAGGAAGCAGAGAGACTCCCATAACGATAAATCCAAGGAGAAACACGCCAAGACACATATTAGTCAAACTATCAAATATTAACTACAAAGAAAAAATATTAAAAGCAGCAACGGAAAAACAACAAATAACATACAAGGGAATCCCCATAAGGTTAAGAGCTGATGTTTCAGCAGAAACTCTGAAAGCCAGAAGGGAGTGGCAGGACATATTCTAAGTGATGAAAGGGAAAAACCTACAACCAAGATTACTCTACCCAGCAAGGATCTCATTCAGATTTGACGGAGAAATTAAAACCTTTACAGACAAGCAAAAGCTAAGAGAATTCAGCACCACCAAACAAGCTTTACAGCAAATGCTAAAGGAACTTCTCTAGGCAGCAAACACAAGAGAAGGAAAAGACCTACAATAACAAACCCAAAACAACTAAGAAAATGGTAACAGAAACATACATATTGATAATTACCTTAAATGTAAATGGATTAAAGGCTCTAACCAAAAGATATACACTGCCTGAATGGATACAAAAACAAGACCTGTATATCTGCTGTCTACAAGAGACCCACTTAAGACCTACGGACACATACAGATGGAAAGTGAGGGGATGGAAAAAGATATTCCATGCAAATGGAAATCAAAAGAAAGCTGGAGTAGCAATTCTCATATCAGAAAAAATAGACTTTAAAACAAAGACTATTACAAGAGACAAAGAAGGACACTACATAATGATCAAGGGATCAATCCAAGAAGAAGATATAACAATTGTAAATATTTATGCACCAAACACAGGAGCACCTCAATAGATAAGGCAATACTAACAGTCATAAAGGGGAAATCGACAGCAACACAATCACAGAAGGGGACGTCAACACCCCACTTTCACCAATGGACAGATCATCCAAAATGAAAATAAATAAGGAAACACAAGCTTTAAATGATACATTAAACAAGATGGACTTAATTGATATTTAAAGGACATTCCATCCAAAAACAACAGAATACACTTTCTTCTCAAGTGCTCATGGAACATTCTCCAGGATAGATCATATCTTGGGTCACAAATCAAGCCTTGGTAAATTTAAGACAATTGAAATCGTATCAAGTATCTTTTCCGACCACAACACTATGAGACTAGATATCAATTACAGGAAAAAAATCTGTAAAAAATACAAACACATGGAGGCTAAACAATACACTACTAAATAACGAAAAGATCACTGAAGAAATCAAAGGGGAAACCAAAAAATACCTAGAAACAAATGACGATGAAAAGACGATGACCCAAAACCTATGGGATGCTTAAAAGCAGTTCTACGAGGAAAGTTTATAGCAATACAATCCTACTTCAAGAAACATCTCAAATAAACAACCTAACCTAACACCTAAAGCAATTAGAGAAAGAAGAACCAAAAAACCCCAAAGTTAGCAGAAGGAAAGAAATCATAAAGATCAGATCAGAAATAAATGAAAAAGAAATGAAGGAAACAATAGCAAAATCAAGAAAATTAAAAGCTGGTTGTTTGAGATGATCAACAAAATTGATAAACCATTAGCCAGACTCATCAAGAAAAAAAGGGAGAAGACTCAAATCAATAGAATTAGAAATGAAAAACGAGAAGTAACAACTGACACTGCAGCAATACAAAGGATCATGAGAGATTACTACAAGCAACTCTATCCCAATAAAATGGACAATCTGGAAGAAATGGACAAATTCTTAGAAATGCACAACCTTCTGAGACTAAACCAGTAAGAAATAGAGAATATGAACAGACCAATCACAAGCACTGAAACTGAAACTGTGATTAAAAATCTTCCAACAGGGCTTCCCTGGTGGCGCAGTGGTTGAGAATCCGCCTGCCGATGCAGGGGACACAGGTTCGTGCCCCGGTCTGGGAAGATCCCACATGCCGCGGAGCAGCTGGTCCCGTGAGCCATGGCTGCCGAGCCTGTGCATCCGGAGCCTGTGCTGCGCAACAGGAGAGGCCACAACAATGAGAGGCCATTGTACCGCAAAAAAAAAAAAAAAATCTTCCAACAAACAAAAGTCCAGGACCAGATGACTTCAGAGGTGAATTCTATTAAACATTTAGAGGAGAGCCAACACCTATCCTTCTCAAACTCTTCCAAAATTTAGCAGAGGGAGGAACACTCCCAAACTCATTCTACGAGGCCACCATCACCCTGATAACAAAACCAGAGAAAGATGCCAAAAAAAAAAGAAAACTACAGGCCAATATCACTGATGAATATAGATGCAAAAATGCTCAACAAAATACTAACAAACAGAAACCAACAGCACATTAAAAGGATCATACACCATTATCAAGTGGGGTTTATCCCAGGAATGCAGAGATTCTCCAATATACGCAAATTAATCAATGTGATACACCATATTAACAAATTGAAGGAGAAAAACCATATGATCATCTCAATAGATGCAGAGAAAGCTTCTGACAAAATTCAACACCCATTTATGATAAAAACCCTCCAGAAAGTAGGCATAGAGGGAACTTACTTCAACATAATAAAGGCCATATATATAACAAACCCACAGCGAACATAGTTCTCAATGGTGAAAAACTGAAACCATTTCCACTAAGATCAGGAACAAGACAAAGTTGCCCACTCTCACCACTATTATTCAACATTCTTTTGGAACTTTTAGCCACAGCAATCAGAGAAGAAAAGGAAATAAAAGGAATACAAATTGGAAAAGAAGAAGTAAAGATGTCGCTGCAAATACCTATACAGAGAGAATCCTAAAGATGCTACCAGAAAACTACTAGAGCTAATCAATGAATTTGGTAAAGTAGCAGGATACAAACTTAATGCACAGAAATCTCTGGCATTCCTATACACTAATGATGAAAAATCTGAAAGTGAAATGAAGAAAACACTCCCATTTACCAACAAAAAGAATTAAATACCTAGGAATAAACCTAACTAGGGAGACAAAAGACCTGTATGCAGAAAATTATAAGATTGATGAAAAAAATTAAAGATGATACAAATAGATGGAGAGATATACCATGTTCTTGGATTGGAAGAATCAACACTGTGAAAATGACTATACTACCCAAAGCAATCTACAGATTCAGTGTAATTCCTATCAAATTACCAATGGCATTTTTCACAGAACTAGAACAAAAAATTTCACAATTTGTATGGAAACACAAAAGACCCCGAATAGCCAAAGCAATCTTGAGAAAGAAAAACGGAGCTGGAGAAATCAGGCTCCCTGACTTCAGACTATACTACAAAGCTACAGTAATCAAGACAGTATGGTACTGGCACAAAAACAGAAATCTAGATTAATGGAACAGGATAGAAAGCCCAGAAATAAACCCACACATATATGGTCACCTTTTCTTTAATAAAGGAGGCAAGAATATACAGCAGAGAAAAGACAGCCTCTTCAATAAGTGGTGCTGGGAAAACTGGACAGCTACATGGAGAAGAATGAAATTAGAACACTCCCTAACACCATACACAAAAATAAACTCAAAATGGATTAAATACCTAAATGTAAGGACAGACACTATCAAACTCTTAGAGGAAAATATAGGCAGAACACTCTATGACATAAATCACAGCAAGATTCTTTTTGACCCACCTCCTAGAGAAATGGAAATTAAAAAAAAATAAACAAATGGGACCTAATGAAACTTAAAAGCTTTTGCACAGCAAAGGAAACCATAAACAAGACGAAAAGACAACCCTCAGAATGGGAGAAAATATTTGCAAATGAAGCAACTGACAAAGGATTAATCTCCAAAATTTACAAGTAGCTCATGCAGCTCAATATTGAAAAAATAAACAACCCAATCTGAAAATGGGCAGGAGACCTAAACAGACATTTCTCCAAAAAAGATATACAGGCTGCCAACAAACATATGAAAGAATGCTCAACGTCATTAATCATTAGAGAAATGCAAATCAAAAGTACAATGAGATGTCATGCAACACCAGTCAGAATGGCCATCATCAAAAAATCTACAAACAATAAATGCTGGAGAGGGTGTGGAGAAAAGGGAACCCTCTTGCACTGTTGGTGGGAATGTAAATTGATACAGCCACTATGGAGAACAGTATGGAAGTTCCTTAAAAAACTAAAAATAGAACTACCATACGACCCAGCAATCCCACTACTGGGCATATACCCTGAGAAAACCATAATTCAAAAAGAGTCATGTACCACAATGTTCACTGCAGTTCTATTTACAATAGCCAGGACATGGAAGCAACCTAAATGTCCATCAAGAGATGAATGGATAAAGAAGATGTGGCAAATATATACAATGGCATATTACTCAGACATAAAAGGAAATGAAGTTGAGTTATTTGTAGTGAGGTGGATGGAGCTAGAGTATGTCAAACAGAGTGAAGTAAGTCAGAAAGAGAAAAAGAAATACCGAATGCTAACACATATATATGGAATCTAAAAAAAAAATGGTCATGAAGAACCTAGGGGCAAGACGGGAATAAAGACGCAGACCTACTAGAGAATGGACTTGAGGATATGAGGAGGGGGAAGGGTAAGCCAGGACAAAGTGAGAGAGTGGCATGGACATATATACACTACCAAATGTAAAATAGATAGCTAGTGGGAAGCATCCGCATAGCACAGGGCGATCAGCTCGGTGCTTTGTGACCACCTCAAGAGGTGAGATAGGGAAGGTGGAAGGGAGGGAGACGCAAGAGGCAAGAGATATGGGAATATATGTATAACTGATTCACTTTGTTATAAAGCAGAAACGAACACACCATTGCAAAGCAATTATACTCCAATAAAGATATTAAAAAAAAAAAGGTACAATCTGGAAATTCCCTGGTGGTTCAGTGGTTAGGACTCAGCTCTTCCACTGCAGGGGGTCCGGGTTTAGTCCCTGGTTGGGGAACTAAGATCCTTCAAGCCGAGAGGCACAGCCGGAAAAAAAGGAAAAGTACAATCCGAATATGACCATGAAGAAATACCACAGAAGCCCAAATTGACATCTAAACTACAAAAGTACTGGCCAATATGCTAGTTTTGAGGTCACTAAATATAAAAACAGATTGAGAAACTATTCAAACTTAAGGCGACCAAGAGATATAATAGATGCAACACCTGATCTGGGATTGGACTCTGGACCACAGAAAGGTCATTCGTGGGAAAACTGTCAAATTTTGCGAAAGGTTATGATTAAACCTTTTGAAACACGTTCATTACCATTCATTTAAGTATCGTCTATGGCTGCCCTTGCCCAGTGGCAAAGATGAGTAGTAGCTGCAGAGACCTTATAGGCAACACAGCCAAAAATATTTACTCTTTAGCCCCTTATTGAAAAAATATGCTAAACTCTGGATTAGAAAAGAATATTGGATCTATAAAATAAACAAGGACCTACTGTACGGCACAGGGAACTATAGTCAACATCTTGTAATAATCTATAATGGAAAAGTATCTGAAAAAGAATAGATATTTATACATATATGTATAACCAAATCACTTTGCTGTACACCTGAAAGTAGCACAACATTGTAAATTAACTATACTTCAATAAAATCATAGTTAAAGTAAATAAATAAATACATTTTTTAAAAAAGAAGAAAATAATATTGGATCAAGGCTAATTTCATGATTTTGATAATTGCACTGTTTTTCTTAAAAAATTTTTCTTAGTTTGAGGAATCTGAGAGAAGGATTTATAGGAAACTTGTTTTTGCCACTGTCTTGTGAGTCTGAAAATGTTTCAAAATGAAAAATTCAAAAATAATGTATACCTTAGAGCTTAGTTATTTCCACCATCAGAGCGGTCCAGTCATTTATAAGATGGATTCTTCCATGGCTTAATCCATTGAAGTTTGGCCCTTCATTGCCTCTGGTGGCTACCCTCAGAGAGGACTAAATATGGAAATGCAAAATCCATGCACTTAGCCAGAAAATGCTCTTTTCCAGAAGGCACTTTATGGTTGCCATTTATTCTGTGTCAGTTTCTGGGCTAAGTGCTTTACACCTATTTTCTTGTAAAGAAGTGCATTTGCAAAAAGGAAAATCCATTTACTTGGAGATTTCTAATTCCATTAAAAAAAACCGTTTTAGTAGATAGTAAAGTAAGCAAACAAGGACTACAGAGGACCAACCTCAGAGAGTGACTCAGCCCTCAACTGCAACTTGTAAAAGGGTTATTTTTAGCGAAATTCCTCCATGCCCAGCATCTCAAACATATTAATGGAGGTTTTCTGTCTCTACCTTCTTATGAATATTGCTTGAATAAAGGGACTGATATCATGGCTGAGGATAAAGGTTAATACCATAAGCCAGGGGTCCCCAACCCACCAGTCCGTGGCCTGTTAGGATCCGGGCTGTACAGCAGGAGGTGAGCAGTGGGCAAGTGAGCGAAGCTTCATCTGCCGCTCCCCATTGCTCACGTTACCGCCTGAACCATCCCCCTCCCCCCCACCCCCACCCCCCCGCCATCCACGTCCATCTGTCCATGGAAAAACTGTCTTCTACAAAACCAGTCCCTGATGCCAAAAAGGTTGGGGACTGCTGCCATAATCTATCAAATCTTAGGTATCATTGATTGCAAGACGCACCAGTATTTTATTTTCCCCTAAAAGAAAACGTTTTGCCCATTTTAATTGGAAAATGTCATCAATTATAAACACTTCAAATTCAGAGAGATTAAAATGTATGCCTTTGAATGAAATACAATATATAACATGTACTCAGTATATGGTCAGCAACACTTTTTTTTTTTTGCTTCTGTTTTAATTGAAGTATAGTTAATTTACAATGTTGTGCTAGTTTCAAGTGTACAGCAAAGGGATTCAGTTATATATATATATATATTCTTTTTCAGATTTTTTCCATTATAGGTTATTACAAGGTATTGAGTATAGTTCCCTGTGCTATACAGTAGGCCCCTGATGTTTACCTATTTTATATATAGTAGTGTGCATATGTTAATCCCAAACTCCTAATTTATCCCCTGCCCCGACCTGCTATCCCCTTTGGTAACCATAAAGTTGTGTTGTGTCTCTCAGTCTCTTTCTGTTTTGGAAATAAGTTCATTTGTATCATTTTTTTAGATTCCACATATAAGTGACATCATACAGTATCTGTCCTTCTCTGTCTAACTTCCTTCACTCCATATGATAATCTCATATATTTCTGGAAGTACCTTTTACTAATTTGGATTGTTCTACGTAGAATGATATCCCAGGTCTGACTTAATCAAGAAAAATAATGACTAAAATAGATGGCCAGTTAAAACTGTTACTAAGACTCATATTAATGGGAATGCTGGTCAAGATTGGAAAATTTCAGCTCTGTCAAAGGAAAGAACCTTGCACAAGTGATTCTGAGAACCCAAATGACCTCCTAAACAAGTGCTGTAAGGCCGTAAGCTACTGACCTTCTCACATGTCTCTGCATTTGTATGCGTGCTCTGCTCCTGGTATCAATGACAGTCAATATCCCAGCTGAAAGCAATCAGTCCATTATGCTGATTTCTTAACATTCAGAGTTGGCATCTTGAAGACACTGGAATAAGTGGCTAATTCCTTGTGGCTTCTGTCCTGAATGTTTGTTGTTCCCTAGAGCTTACACAGTCTGATAACATAAGGTCCAATTGCCCTATTTATTGCCTTAATTGCTTACTGTCCACATTAAAATCAAGGGTGGCCATGAGATTTCATATCTTCAAGTCTAGCTACTTTGGACCACAAAGGAGATAGAAGCAGTGAGAGGTGAGAACATGTGCATAAGAAAAGGAAGTGAGAAAAAGATACAAATGAACTTATTTACAAAACAGAAACTGACCCACAGACATAGAAAAGAAACTTATGGTTACCAAAGGGGAAGGGAGTAGGGATAAATTGGGAGATTGGGATTGAAATATACTCACTAGTATATATAAAACAGATAACCAACAAGGACGTACTGTAGAGCACAGGGAACTATATTCAATATCTTGTAATAACCTATCGTGGAAAAGAATCTGACAAAGGATATATATACACACACACGTAATCAAATCACTCTGCTGTACACCCTGAAACTAACACAAAACTGTAAATCAACTAAACTTCAATAAAACAATTTAAAACAATAAAAAAAGAAAAGGAAGTGAGGGAGACTCAAGCAGAGCCCAAACCAGAACCCAGGTATTCTAACTCCTGGTCCAATACTCTTTCCATTTCATCATGTAGAGGACTGAAGCTTGTTTAATATTTGCAACTACCCTGAAACTCCTCCACTGTCCACATACCATTATCACAATCCTGGCACAAACATGTTAGTCTTCAGATATTTGGGCATCCATTAAATTTATTTTCTTTTTGGAAAAAAAGAGTCCAAATGTGTTTTTGATGTTTGAGAGTGTATATATTTTAAAATATTTTTAAAGCAACTTGTATAAAAATAAAGCTGTCTGAAGCAACAGCAATTCGGCCACCGTATCCCAATCACAAGTCTCCCATATGGGGAGACCAACCAGAACACAGTAGGAGTTTGTTTTTTTTTTTTTTTTCTGTACGCGGGCCTCTCATTGTTGTGGCCTCTCTCGTTGCGGAGCACAGGCTCCGGACGCGCAGGCTCAGAGGCCATGGCTCACGGGCCCAGCCGCTCCGCGGCATGTGGGATCCTCCCAGACGGGGACACAAACGCGTGTCCCCTGCATCGGCAGGCGGACTCTCAACCACTGTGCCACCAGAGAAGCCCCACAGTAGGAGTTTTAAACTACTGTCAGTACCTACAGTTGGAGCTTTTTAAAAACTCTACTGTCAATTTTATATCAGTGCTTGGAATATATATTCCTATGAATATAGCCACAGTTTATATCTACCACCATGCCCATACAGTCTTCCATACTCCTGAAATATGTACTCAGAGAGCAGGAATTATAGATTGAATTCAGAAATGCACGTACTTGACTTCTAACAGACCTGCAGTTAAAATTCAGATATGTGGAACAGAGAGGACAATTTCCTTTCTGAGTAATGACCGGTAACCTATCGACAGTACACTAAACAAGACAGATTACAGAATCCTCCAACACACTCAGCATTCCACAGAAAACGCCAAGAAGCACACCAAGCCAATCAGCAGTTCAGCAAAGCCCAAGATCAGAGACCACATCTTCCCTAACTCTGATTTAATGAAGTTCACAAAAGCTGCTTTACAGGAAGATGCATTCGACAAAATTTAGGGTACAGAGATCCTCTAATTAAAACACTTCCTACAGAAGAGAAAGCTTCTGGTGTGAATTACAGGAATGCAACATGTTACTACTGTTTGGAAGGGATATATACATTTACATGTCAGAGGAAACAGGAAACAACGCTGATGTAGGGACCTGACGAGATAAGCTTAGCCACTGACCCGGCTTGAAAAACGGGCAGCAGAGAGAACCTTCAAGGACAGAGCAAGAATCTGGGAATGGTGCAGGGACATGGAAACAAACAAACAAAGAAAAAAACCCACTAGAACAAATCAGATTTCTAGTGCAGTATTATTTGAGTTTGCATACGAACCAGAATAATTTCAACTAATTCAGAAAAAAAAAAAAAGGAACGTGATCAGAGAGTCAGCTAATGTACAGAAACTCTCCACTAACCCTCACTTCCAAGCTTTTATGATATAATGATAATTGGTATTCATAATTTTAAAACCCATACTGCTCTCTGAATCATCACGGAAGATCCCAGAAGCACATCCACTTAATGAATGTAATGTAGGGCATACTTTGAATAAGCTACTGAACTCAATGCTGAGGGACCAGAAGATTTAAGGGTCATAATGTAGGAATTAAAAGAAAGGAGAGACCTAGTGATATTGTACTGTATTTTTTTAAACCTGATGATCCACGTATGGTATAAATGGTACCTTCATTAATCAGGATATTCAATTCACCAGAACAACTCATATCAAAGAATAGGGTTTACAGATGACTGCCATCTGACCTACAAGGACTTCAATAATGTTGTAAATGTCCACAAATAAAGATACATGCAATGGGATGTGTAATCTAAAGGAGTAACGAAGGATTCTCCTTATTGCATGAGTTGGCAAAAATATGGAAGTTGGTAGCTATGTAAAGAATTTCTGTTTTGAGAGCACTGATAGCCCAAGTGCATGAAGAAAAAAACAAACAACCCCCCCCACAAAGGGTCCCAGACGTGTTCAGACCGTGTAAAAGCAAGGAGGTAAAACCAAAGGAAAATATGTGCATTCAAAAAGAAATACAGTTTCTGCTTAAAGAGACTTATAATCCCTAAGTCCACTTTGCAAGTGTATCTTACATATTCATAAGAAATCATGATTTAATATAGGTTAGTTTTTGACTGATTCCTGTAAAAATTCAGTTTCCACTTAACCCAATAAAGGCTTAAGGTATTACCAGCGCCACAGAAATACCAAAAGATAGATGTACTGCCAGCTCCTAAAATTTTATTATGTAAAAAGGAAAGCAAGAATGACTGTCACTGGACATAACTGTGTGTATCACAAACTTAAGAATGTTTCATAAGACAATGATAGTCGAAACGGAATGATTCAGGGTTAAAACACTTCTTGAAGAAGAGATGGATACTGAATTCTTACTTAAATACATGACATAGCAGGTATAGAACAGAAGGAAAAAAATGTTCTAAAATATCTGGATGGTAAGCAAAGATCTGGGTCCAGAGAAAAATTTTCCAGTGCTTAAATTTGACGTAAATATGAAAAGGTGTTGTTACAAATTACAGTAACATCCCATTCATCTGGAAGTCAGTCATATGAAAATTTCAATCATGTAGATTAAAACATGGATGGATGGATGGATGGATGGAAGGAAGGAAGGATGGAAAGAAGGGAGGGAGAGAAGAATAAAAGAAAGAGAGAGAGGGAGAGGGAGGGAGGGAGAGAGGGAAAAGGAAAGGAAAGGAAAGGAAAGGGAAGGGAAGGAAAGGAAAGGAAAGGAAGGGGGGGGAGAGAGAGAGAGAAGAAAGAGAAGCGGAGGGGAGGAAAAAAACAGCTAGCTAGCTTCTGGTCTGCAAAAATCATGTTGTCAAGATAATGAGCTAAATTGCTTTCCTCAAAGACCCACAGCATATCTGCCATCAGATGTACTTATTCGCACAACTGATCTTTATGTGGGGCTCAGGATGCACCAGGCACTGTTCTAGGCATCGGCAATAACACTCAAAAAACTCAGTCTCTATCCCCCCAAGCTCCCAGACTAAGAGAAGATATAGATCAGCAAGTGAGCAAAGCGAATATAGTAACATGGAGTGATATCTATTGTGGGGAAAATAAGGGGGCAGAAAAGGAGCGCACAGAAGTGGAATTAACCCAGCTTTGGTGGGTCAGGTAAGGCCTTTGGAAGAACTGTCCTTGAATTCGGAACTTAGGAAACTGTAGAGGGGACAGAGAGAAAACGGGAAGGGGAGAGGCATGTGAGCAGAACATCATCATGGGGAAAGCCTTGCCGTTAAGGATAAGCAGAGCGTACTAGAGGGCCAAAAGGAGCCCCTGTAGGTGGAACATCAGGTGAGAAGGGGAACTGGGTCACAGCGAGGCCCGAGGAAAGCAAGGACAATCACTCAGAGGCTTGTCAGTTATGTGACTTTGCTGTTGCGGCAACAGAGCCATTACAGAAATCTAAGCAGAGAGATCACCTCGTGAGACTTTCACATCCAGATGCTCACCTCGGCTGCAACGGGAAGGGAAGAATAGAAGGGAAGCAAGACTGGTATCGGGGAAATCGACTGGGAGACTTTGGATGAACTAGATAAGATATAAAGGTAGCCAAAATACAGGTAGGGCATAGTAAAAGGGAAAGGGACAAAAGGGTGGGTTAGGATCATAGGAGGTTAAAGGAAGAATAATTGGGCTTCCCTGGTGGCGCAGTGGTTGAGAGTCCCCCTGCCGTCGTGCCCCGGTCCGGGAAGATCCCACATGCCTAGGAGCGGCTGGGCCCGTGAGCCATGGCCGCTGAGCCTGCGCGTCCGGAGCCTGTACTCCACAACGGGAGAGGCCACAGCAGTGAGAGGCCCACGTACCGCAAAAAAAAAAAAAAAAAGAAAAAGAAAGAATAATTGTCTATCACTGTTCATTTCCATAGCTAATATAGCCAGCACTGACCATATTCTTAAGAGCTGCATGGTGCTGGGGAAACAGACACAAATAAGATACAAAGCATACCCATACATTGGTTAAATAACAAGATTTTTTAAAAAATAAATTTATGTATTTTATTATTTATTTTTATTTTGGGCTGTGTTGGGTCTTCGTTGCTGTGCGCGGACTTTCTTTTCTCTGGTTACGGCGAGCGGGGGCTACTCTTCATTGTGGTGCGCGGGCTTCTCATTGCGGTGGCTTTTCTTGTTGGGAGCAAGGGCTCTAGGCATGTGGGCTTCAGTAGCTGTGGCTCGCGGGCTCTAGAGCACAGGCCCAGTAGTTGTGGCGCACGGGCTTCGTTACTCTGCGGCATGTGGGATCTTCCTGGGCCAGGGCTCGAACCCGTGTCCCCTGCACTGGCAGGCAGATTCTTAACCACTGCGCCACCAGGGCAGCCCCAACAAGACTGTTAAGGAATTGGAAACAAGCCTCCTGGTCCTGTTGATGGGGACACTGCATTACAAGGTTCTCAGGGGCTACTTCAATCTGCTTTACCGTATCAAAATGGAAGACGAAGAAAGCTGTTTTTAAAAGGCTTTTTATCAGGAAAGAAGAATCAGAGCTTTGCGACTGAGGGTCAGGTTACAGGCTGCTGGGATGAAGAAGAAGAACAGAGGCTGACTCAATGTTCAGAGTCCCCATCTGGGCAGGTATTTCCTAACGAGATAAAGAAAGTTAAATTGCTTTGACTTGGCCCAGAAGCTCAGGTTAAGGAGGAAGGAAGGCACACTTTGGGGTTTGAGCCGAATGATCTCATTCAATAAGTTCCCAACAGAGTCCTCAGGATCTTGTCCAAGTTTTTCAAAAATAAGGAATTGACCTCAAATTCTTTGACACACCGCCTACCTAGAGCTTGGGTCCATGTTCCCTCCCCTTGAATCTGAGTAGACTCTGTGACGTCATTGGCTAACAATTTAGCAGAAGTGACTCAACGCCTTTTTCCAGTCCAGCCCTAAAGAGACAGGCAGCTCTCAGTTCTGTCTCTTGGAAACCAGCTGCCAGAGAAGAAAAGTGACGCTCCTGATACCACCGTACTGTGGGCATCATGAGCCACGAAGAAAGGCCCCAGACAACACGCTGTGTGGGGAGAGAAGCCACAGAGAATTGAGATGCCACGCATTTGAGTGAGGAAACCATCTTAGAAATGGACCTACCAGCCCCAGCTCTGGATCCAAACCAAACTACACTCCCTACCATCCTTACCCAGAAAATCATGAGCTACGTAAAACGATTTAGCTTCGACGTAGTTTGTTATGTAGTAAAGAATAATTGGGAGGAAATTATAAGTGAACTAAGAAAACAAAACCACCACTTTAGGAACCTAAGTAAAAAACTGCCTCTATGGTCTCAAGAGAACCTCTCCTTCACCTTGGTGAAAGCGTACTGGCAGGATAAAAAGTGACCAGGCCAGTGATGGGAGTTACTATACAGACTAAGCAAAATAAAACAAATTTTGCATAACAGAAAGGAAATCCTCCGTTACCTTGAAAACACGTGCATATGAAATAGCTCAAGTTGCACTGGAGTTCACTACATCCCTCTGTTAACATCTTGTAAGATGTTAAAGTACTCATTAACAAAGATGTCATAAACTCATAAAAATTCCCACAATGAACTTTTCCAGTGACAAGCTGTCACTCATGTATTTGAGTATTGTTCCTGCTTTGCCTAATATATCAGGAGAAAAAATAGGAGGAAAAAAAAGAATAAATATATCGACACCAAAAGACATGACCCACTTATTTTATTCTATCTGCAGTGTAAAACACGATTCAGACTTTAAAAAAGAAAAACTAATAGTGCTCTGTGATTCCAATAAATTTTCCTGTATTCAACACAACTTTGAAAATAATTACCAAATATACCCGGAACAAACTGCGGAGTCACATTAATATTTTATTTATATGGTATTTAAAATATACATTTCATTTATTTTCTGGCTAAGTAATATAGTTACATTATCCAAACTCCAAACTTTGTAAAGAGAATGGAGAGAAAAGTCACCCTCCCAACCCTACCTTCAGCCACTCAGTACTCCTCCCTGGAGATGACAAGTATATTCAGTTTCCTGTAACATTTCTAGAAATATTTTATTCAATGAAAGTACATATGTTTTTATATAACTGTACTTAAATACATGCCACATATATCTGTATATATCTGTACACTTTATATAAAATTTTATGCACATGAGTAGGGATGTGCAGATGTGTGTAATTTTTCCCCTACTCTACACAATCATTACGCACTGTCCTGCACCTTCCTATTCCCAATATATATTCCGGAGATTTTTCAGAGTTAATACATAAAGAGGTATCATGTTCATTTTTAGAGTAATACCTAGTATACTGCTCTATATTTAATCCGCACCCTATGCATGAACATTAGGATGCCTGCAGTCTTTGCTTCTTACCAGCAATGTTGTGATGACTAACCATCATTTGCTAGCACACATGACATCTAACATTTCTAGGATGTAAAAGTTCTGGGTAAGAGGGTATTTATAATTTAGATAATTCCTCTCAATTTTGCCTACATAGGGACTGTATAAAGTTACAATACCAAAAGCAATGGTTGATTTTATCCACAGATATGACAACAGTATTATTAATACTATTTAGATTTTTGCTAATTTGATAGGCGAAAAACTGGGTTTTGGTGTGTTTTATTTTATAATTCTTTTATGTATTATGTTTAAGAGCCATTTGTGCTTCCTATTCTGTGAATCATTGGCTCATAGTTTTTGCCTACTTTTCTAATGAGTTATTGGCCCTTTTCCTATTGATTTCTAGGAATTCTTTACTTTAAAGAAATTATCACTTTGGCTCTGGTAGGAGCTCTGAAAATCATTTTCCCAAATCATCTTTTGAATTTGATCATCGAGGTTTCGCCATGAAAATTTTCTTAACGCGGTTGAATTTCTTAAACTTTTCCCCAATGGCTTATGCATTTAGGGGCATAGTTGCAAAGACTACTTTGTTGATCTATTTTGCTGTAATGGGTCCAGCATCCTGCAAAAAGATATTAGTCAAGTGTCATTAAGAGCTATCATCATTGAGAAAATCTTTATAGGATAAAAATGTCTTCGAGGATCCTTATTAGTGAATTATTTACTTCCAGCAACATCTGAATCAATGTAATTATAGTGCCATTTAAAAAAAACAACAGGGACAATTTCTTGGCTTTCACTAGACAATAAAATTTTACTTATAATTTTTGATGTTGACAGTTTTTTACTTCTAAAATTATTAAGAAGGTGATGTCAGCAAGGTGGAGGGCTAGAGGATCCCAACGCTCATCTCTCCACAAAAACAATAAACAAACAACTACAAATCAATGAAAATAGCTCTAGGAAGGCTCTGGACTACAGCAAAAAGCAATCAAAACCCTGCAGAGCTCAAAACTCAAGGATTGCTGCATAGAAAAGTATAGGAAGCATTTTACATGCATCACCCCATCCCCGAATCCAGAGCAGCTTAGCACCAGGAGGGATCCACTCAGAGGGGTTTCACCCCACAGGGAAAAGGAGGTCATGAATATTTGCAGCCTTTGCTACCAAGGACCCCACGGTCTTAACTAGCACTGAACCCAGCGGACAGAGCCACCTGGAGTCCACAAAAATGTGTCTCCTCCCGGGACCAGAGCTGCTGCTGCTCTGGACCCGCTCTCTGGGGCTCAGCTGGGCTTTGACTCCCAATAACCAGGCCTGCACTGCTGATGCTTATGCATTTAGGGTCACAGTTGCAGACCCCAGGTCCTAAGTCACTGCTTTGACCCACCGCCACTGGGACTGAGCTGCTGCTGCTCTAACCCCATCTCTGGGTCCTGACGTGAGGCTTTCATGGGCCATCACCAGGGCCATGCTACTGTTCTGTGACTGCCCACTGTGCATCCTAAGTCACAGCTTTGCCCTGCCATCCTTGGGCTGTGCTGCTGCAGTTCTGTGCCCCAACCCAAGGGTTATAAGGCGTGGCTCTGACTTGTCATTTCACAGGTAGGGGGTGGGGCACTAAGGCTGCTCTGCAACCCACCCTTGGGTTCTAACTCCTGGCTTTGTCCTGCCATCACTGGGCTGTGCTGCAGTAGCTCTGTGCCCGCCCCCAGGCTTCTAAGTCATGGCACTGACCCGCAACCATCAGAGCCAAGCTGCTGCTATCTCCAACTACCCCCTGGGGGGCCAGAACTGGGACTCTGACCCACCATTCCCAGAGCCTACTACTATACCCTGCCCCTGAACCAAAGCCGATGTTGTACCCTGTCATCCCAAGGCCTGTGCTACTGCCAGTCTCCCCAACACACACACACACACACACACACACACACACACACACACACACACACACACACACACGGCCCAAGTTACTGCCCTGAGCCCTGGAGATGCAGGTCCTGGTTCCACAGGAGATAGGCACAGGCCTGCACCTCAGATACCAACACCACCACCATAAAAAGTGTATCTCTGTCCCAGGACCCAGGTGCTGTGGTAGCTCTAAAAGCACCTGATCCCAGGATCCCAGCTCTGCTGCTTCACTGACAGCCAGCACACCAGACCTGGGGACAAGGGAGATAACCTCAAATAAAATATCCTCCCCAAAATAAAAATGTAGAACAAAAAGAGCCCAGCAGCCTTCACCTCTGAGGATGACAATAGCTCTAGCTGCCACTGCCCCTCAGAGAACCTCTGCAGTCTTCACCACAGAAAACTCCTGTAGTTTTATCAGAAGATGATCTCAGCTGATGGAGACACTCAGAGACTATGCCTCCGTGGTCTCCCAGACACGAGAGACATTGAACCCCACCCAGCTAGTGCCTTTGTACCCAACTTAAGGAAAAGTCTTTCCCCACCAAAGCCAATCCAAAAAAGGCTGGAAGAGGTAACTGTTCCTTTAAATGCACAGGCATGAATGCAAAGCCAAGAACTCAGAAAAAAATTGTGTGAACAAAGTGAGAAGTTCAACAAAGAGACATAAATGATTAAAAAAAATACCAAACAGAAACTATAGAACTGAAGAATATAATGAATAAAATGAAAAATGCAATAGAGAGCTTCAAAAGCAGACTTAATCAAGCAGAAGAAAAGAAAATGTGAGAACTTGAATACATATCTCTCAACATCATTCAGCAAAGAAAAAATAAATAAGAATGAAAGAGTTAGGAAAATTGACATGAATTATGGGATACCATCAAAGAAAACAACATTAGCATTATGGGAGTCCCAGAAAGGAGAAGAAGGAGGAGAAAGGAAATGAAAACTTATTTAAAGGAATAAGAGCTGAAAGCTTACCAAAACTGTGGAAATATACAGCCATACAGATAACACGAGGCTCAAAGATCTCCACATAGGTTCAACCCAAAGAGATCTTCACATAAACACATTATAATCAAACTCTCAAAAATCAAAGACAAAAACAGAATTTCAAAAACAAGCAAGAAAAAAATATTAATCACATACAAGGGAACCCTGATAAGGCTAGAAGCAAATTTAGCAGCAGTAAACTGTAATAAATGAAAAAGAAGGTCATTATACAATTATAAAGGGGTCAAGTTATTAAGAGGGCATAACAAGTGTAAATATATACAAACCCAATATCGGAGCACCTAAACATATTAAACTATTATTAACAGATCTGAAGGTAGAAACAGACAGCAATGCAATAACAGGGGACTTCAATACCCCACTTTCAACAATGGATAAATCACGCAGACAGAAAATCAATAAAGAAATAATGGACTTGAGCTACACTTTCAACCGAATATACCTAACAGATATATACAGAACATTCTATCCCATAGCAGCAGAACACACATTCTTCTCAAACACACACAGAACATTCTCCAAGATAGATCATAGGTTAGGTGACAATACATATCTTAAAAAAATTTAAAATATTTCCAAAACCACAATGAGATATCACCTCACATCTTTTAGGATGGCTATTACCAACAAGACTTGAGGGACTTCCCTGGTGGTCCAGTGTTTAAGAATCCCCCTTCCAATGCAGATGATGCAGATCTGATCCCTGGTCAGGGGACTAAGATCCCACATGCCACGGGAAAACTAAGCCTGCACGCCGCAACTACTCAGCCTGCACGCCACAACTAGAGAGAAGCCCGTGTGCCACAAGAAACAGCCCAAACACCGCAACTAAGACCCGATGTGGCCAAGTATATAAATAAAATAAAACAAAATAAAATAAAATAAAATAAGAACAAGACTTGAAGTAGTACGTTTTGGCAAGGATGCGGATACAAGAGAAACACTGTTCACTGTTACAGGAAATGTAAATTGGTGTAGCCACTGTGGAAAACAGTACAATGGTTCCTCAAAAAGTTAAAAATAGAACTACCATAGGACCCAGCAATTCCATTTCTGGGCATATATCCAAAGGGAATGAAATCAGTATCTCAAGAGATATCTGCAATCCCATGCACAATGCAGCATTACTCACAATAGCCAAGATATGGTAATAAACTAAATTTCCCTCGAGGGATGAATGGATAAAGAAAATGTGATATACACACACATATATCTACACACATACACACATGTGTAATGATTCAGCCATTAAAAATAAGGAAATCCTGTCATCTGCAACAACATGGAAGAACCTGGAGGGCATTATTCTAACTGAAATAAGCCAGAAAGAGAAAGACATATAATGTATGTTATCATCACACAAAGAATATTTTTTTAAAGTTGATTTCACAGAAACAGAAAACAGACTGGTGGTTGTAAGGGGCTGGTATGAGGGGAGATAGGGATATGTAAATTAAAGTATATAAACTTTTGGTTATAAGAAAGTTACACTTCAAGGATATAAGCACCAAGGACTTCCCTGGCAGTGCAGTGCTTAAGAACCTGCCTGCCAGTGCAGGCAACAAGGGTTCAAGCCCTGGTCCAGGAAGATCCCACATGCCATGGAGCAACTAAGCCCATGCTCCACAACTACTAAACCTGCACTCTAGAGGCCGCGAGCCACAACTACTGAAGCCCACGTGCCCAGAGTCTGTGCTCCGCAACAAGAGAAGCCACTGCAAAGAGAAGACCGTGCACCACAACAAAGAGTAGCCCCCACTCACTGAAATTAGAGAAAGCCCGCGTGCAGCAATTTAGACCCAACACAGCCAAACATAAATTTAAAAAATAAATAAAGGATATAAGCACCAGGGTTTTTTTCGTTTTTTAATTTATTTATTTTTATTTATTATTTTTATTTATTTATTAGTGTTGGCTGTGCTGGGTGTTTGTTGCTGTGCGCGGGCTTTCTCTAGTTGCCGCGAGCAGGGGCTACTCTTCGTGGCGGTGCGCGGTGGCTTCTCTTGTTGCACAGCACGGGCCCTAGAGTGTGCGGGCTTCAGTAGATGTGGCGCATGGGCTCAGCGGTTGTGGCTCGTGGGCTCTAGCGCGCAGGCTCAGTAGTTTTGGCTCATGGGCTTAGTTGCTCTGCAGCATGTGGGGTCTTCCCTGACCAGGGCTAGAACCCATGTCCCCTGCACTGGCAGGCAGATTCTTAACCACTGCGCCACCAGGGAAGCCCTAAGCACCAGTTTTGATCGAACTTCTAAGGCTCTAAATCTTAAAAGGGGAAAAATGGCACTTCCATATTTCAACTTGAATTTTTTTCTCAATAATATTAAAAATAAAATTAAAGCCTTATCATTTATACTTCCACTAACACAAACAACTTCTCATATTAGGCAACAGCTGAATGAATGCTCCCTGGGAGCAATGAGATTACTAAGTTTTCTCTTTTGAACATGATATTATTTAACGCCATATTTTCTAGGGGATAATGAGTTTCATCCTCCATGAGCAGAAGATCAGTTCTTTGCTTCTATAATCTTGAAAAACACCAGAGGTAGGATGGCTCTGACTACAATTTATCAAGGAAGATGCTACCCTGATGGTGCCATTTTCAATAATATATGAGACTTAAAAATACATACACGGGCATACGTGAACTTGTCTACCTTTATAAAATGCAATCAAACTGTATAGATATAGTCAATACTATGAGTTCAGGTGCTTGAAATATCACTATCAGGGATATTTTAGAAAATCTTCTATAAGATCACTTATAACTTTTCAAAGTTTATAATTGTTTAAATGCTTCATGAGCCATGTGGGGACTTGGTGGGCAAGAAAAAGAAAAGGAAAAAAAGGATTTTCAATAATCTTTTGGGAAAAAATGAGTCTCGGGGATTTGGAATTGGGGTCTCTGTTAAGAGTACTTGCACACTTCCTATACACTAATGATGAAGAATCTGAAAGAGAAATTAAGGAAATACTCCAATTTACCATTGCAACAGAAAGAATAAAATACCTAGGAATAAACCTACCCAGGGAGACAAAAGACCTGTCTGCAGAAAACTGTAAGACACTAATGAAAGAAATTTAAGATGATACAAACAGATGGAGAGATATATACCATGTTCTTGGACTGGAAGAATCAATACTGTGAAAATTACTATACTACCCAAAGCAATCTACAGATTCAATGCAATCCCTATCAAACTACCAATGGCATTTTTTACAAAACTAGGACAAAACTCGTAAAATCTGTATGGAGACACAAAGGACCCTGAATAGCCAAAGCAGTCTTGAGGGGAAAAAAACAGAGCTGGAGGAATCAGACGCCCTGACTTCAGACTATACTACAAAGCTACAGTCATCAAGACAGTATAGTACTGACACAGAAACAGAAATATAGATCAATGGAACAGGATAGAAAGCCCAGAGATACACCCATGCACATACAGTCACCTTATCTTTGATAAAGGAGGCAAGAATATACAATGGAGAAAAGAAGGCTTCTTCAAAAAGTGGTGCTGGGAAAACTGGACAGATACATGTAAAAGAATGAAATTAGAACACTCCCTAACACCATACACAAAAATAAACTCAAAATGGATTAAAGACCTAAACGTAAGGATAGACAGTGTAAAACTCTTAGAGGAAAACATAGGCAGAACACTCTTTGACATAAATCACAGCAAGTTCCGTCTTGACCCACCTCCTAGAGAAATGGAAATAAAAACAAAAATAAACAAATGGGACCTAATGAAACTTAAAAGCTTTTTGCACAGCAAAGGAAACCATAAACAAGATGAAAAGACAACCCTAAGAATGGGAGAAAATGTTTGCAAAAGAAGAAACTGACAACGGATTAATCTCCAAAATATACAAGCAGTGCATGCAGCTCCATATCCAAAAAAAAAACCAACCCAATCCCAAAATGGGCAGAAGACCTAAAGAGACATTTCTCCAAGGAAGATATACATATTGCCAACAAACACATGAAAGGATTGTCAACATCACTAATCATTAGAGAAATGCAAATCAAAACTACAATGAGGTATCACCTCACACCGGTCAGAATGGCCATCATCAAAAAATCTACAAACAACAAATGCTGGAGAGGGTGTGGAGAAAAGGGAACACTCTTGCACTGTTGCTGGGAATGTGAATTGGTACATCCACTATGGAGATCAGTATGGAAGTTCCATAAAAAACTAAAAATAGAACTACCATATGACCCAGCAATCCCACTAGTGGTCATATACCCTGAGAAAACTATGATTCAAAAAGAGTCATGTACCACAGTGCTCACTGCAGCTCTATTTACAGTAGCCAGGACATGTAAGTGACCTAATTATCCACTGACAGATGAATGGATAAAGAAGATATGACACATATATACAATGGAATATTACTCAGCCATAAAAAGAAACAAAATTGAGTTATTTGTAGTGAGGTGGATGGACCTAGAATCTGTCATACAGAGTGAAGTAAGTCAGAAAGAGAAAAAAAAATACGGAATGCTAACACATATATATGGAATCTTAAAAAAAAAATGGTTCTGAAGAACCTAGAGGCAGGGCAGGAATAAAGATGCAGACGTAGAGAATGGACAAGAGGACACGGGGAGGGGGAAGTGTAAGCTGGGATGAAGTGAGAGAGTGGCATGGGCATATATACACTACCAAATGCAAAATAGATAGCTAGTGGGAAGCAGCTGCATAGCACAGGGAGATCAGCTCGGTGCTTTGTGTCCACCTAGAGGGGTGGGATAGGGAGGTTGGGAGGGAGACATAAGAGGGAGGAGATATGGTGATATATGTATACGATAGCTGATTCACTATGTTATACAGCAAAAACTAACACACCACTGTAAAGCAATTATACTCCAATAAAGATGTTAAAAAAAAAAAAGACTTAGAATGAAGATGGAGGATAGGAAATTTGACTGTTTTTAAGTAATTATGCCAAAAATAGTTACTTGGAAAATGTAAGCTCACTTTTGGGGTCCATTTTAAAGCTAGAAATAAGTTTTGAAACCACAAGTGGTGAAGGAGTTTATTATTCCTTTATTGTTCTCTAAACATTATATTGTTGCGTTTTGCATAGTCTTGGATTGTATTAATTAAAATTTCTCATTTAGGGCTTCCCTGGTGGCACAGTGGTTGAGAGTCCGCCTGCCAATGCAGGGGACACGGGTTCGTGCCCCAGTCCGGGAAGATCCCACGTGCCGCGGAACGGCTGGGCACGTGAGCCATGGCCGCTGAGCCTGGGCGTCCGGAGCCTGTGCTCCGCATCGGGAGAGGCCACAGCAGTGAGAGGCCCGCGTACAGAAAAAAAAAAAAAAAAAAAAAAAAAATTCTCATTTTAAAAAGTACTTATTGAGTGCCTATTATTTGCTTATTTGCTAGGAATTTGTATTTATTTACGATCCAAACGTGAATTAAATACGCAAAGACACTCGATTTCACAGAGATCATATTTTAGAAGGGGCATATTTAGTAGTGTGCCATAATTGTTTCATTTTTCTTTTTTCATCTAACATTATGATCTTGAGATAGAAGCCCACTGTGTGACCAAAGGAATACCTTGGAGGTATTGTAGGTTCAGTTCCAGATTACCATCGTAAAGCAAATATGGCAATAAAGTGAGCCACACAAGTTTTTTGGTTTCCAAGTGCATATAAAAGTTATGTTCACAGTATACTGTACTCTATTAAGTGTGAAATAACACTATGTCTAAAAGATGTACATACCTTACTTTAAAATATTTTAAATCTTAAAAAGGCTAACCATCATCTAAATCTTCAGCAAGTCATAATCTTTTTTTGGCTGGTGGAGGGTCCTACCTCGATGTTGCTGGCTGCAGCATTTTGAAGAAGCTGTGGCAATTCCTTAAAATGAGACAACAGTGACGTTTGCACACTGATTGACTCTTGGATGAAAAATTTCTCTGGAGCAGGCAATGCTGTTTGACAGTATTTTACCCACAGTAGAACATCTTTCAGAGTTGAAGTTAATCCTCTCAAACCCTACTGCTGCTTTATCAACTAAGCCTGTATAATATTCCCAATCCCTGGTGTTTTTCCAACAATCTTCACAGCATCTTCAGCCTGAGTAGAGTCCCTTTCAAGAAACCACTTTCTTTGCTTATCCATAAGAAGCAATTCCTCATCCTTCGAGGCTTTATCGTGAGATTGCAGCAATTCAGTCCCATCTTCAGGCTCCACTTAGAATTCTAGTTCTCCTGCTGTTTCCCTCACATCTGCAGTTACCTCCTCCAGTGAAGTCCTGAACCCCTCAAAGTTACTCATGAGGGTTCGAATCACCTTCTTCCAAACTCCTGTTGATGTTGATATTTTTACCTCTTCCCATGAATCACAAATGTTTTTTTTAAACATCTTTATTGGAGTATAATTGCTTTACAATGGTGTGTTAGTTTCTGCTTTTTAACAAAGTGAGTCAGCTATACATATACATACATCCCCATATCTAATCACAAATGTTCTTAATGGCACCTAGAATGTTGAATACTTTCCAGATGATTTTTACTTTATTTTGCCCAGAACCATCAGAGGAATCACTATCTCTGGCAGCAATAGTTTTACAAAACTTGTTTCTTCAATGGTAAGACTTGAAAGTCACAATTTCTCCTGGATCCATTGGCTACAAAATGATGCTGTGTTAGCAGGCATGAAAGCAACGTTAATCTTGTACATTTCCATCAGAGCTCTTGGATGACCATGTGCTTTGTCAATGAGCAGTAATATTCTGAAAGAAAGCTTTTCTTCTGAGCAGTAGGTCTCCACAGTGGGCTTAAAATATTCAGTAAATCATGTTGTATAGAGGTGTGCTGTCATCCCGTCTTTGCTGTTCCATTTATAGAGCACAGGCAGAGTAGATTTAACATCTTTCTTAAAGGCCGTAGGATTTTAAGAACGGTAAATGAGCACTGGCTTCAACTTGAAGTCACCAAATACATTAGCCCCTAATAAGAGACTCAGCCTGTCCTTCGAAGCTTTGAAGCCAGGCATTGACTTTTCCTCTCTAGCTATGAAAGTCCTAGATGGCATCTTCTTCCAACAGAAGGCTATTTGGTCTATATTGAAAATCTGTTGTTTAGTGTACCACCGTCATGAATGATCTTGGCTAGATTTTCTGCATAACTTTCTGCAGCTTCTACATCAGCATCTGCTGCTTCACCTTGCACTTTTATGTTATGAATATGGCTTCTTTCCTTAAACCTCTTTCCTTAAACCTCACAAACCAACTGCTGCCAGCTTCCAACTTGTCTTCTGCAGCTTCCTTGTCTCTCTCAGCCTTCACAGAATTGAAGACAGGGTCTTGCTCTTGATTAGACTCCGGCTTAAGGCAGTGTTGTAGCTGGTTTGATCTTCTAACCAGAACAATCAAACTTTCTCCATATCAGCAATAAGGCTGTTCTCCTTTCTTATCATTTGTGTGTTCACTGGAGTAGCACATTTAATTTCCTTCCAGAACTTCTCCTTTGCATTTACAACTTGGCTAACGGGTACAAGAGGCTTAGCTTTCCGTCTATCTTGCCTTCCTTACTAGGCTTAATCATTTGTAGCTTTTAATTTAAAGTGAGAGACATGGGACTCTTCCTTTCATCTGAACACTTAGAGGCCATTGAAGGGTTATTAATTGGTCTAATTTTAATATTTTTCCACCTCCCAGAAAAGAGAGGCTGGAGGAGAAGGGGAGAGGGGAAAAGCCAGTCAGTGGAGCAGTAAGAAGACAAACAACATTCATCAATCGAGTGTGGCCTCTCATATGGGTGTGGTTTGTGGGTCCCCCAAACAATTACAAGAGTAATATCAAAGATCACTGATCACAGATTACCATAACAAATAGAATAATAATACAAAAGTTTGAAATCTAATGAGAATTACCAAAAATGGGACACAGAGGCACAAAGTGAGCAAAGGCTGTTGGAAAAATGACGTCAACAGGCTCGCTTGATGCAAGGGTGTCACAAACCTTCAATGAAAAAAAAAATGCATTATATACAATGCACAATAAATGGGAGTGTGATACAGTGAGGTATGCCTGTGCGCTGCAATGTATTTCTCCATCCTCAAGTTAACAGGCACTGGAATTACTTCCAAGTATTTTTGTATTACACACAAATGAAAACATACTTGTACCTATAATATGGTGAACACATGCAAGTTTTTCTAAGATAATTATTCTCAAAATGTGATCCACAGAACCCTGAGACTTCCCAACAACCACAGGACCAGGAAGAAAAATCTAGTCTACTAATACTACTAAAGTGTGATTTTCTTTTTTCACTGCATTGACATGTAAAACCAATGGTGAGTAAACTGCGGGCAAAACTGATATATCGGCACCATACTCTACTGCATCTTTTACTGCCATACACTTGCAACAGAAAAAAAAAAAGTGTCAGCCTGAGACTTCGATGAAGCAGTAAAAACCGTTTATTTTATTAGGTCTCCATTCTTCAGTCCATGCTTTTTAAATAACAAATATTACGCACACAGCGCTCCTCTTGTATACTGAAGTAGAAAAGCCCTGGTGTAACTGAGTTATAAACTAAACTAACTTTTTTTTCATGGAACACTTTACACTAGAAGAAAGACTGAAAAAAACTATTATTCAAATTTGAGTATTTAGCAGAAATTTTCTCGAAAATAAACACTAAACATTTCAAACAAAACTAAAAAACATTTCAAACAAAACTAAAACATTTCAAACAAAACTAAAAAACTGACAGTACTCATTGCCAATAACAAAATTTGTGCTTTCGTTTGAAAATTAGAATTGTTGAAAACTTTTATCTGCCCCTGTGAATTTATAGCTCCCTAATACTCAAGGACCATTCAGATGAAATTAGTAGTAATATGAATGAAAGCGATTTTTTTAATTTTTATGATTTGTATTGAAACTGGATGTAACATAGATTCATCTTTACTGTTAGAATTTTTTTTTTCTTTTACTCCTTCACTTCTCAATTTTTTTTTTCATCTTTACTGGAGTATAATTGCTTTACAATGTTGTGTTAGTTTCCACTGTATAGCAAAGTGAATCAGCTGTATGTATACATATAGCCCCATAACCCGACCCTCTTGAGCTTCATCTCCCACCCTCCCTATCCCACGATTTTTCTACTGCATTATGAATGCATCCACATTTGGAAGATCTGCAGAACTCGGTGAATCAATATTTTCTAATTAACTGTTGCATGATATCACAAGATTATTGTGGATAAACACCCAACCAAACTGCAAGCTACCAGAATAGAAACAGTATAAATGTTCTTTGACATTGTTTTACATTGCCGCTAACTTTACAAAACTACCACATGTCAAGTTGCACGTAGTATCAAAAAGAAAGTCCATAAATATCTAAAAAGGCTATTAAAACACTCCTTCCTGAGGGCTGCCCTGGTGGCGCAGTGGTTGAGAGTCCGCCTGCCGATGCAGGGGACACGGGTTCGTGCCCCATTCCGGGAAGATCCCACATGCCGCGGAGCGGCTGGGCCCGTGAGCCATGGCTGCTGAGCCTGCGCGTCCGGAGCCTGTGCTCCACAATGCGCGAGGCCACAACAGTGGCCGCTTACCACAAAAACACACAAAAAAACCCACTCCTTCCTTTGTCAAATATGCATCACTGTGGAGCTAGACTTTCCTCATATACTGGGACCAAAACTACATAGCACAACAGATTGAATCCAGAAGCAGATATGAGTTGTTTCCTATTTGGCCAAACATTAAAAAGATTTGCAAAAATGAAAAAGCAACATCATGTTTTTAGTAAGTTTTTGTTTTGCAAAGCATAGCTCTTTGTCATAAAAATATGCTGTTTACGTACTGGGTATATTTTTGTTATTCTAAGCATAATAATAAATACCTGAAAATGGTCTAAAATTTATATTGGAAAAGATGGGTCAATTGGTAAAGATTGGTCATACTGGTAAAGATCCACAGATAAAACCTACAGAAACAAAAGCTCTTTGGGGTTCTCAATACATTTTAAGACTCTAAAAGGATCCTGAGACAAAGCTATTTGAGAACGTTTGTTCTCAAGTACATTTCTAGAACGAATATGCGGGATTTGGATACACATAACCTTCAACTTTATTAGATAATGAAAAAAATATTTTCCTATTTTTACAGCTAGCAGCACATGTGTTACTCTTCTTTACATCCTATCCAGTTTTTGGAATTATCAGAACTTTTTATGTTTGTCATTCTGATCACAGAGAAAGAGCATTTCATTGCCATCTTAAAGTTCCTTTTCTCATCGATAGATGAGAACTTCTCAGTGTGGTAACTCCACACTGATTTTCCCAGGCTAATCTAAAGCTCCAACTAGCATGTCTGTATCTATGAATGCTAGAAATAAAGAAACTAATCTTTACTGATTAATTAATATTTGGTACATCTATCTTATCCTATAGCATGCAATAGCCTTTGTAATCATTGAACCTGCTTCTCTCCCAACTGTGCGTAACAATATTCCAGACACTCCCAAACTTGCTCCCCTGACTGCATGCCTTGTACTCACAATTTGTTCACTCCATGATATATTTCTTTAGTCAAAAAAGCAAATTAATGTGAACAGAATGATTTTTATTTTGGTAAAACACCACCAATGATATGGGGATTACATCTGCTTTAATATATTTGTATAAGCAATTTTAAAAGGTGTAAAGATAGACACTGGGACTTCCCTAGTGAGCCAGTGATTAAGACTCCACACTTCCATTGCAGAGGGCATGGGTTCGATCCCAGGTTGGGGAACTAAGATCCTGCGTGAAGTGTGGCGCGGCCAAAAATAAAATGAAAAAAAAGATAGGGGTGAGGCCAGGGGACGCTCAGGAGGCACTCGGCCAGTCCGGCCAGCGCACGCGTGAGCCACCTGCCAGTAACCGTCGCAGGAGGTCTGGGCGGGAGGGGAAATAAGGGGGTTTAAGTTATATTTTGAAAAACAGAGAGCGAAATCTAGAGGCATCGTGACCCAGGTGTCGCCGCTTCCTGCTACACAGGGCTTGGCACCCAGGTCCATCCCTCCGCACACCCCCACCCCTTGTGCCCTCCCCTCCGGAGCCATGTGGCTCTTAAGAGGCAGCGGCGGAGGACAGCATGGCTGCTGCAGCCCCAGCAGCCTTGGAGAAGGAGAGAGGGAAGCACAAAGCCGGCTTCGCACTGCAAGCCGTGTGCTGACAGAGTCTTGGTGCCCCGTCCTGGTGTCAGGCCTGAGCCTGAGGCGGGACAGCTGAGTTCAGGACACTGGACCACCAGAGACCTCCTGGCCCCATGTAATATCAATCGGCAAGCGCTCTCCCAGAGATCTCTGTCTTGATGCTAAGACCCAGCACCACTCAACGACCAGCAAGCTCCAGTACTGGGCGCCCCATGCCAAACAACTAGCAAGACTGGATCACAGCACCACCCATTAGCAGAGAGGCTGCCTAAAATCATACTAAGTTCACAGACACCCCAAAACACACCACCGGATGTGGCCCTGCCGACCAGAAAGACAAGATCCAGTCCCACCCACGAGAACACAGACACCAGTCCCCTCCACCAGGAAGTCTACACAACCCACTGAACCAACCCTACCCACTGGGGGCAGACACCAAAAACAACAGGAACTACAAACCTGCAGGCTGAGAAAAGGAGACTCCAAACACAATAAGTTAAGCAAGGTGAGAAGACAGAGAAATATGCAGCAGATGAAAGATCAAGGTAGAACCCCACCAGACAAAACAGATGAAAAAGAAATAGGCATTCTACCTGAAAAAGAATTCAGAGTAATGATAGTAAAGATGATCCAAAATCTTGGAAAAGGAATGCAGAAAATACATGAAATGTTTAACAAGGACCTAGAAGAACTAAAGAGCAAACAAACAATGATGAACAACACAATAAATGAAATTAAAAATTCTCTAGAAGGGATCAATAGCAGAATAACTGAGACAGAAGGATGGATAAGTGACCTGGAAGATAAAATAGTGGAAATGACTACTGCAGAGCAGAATAAAGAAAAAAGAATGAAAAGAATTGAGGACAGTCTCAGAGACCTTGGGGACAACAGTAAACTCCTCAATGTTCGATTATAGGGGTCCCAGAAGAAGAAGAGAAAAAGAAAGGGTCTGAGAAAATATTTGAAGAGATTATAGTTGAAAAGTTCCCTAACATGGGAAAGGAATAGTCAATTAAGTCTGGGAAGCACAGAGAGTCTCATACAGGATAAATCCAAGGAGAAACATGCCGAGACACATATTAAATAAACTATCAAAAATTAAATACAAAAAAAAATATTAAAAGCAGCAAGGGAAAAGCAACAAATAATATACAAGAGAATGTGTATGGACAAATTCTTAGAGAGGTATAGCCTTCCAAGACTGAACCAGGAAGAAATAGAAAATACGAACAGAACAATCACAAGATTTCAAATTCAAACTGTGATTAAAAATCTTCCAACAGACAAAAGTCCAGGACCAGATGGCTTCACAGGTGATTTCTATCAAACATTTAGAGAAGAGCTAACACCTATCCTTCTCAAACTCTTCCAAAAAATTGTAGAGGAAGGAACACTCCCAAACTCATTCTATGAGGCCACCATCACCCTGATACCAAAAGCACACAAAGATACTACAAAAAAAAAAAAAAAAAAGAAAATTACAGGCCAATATCACTGATGAATATAGATGCAAAAATCCTCAACAAAATACTAGCAAACAGAATCCAACAACAAATTAAACGGATCATACTCCATGATCAAGTGGGATTTATCCCACTTGTGTATATCTTCAATATACACAAATCAATAATGTGATACACCATATTAACAAATTGAAGAATAAAAACCATATGATCATCTCTATAGATTCAGAAAAAGCTTTTGACAAAATTCAACACCAATTTATGATAAAAACTCTCCAGAAAGTGGGCACAGAGGGAACCTACCTCAACATAATAAAGGCCACATATGACAAACCCACAGCAAACATCATTCTCAATGGTGAAAAACTAAAAGCATTTCCTCTAAGATCAGGAACAAAACAAGGATGTCCACTCTTGCCACTATTATTCAACATAGTTTTGGAAGTCCTAGCCATGGCAATCAGAGAAGAAAAAGAAATAAAAGGAATACAAATTGGAAAAAAAGAAGTAAAACTGTCACTGTTTTCAGATGAAATACTATACATAGAGAATCCTAAAGATGCCACCAGAAAACTACTAGAGCTAATCAATGAATCTGGTAAAGTTGCAGGATACAAAATTAATGCACAGAAATCTCTTGCATTCCTATACACTAATAATGAAAAATCTGAAAGAGAAATTAAGGAAACACTCCCATTTACCACTGCAACAAAAAGAATAAAATATCTAGGAATAAACCTCCCTAGGGAGACAAACGACCTATATGCAGAAAACTATAAGACACTGATGAAAGAAATTTAAGATGATACAAACAGACGGAGAGATATACCATGCTCTTGGATTGGAAGAATGAACATTGTGAAAATGAGTATAGTACCCAAAGCAATCTACAGATTGAATGCAATCCCTATCAAATTACCAATGGCATTTTTTACAAAACTAGAACAAAAAATCTTAAAATTTGTATGGAGACACAAAAGACCCCGAATAGCCAAAGCAGTCTTGAGGGAAAAAAAAACGGTCCTGGAGGAATCAGGCTCCCTGACTTCAGACTATACTACAAAGCTACAGTAATCAAGACAGTACGGTATTAGCACAAAAAGAGAAATATAGATCACTGGAACAGGATAGAAAGCCCAGAGATAAACCCATGCACCTATGGTCAACTAATCTATGACAAAGAGGCAAGCATATAAAATGGAGAAAAGACAGTCTCTTCAATAACTGGTGCTGGGAAAACTGGACAGCTACATGTGAAAGAATGAAATTAGAACACTCCCTAACACCACACACAAAAATAAACTCAAAATGGATTCGAGACCTAAATATAAGACCAGACAGTATAAGACTCTTAGAGGAAAACATAGGAAGAACACTCTGACATAAATCACAGCAAGATCTTTTTGATCCACCTCCTAGAGTAATGGAAATAAAAACAAAAACAAATGGGACCTAATGAAACTTAAAAGCTTTTGCAAAGCAAAGGAAACTACAAACAAGATGAAAAGACAACCCTCAGAATGGGAGAAAATATTTGCACATGAAGCAACTGACGAAGGATTAATCTCCAAAATTTACAAGCAGATCATGCAGCTCAATATCAAAACAACGAACAACCCAGTCCAAAAATGGGCAGAAGACCTAAATAGACATTTCTCCAAAGAAGACATACAGATGGCCAAGAAGCACATGAAAAGCTGCTCAACATCACTAATTATTAGAGAAATGCAAATCAAAACTACAATGAGGTATCACCTCACACTAGTTAGAATGGGCATCGTCAGAAAATCTACAAACAACAAATGCTGGAGAGGGTGTGGAGAAAAGGGAACCCTCCTGCACTGTTGGTGGGAATGTGAATTGATACAGCCACTATGGAGAACAGTATGGAGGTTCCTTAAAAAACTGAAAATAGAATTACCATATAACCCGGGAATCCCACTACTGGGCATATACCCAGAGGAAACCATAATTCAAAAAGACACATGCACCCCAATGTTCATTGCAGCACTATTTACAATAGCCACAGATGTAGAGAACAAACATATGCGGGGGGGTGGGGATGGTGGTGGGATGAACTGGGAGATTGGGATTGACATATAAACACTAATATGTATAAAATAGATAACTAATAAGAACATGCTGTATAAAAAAATTAATGAAATAAAATTCAAAAATTTAAAAAAAAGATGCAGATGTAGAGAATGAACTTGAGGACACAGGGAGGGGGAATTTTAGGTGGGCCAAAGTGAGAGCGTGGCATGGACATATATACACTACCAAATGTAAAACAGCTAGCTAGTGGGAAGCAGCTGAATAGTACAGGGAAGTCAGCTCGTTGCATTGTGACCACCTAGAGGGGTGGGATAAGAAGGGCAGGAGGGAGATTCAAGAGTGAGGGGATATGGGGATATATGTATACATATATATCTGATTCACTTTGTTATACAGCAGAAACTAACACAGTATTGTAAAGCAATTATACTCCAATAAAGATGTTAAATAACAAAAAAAAAAGATAGACACTGAGCTGTCAATACTGCTTTTATCAGGTGGGGAAATTAGGATAAAGTCAGGAGGAAAGGAAGATAATCAGCTTTGCCGTTATACATCTTTCCATCGTCTTGTTTCATTTGACCAGACAAGGAGGTATCACTTTTGTAATCTGAAGAACTCCAAATAAAGAAAGATAAAATATTAATATTTGTCCTTTGCATTTAGTTCCCAGGTTGTCCTTAGCTCTGCTCATGTTAGACTTTCATTAGTCTTTAGTCAACACCCTTGGTCTCCCATCATGTGACCTCTTTGGCTATACATTATAAATTTAAATTGAATTCTAGAGAGTGCTACAGAGTGAAATTCACCATACACAAATCACAAATTAGGAAGGCCACGATAAAGTGCTGGGAGCACTGACCTTGAGGCCAGCCAGGTCGCCTTCTCTCTTTGCTACTTACGACCATGTCAAGGCTCCTAGCGGTGAACTTAGCAAGGAGGAATGTGTTGGAGCATGAACAATGCATGATGGCACTCATATACCTTCCAACCAAATCCTAAACATCATGTCACAAGTTTAGGAGAATGAGCTCTAAGCATATTTGGGGAAAAAATGATACCGATGATGATGACTCTAACAAAAACTTTCATCAATATTCATAAGAGAACTCTCACTTCATCCCAGAGAACGCATGTCAGTTGCAATGAAAGTGACCACATGTTTTTCGGATTTAACTGAGAAGACTAAAGACGACTGGGTGCATGCCACATTTCCATCACACAATTTAGGCAATCTCCTTCTCAAAATATCTCAAAAATATATGGGTTACAAATCCTCTAAAGGAGACTGGCTGAATATATGCCCTAAAAAACCTACACCATGGGTAGGTAGGTTACTGTCTCCTGAGTTACCACAGCTGCTGCTCAAGGGGTCAGCCTCTGTTTCGGCTCTTTGCACAAAGAACCTACTTCTGGTCCAATGAGTTCATTATTTTAAATTGTCAACTGGTGCGATCTGTTGACCACACTCACGCCACAAACCTCAAAGGACATTTTCCAAAACATTAAGCTGTTCTTCACTCTCCTTTTAATGGTGGTGAGCATCCCTCTCTTATATTTGCTTCATTTTAGTTCAACTTCTATCAAGCTCCAATTAACATAAAGAAAAATGGCTATTGTGCTCTAATGCATAGATTTTCTGGTCTGCAGTGATGTGCTGTGTTACTCTGAAGAGGTCCAGTGTGGTTTTACAGAAACAAACACAAAGACAAAATCATTGCTGTGAATGCCAACATCTGACACATGGAATCATTGGAAAACATAAAACTGGGTAAATGAAGGAGTAGTGAAGTCTTTCTGCCCTCTCACGATAGCTAATAAAGAAATAAATATTTAGAATAGTGACCCTCCGTTATCTACTGTCCAAATGAGCCACTGATTCCATGGTACATTGAAGACCACTATACAAATTTTTATCTGATTTTTTATTGTATCAAATGATGAATATTTATGCTTAAAAATTCTTGGTTATATGAAAATGTAATAAAATATTTATACATATAAAACTGTACATATATACAAATATCTATACAAATTTTACATATATTTGTAATTATATATGACTCTCTTCATTTCATGGTTTTATATTTTCCCTGAAGTTAAGATGTTCTGTGAAAATTCCCCTATTCTATATTTTCCCTCCATTTTCTTTCTGACAATTAACCCTGCTCCAACTACAATCCATACATTGATCCTGAAACTATATACTAAAAAAAAAGCAGTAAAACAGCACATATGATTAACGAGGAAAATACACTTTGAAATTCCATATATCACCAATGTTTAAATTGACTCCTCAAACATATTTATGAAAAAAATCTTTGCAGCCCTAATGAGTTTTCATTACTCTCTATATAAATATATATTTAATTAGTCACTATGATTGAAAGTCTCTAATCTGATTTGCAACTTCTCACAAATGATTATTTCTACACAGTTCCTGTCATTTCCTATTAGTCTAAATAATGATAATATCATGGCTTCCACTGACAGTTTTTACCTCCCATACCCCAAGCTAGAGTTCATTTCCACTTTTTCCCCAGGCGAATATGCAAAGTAGAAAGAGAGAATCAGGTAAAGCCAAAGAGTTTTTCAATTTAGAGAATTTTTTTTTTCTTTTAAGAATTCCAACATGATAAAACTGACGTGGAAATCCTCCAGAGAAAATATACATCATGAACCAAAAGTTATACACAGTCAAGTCCACCAGAAATTAAATGTGCAAATCTTCTCCATCTTTCCACTGGTTAGTGATGCTCCCCACAAAGGGATTGTTCTGCTTTTTAACCTAATTTTTTCTGTCAGGTCTGTACCAGATTCATAAAATTCCTCTTCCTTCCTTTGGACTTTATACATTTTATTAGGCACTTCCATGCATGAGTTTTTATTCAGTGTTTGAGGGTAAAAAAAATGTAGTATGTGTTTCATATCCTCTAAATTCTTGTGAGCACACAGAAAAACATTTAAAATAAAAGTTTACTGTAAAGTCCCAGAGACATAAAGTTGGGATATTGTGTTTCTGAGCACAAACCTAGGTGTACTTTTCCTCCCATGCCTTACACCATCAGAGATTATGAAAATTACTGTCGAATAAAAGAAATCTCTTCCTGTAAATAAAAATGAAAAGTGGAATCAGAGACAACTTACTAACATCGAGATGTGTGATTCAAATGTACTCAGAGCAGAATACAGCAGAATCTTCACTTCTAAAAATGTTCCATATGACAAAAAGAAAACACAGTAGGAAACTTCCTTCTAGGTCCCTTTAGAAACATTCAAGTGTTTTCTCGCAGGTATTTTTCTCTAATACTTCTGTTCTTCTTATTAACTTATTTTTTCATCTGATGCAGCAAAGGGGGTTCACTGGAAATTCTAGAGAAACTCATTAAATGAAGATATAGCAGGTCAGAAATAAACATAGGCATTAAGAAATGTAAACAGCACTGTCTACAGTCAAATATAATTAGATTACAAGAATTATTTTCAGCTCACACATGGAGAAAAATGTGCATTTAAAGGTAAATGTCTGGGCTTCCCTGGTGGCGCAGTGGTTGAGAGTCCGACTGCCGATGCAGGGGACACGGGTTCGTGCCTCAGTCCGGGAGGATCCCACATGCCGCGGAGCAGCGCCCGTGAGCCACGGCCGCTGGGCCTGCGCGTCCGGAGCCCGTGCTCCACAACGGGAGAGGCCACAACAGTGAGAGGCCCGCGCACCGCAAAAAAAAAAAAAAGAAAAAGGGTAAATGTCTATAATTTAGCAAATACACAAGTTAATATACAGATTAAACTTTGCCATATTTGAAAAATTAAACAAAATTGAGTTGCACAGTGTAATCCTTCTGGCATTTACCACTGCACACCCATTACTCAATAGGCTAGAGACATGTGTACATTACCACTATATTATTTCTACGCAAGTACACAAACCCATTTATGTAAGTATTAATATTTATCTAGGATATAAAACACTATAGAAGGAAACCATCTCACATGTTTAAAACTTGTGCCTCTTAAATTTTGTATCTATTAACAATACCATATTTCAGCCAAAATGACATGCCCTACCAACCCATGAAACATTTCTAGGTTTTAAAAGATAAAATATAAACAGTTTGAAGCATCAGAGTACTGGATAACCATTCAGAAAAGCAAAAGATTTTGTGTACTAAACCTCTTTATGAGACTGTAGTAGTCAGAGATAAAATTGTAAATGGGGAAGTGTAGATTGCTTTGATTTAGAAAATTGTTGCCATTAAACAGTTTACAAAGAGCCTACTGTTTCTGCATCATTATCCCCTATGTGTCAAAGTCAGCATTTTCACAATATTTAAAGCACTCCCAACTTCCCCATAAATATCATTTATATTCCTGCACGGCTATTCAGCATATCGAGGAATATCATTTACAGTCTTCTATAGTTACACAGTGTGACTATTTGAGCCCACGCACGTGAACCTTAAATAAAGATACAGAACAGAACAAAATTCTCTCCAAGCAGAAGCATGGAGATCATGTAATTTTACTGCCAAGTTTGATCCAAGACTCAAGGCCACTGTGTGCTTAGCGTGTAGAGAATAGTCCAGAAGGTCATCTGGGCTTACACAAGCAGCAGAATCTTGCTACTGGTCAATTCAATTGTGGGTGAGCAGCTGGCCGAGGTACTGACATTGCCATTTATTTTTATTTACTTGCTCTGTGTTGGAAGAGGCTTTTCTTGCTTCTACAAGAATAGAGCAAGACCCACAATGTCTTTTTCTCTCTCTCTGCCTGTTGAAATCACAACAGAGCCATTTCAAGTCAGGGCCTCCCACAAGCAGCAACTGCTCAGGCTGACCCTGGTCACAGCCTTCTCTCAAATTCTCCAGCATTTGTCAGTAACACCACTTTGGATAGGCAATCTCATATACCCTTCAGATGGATCCTTCATGAAATTCTTGTGCAGCCTAGTAACTTTAAGCTATGAGAATGATAAATGCAATCCTTAAGTGGAATTTGCAAACACATTCATTTATATTCAACACAGCAATGCTACAGAATTATATAAAGTGGTTTCTTGTTTCTGAGGCTGTGAAAAAGGGCCACCACAGGTGAGATGGTACCACACGTGCTGTGACTTAAAGAAGTGAGGCCTGTAGCAGCCACAAGGTAAAAGGGAATCATTTAGCAAAGAACATTTTTAATTTGTTAATTAAGACTGTAATTCTTCAAGTAGCCAATGTAACAGGTTAATGTTTTACAAAGAAAACACTACCCTGGGAAATATTTCCCAGACAAATGGCTAACATATTTTATCTATCAAGCGCTCCTGCAAAAAATCGAGACTAAAACCTCAATGAAAAAAGTAAGCTACAGAATGAAAAGCAGTTTATGGAATGAAAAGAGGATTTTGTAACATACAAAAAAAAAAAAAACCCTACCAATATTAAGAGTGATTAAAGAAACCAGATTTTCCCACTCAGTGGTGAAAAACTGAAGGCTATCACTCTAAAATTAGGAACAAGACAAGGATGCCCACTCTCACCACTCTTATTCAACACCGTATTAGAAGTCCTAGCCAGAGCAATTAAGCAGGAAAAAGAAATAAAAGGCATTAAATTGGAAAGAAGTAAAACTGTCACTATTTGCAGAAGACATGATTTTATGTACAGAAAACCCTAAAGACTCCATCAAAGCACTAATAGAAATAATAGACAAATGCAGTAAAATTTCAGGGTATAAAATCAACATACAAAAATCTGTTGCATTTTTATATGCTAACAGTGAGATAGCAGAAAAAGAAACTAAGAAAACAATACCATTTTCAACTCGAAAATAAAGGAATAAAATACCTACGAATAAATCTAATGAAGGAGGTGAAAGACTTGTACACTGAAAACTGTAAGACACTGTGGGAAGAAACTGAATAAGACACAAATAAATGCAAAGATATTCTGTGCTCATGGATTGGAAGAATTAACATTGATAAAATATCCACATTACCTAAAACAATCTACAGATCCAATGCAATTTCTATTAAAATCCAAAGGACATTTTTTACAGAAATAGAACAAAAAAATTCTAAAATTTATATGGAATCACAATATATTCCAAATAGCCAAAGCAGTCTTGTGAAAAAGGAACAAAGCTGGAGGTATCACATTCCCTGACTTCAAACTATATTACAAAGCCATAGTAATCAAAACAGTGTGGTAGTGGGGGAAAAATGGATACTTAGATCAAGTGAGCAGAACTGAGGGTCCAGAAATAAACCCACATATGTACAGACAGTTGATTTACAACAAAGAACATAAGATGGAGAAAGGATAGTCTCTTCAATAAGTGGTGCTGGGAAAACTGGACAGCTACGTGCAAAAGAATGAAACTATGCCACTATCTCTAACCATACACACAAAAAAACCCAACTCAATATAGATTAAAGACTTGAATGTACAACCTGAAACCATAAAATTCTTAGAAGAAAACACAGTCAGTATGCTCTTTGACACAGGTCTTAGCAATATGTTTCTAGATATGTCTCCTCAGGCAAAGGAAACAAAAGCAAAATAAATAAATGGGACTATATCAAATTAAAAAGCTTCTGCATAGCAAAGGAAACCATCAACAAAACAAAGAAACCTACCAAATGAGAGAAGATATTTGCAAATCATATATCTGGAGTTAACATCCAAAGGGGTTAATAACCAAAAGATATAATGAACTCACACAACTCAACAACAACAACAGCAAAACAAACAACCTGACTGAAAAGTGGGCAGAGGACCTGAGCACACATTTTTCCAAAGAAGACACACAGATGGCCAACAGGCACATGAAAAGATGATCCAGCTATCCCCCACTTCTGGGTATTTATCCAAAAAATATGAAAACACATTAAAAAAATATGCACTCCTGTGTTCACTGCACCATTATTTACAATAGCCAAGATATGGAAGCAATCTAAGTGCCCATCAATGGATGAATGGATAAAGATGATACACACACACACACACACACACACACACACACACACACACTCAGAGAAATACTATTCAGCCATAAAAAAGATGAAATCTTGCTATCTGTGATAATAGCAAGAGATTATTATGCTAAGAGAAATAAGTCAGAGGGAGAAAGATAAATACTGTATGATTTCACTCATATGTAGAATATAAAAAACTAACTAAATAAACAAACAGAACCAAACAAAAATAGACATGTAGATACAGAGAACAGAGTAGTGGTTACCAAAGTGCTGGGGTTGGCAGGGAGGGAGAACAAAATGGGTAAAGGGGATCAACCATATGATGACAGATGGAAACTAAATTTTTGGTGGTGAACATGCTGTAGTGTATACAGAAGTAGAAATACAAGGTTGTACACATGAAACCCACATAATGTTATAAACCAATGTTATCTCAATAACATTTAATTAACAAAAAAAGAAACCAGATGTTTCACAAGATGCTATTGATGTATTTATTTGTTATTTGCCTATAAATTGACAAAGATTAAAATAGGATAACGACCTCTTGGGTTTTTGAAGTCCTGGCAAAATCACTATACCCATATATTGCTGGAAGATAAGACAGCAACATATATCAGAAGATTTGAAAATTGCTATCTCCAACCTAGTAATTCCACTTCTGTGAACGATCCTAAGGAAAGTAGCAAGTTAGTACATAAATATATACACATAGCAACTTATAACAGGAGAAAAAGTGGAAATACCATATATATTCAGGAATAGCGGACTAGGCAAATAAATTATACTCTTGAATTGAATCTATGAAATCCAAAAGTAATCATGACTGTGTATACATAATTATTAAAGAGCAAAGTATATGTGTTGCTAAGTGAAAAAAAAGCTGTCAAAGAAAAATACGGCATGGTAAAAATATCTGTGCAATAGGACACACATTATTTATTAATGTCTTTAGATCTGCCTTCCCCCAACCTGCTAAGGGAGGCCGGGGACCAGTTCCTGCATTCTTTCTCTCCTATGCCTTCTAAGGAGGGACCCGGAGAGTCAGGTTGCTTTTAAATTTCTAATATCCTGTAACTTAGGAAGAAAAAGGAAGGAAGTGGAGGATAAGTGATACCCATCTGATATGGGTGGGGAGTTTTATTTGGGGAGAAGTTGTATTTAAAAAAAAAAAGATGCAGGAGCTGCCCCAGTATTTGATGGGTGTGAACAGGAGACACCTATATGTTAGAGGTAAATGACCATGCTTCACACACTTAACCTTTAAATACTCCAAGAAATTAAAGAATCTGTGCTACTCTGAATTTCCTCTCCATTGATGGATGTGTTCTCTTCAATACAATGCTACTCTGAACCTGGATGGACCCTGTGAGTCAGGGCTATGGATGCGTGTTGGTGCAAGATTTTACCCTACGTTTACCTCTAGATGCTAGATAACTTGAACATTTAGGTTTGGGTGACCTGAACTGTCAAATTCTTCTGCAAGAACACTCATCACTAATAAAATAAATATACTTGACAAAAAGTTACTAAAAGCCCGAGTTGTTATATAAATGCTCCCTGGATGGATGTTCACTTGAGTTTCCCAGTGGTACTCAAGTTTCAGCTGCACTGGTTGTCTTTCCTCCCGCCACACAATGCAACCCATGAGACAGGGATTTAAGTGAAAGTTGGTTTCTCTGAGACATATTGCGAGGAAGTAATGGGCCGTGAATGGACGATGTCAATGCCTGCAGGTATAGCGTGAGCAAAGAGATACAGGGAAGGGAAGGAAGTCTATACACGGAACATACCTGAGCACGTTACCCTGACCCTGGGGCCCAGTCCTGCCAGAGACCCATGGGAGAGGCTGTCAGGTGCTCTCAGAGCTCTCCCTGTCTCGGAATACTTATTCACTAACTCTGGCATTTCCATTTCCAGCATATCTGCCCCTCAGGTCCAGTAAGGTCACCAGAGAATGCCCCCGTGAGCAGGTTGCAGGGCATAGTCTTCCCATTTCTTTGGAGATGATGATGTATCAGCTACAGAGTGACAATGCCATACACTGTCCTCAAAGTTCCCTTCTTTGCTATCCCATCCCCATAGTAGCACTCAAACTGAAAAAGAAGTGTTCCAACACTAATCTCACCCAACACAACTGGGTCCTACATCTCAGGCCCTTAGAACACAAGCCTTTGGAGAAGAGCCAGAATATTACCCACTGTACTTGGTCTTAATTGGTGTTGTCATCCAGGATATTTGGTTCTCATCTGATGACCTTAGGAAGCAACAAGAGAAGGAACACATTTGATGGGAATAAAAACTTAGAATGTAACTGAAAGTGTGACCCTCCCCCCTTCTCATTCAGTTAGAGAAACTTGAGGCAGGAAAGAAAAAGAGGAGAAACTTGATAGACTGGATAAGAAACAGGATTTTTGGACTCTTTAATAAAAACAACAATTTGTATCTCAACGCACTACAACAAGGGCTTCTCTTCTCCAGGTGTGGTCCCCAGACCAGAACCATCAGCATCACCTGGAGCTTGTTCAAACCAAACACTCATTGGCCTCACCCAGAGGTACTGGATCAGAAATTCCAGGGGAGGGGCCAGAGTCTGTGCTTTAACAAGACCTCCAGGCAACTCTGATGCATCTTACAATGTGGGAAGCACTGCCTGGAGGACTGGTTTCTAATGTATGCAATAAAATGTTGCTAGATGGTCCTGTACAATATACATACACTAATATGTACAGAATAGATAACTAATAAGAACCTGCTGTATAAAAAATAAAATAAAATTCAAAAAAAAAAAAAAAGATGGTCCTGTACAGAGGTGAAGTGTCATACTGTCTGCAGCTTACTTTGAAGCATCCCCTCTATATCAGACACACACAGAGATATAAAGGAAACCTGGCAAATATTAACAGTTACAGACTCTAAATGGAGAGTATATGACACGCGGTCTCCCCAGAGACTGTGTTACAATACTTGTTTTTGCCAAGTATCCTGTGTTTTCCTTAGGATGATGGTTTACATCACTTTAAAAAACACTGTTAAAAAACACTGCTCTAGACATCTTCTGTATTTCTTAGTAAACGATGGATTTTGCAGAGCAGCCCTCAACCCCTCAATTTCTTCTTCTATTTGACAAACCAAACCTGTGGATGGTTTTGGGGTGTTGTTTCTCTTACCCACAACGCCCATTATCTGCAGGTAGTGGGTTACAATTTTCCTGACGGTTCCTGTTTTTCTGCATATATCACAGAAGATATTCAACATCTTTTTTCTTTTTTTAAATTTTATTCAAGTATAGTTGATTTACAATGCTGTGGATTCAACATTTTTTGATTCAGAAGGCAACATGGCAAGCAATTTTATAAACCCAGTGTGTGGTCACTCAACAGAGCATCAGGCCTCATACAATGAATAAGAATGAGTACTGGGATACAAGAGCATCTTTCCTTCTTTCTGTCTGTCCACAAGACAAGATCGAATCTACTTGGGATACTGAGGTCACAGGGAAAGGTCAGAACTCATAGACCTGGATGGTTGAATTTTATATCATTTATAAGACTCCTATCTGTGAGCTCCACTGAGCCCTAAAACTTCCATGAATGGATTTGTTTAGATTGCAAATAACCTGGGACAAAAATCACTTCAATGCATCAATGGCAAGTTAAATTTTTCAGAATGAAGATTGATAGCCAAGAGTCTTGAATATGGGGAAAAAAAGAAGAAAATAAAACCTATATTCTACAGTACTGATACTGTGAAATAGTTAGGCTACTGTAAAACTGCAGTGTTCGACTGCAAATATATTCTCCCCAAATATAAAAAATTGGAAAGGAACGGCATGCTATTGCATAAGACATCAATACAACAACTTTTTAATATGCATTTGTCTCATAAAGCTGAGTTAACTATGATATTCTCATTTTTAGAATAAAAGCTGGCTGCTGCATGTTTCACTATTAATTCCATTTACACAAAGTATTTGTCACATCACTGGCCACTTGTTAATGACAAGCTTTGCTATTAATTCTCCTATCAAAGATGTGTCTGTTCTGCCTAATTTGCATGATTATTAAGCATCTCAACTTTATTCTGAGTACTTGTGTAAAGGTTATATCAAGATGACAGGCCCAAAATGTTTTTAAATGGGTAAAAAGAAGAGGAAGAAATAAATACAATGGCTGTTAGTTCAATCAGCTTTAAATGTGTCTCCTCTAAAAATGAAGGCTTCTCCCTCATCACCCCCACTGCCCCATTTGGGGTTTGGCCGCTCTGTTTACTATCTTTCTACGTGGAAGGCTATCTGGGTAATAGATCAAGTAAGAATTAAAATCCATATAACATGCGACGCTACTGAAAGAAAACAGGTGTGTAAGTAACCCTCACCTTAGGCATATATCAAAAGTGGGTGACGCTTATTTACAAGAGCCAGGACATGGAAGCAACCTAAGTGTCCACTGACAGATGAATGGATAAAGAAGATGTGGCACATATATACAATGGAATATTACTCACCCATAAAAAGAAACGAAATTGAGTTATTTTTAGTGAGGTAGATGGACCTAGAGTCTGTCATACAGAGTGAAGTAAGTCAGAAAGAGAAAAACAAATACCGTATGGTTACACATATATATGGAATCTAAAAATAAAAATGGTTCTGAAGAACCTAGGGGCAGGACAGGAATAAAGACGCAGACGTAAAGAATGGACTTGAGGACACAGGGAGGGGGAAGGGTAAGCCTGGACAAAGGGAGAGAGTGGCATGGACATATATACACTACCAAACGTAAAATAGATAGCTAGTGGGAAGCAGCTGTATAGCACAGGGAGATCAGCTCGGTGCTTTGTGACCACCTAGAGGGGTGGGATAGTGAGGGTGGGAGGGAGATGCAAGAGGGAAGGGATATGGGGATATATGTATACATATAGCTGATTCACTTTGTTATACAGCAGAAACTAACACACCACTGTAAAGCAATTATACTCCAATAAAGATGTTAAAGAAAAAAAAAGTGGGTGACACATGTCCAATATTTGTCATAATTAGCATTTAGTACTTATAAAATCATGACTAGATTATAATGGAAAAAATAGGAATCATTCCAATATGATGTATACAGTAGAAAATTTTAAGGATTTTGCTCTGATTGTTCCTGAAAATTGCTATCTTTGTGATTACCTTGTGTCAACATAGTTATAACAGGCGACTAATTACAGATAACCCCTATTACAGTAGTCACAAGTCAGGGTATGTTCCTAGGTTCTGAAATCAACCATTTTTAAACTTAGAATATTAGATTCAGAAAGTCATTCTCTTCCCCTGAAACTATACTTTACTCTTAGGACAGTAAGTGTCAAAGAGCAAAGTTTTGACCAAAATACTTTTCACCCACCTAATATCTGACTGGAAATTTTTGGCCCCTGAGTTTCAAGGTCAACCAATCTTTGTTTCCTCGTGTGGCTATTATATAAACCTCAACTCTGGGGTCACCAAATCAGAGCGCTACTTGTTATCCACACACAGCACACAAAAATACAAATTCAGTTTTTTCTCCCAATTATACATCCCAAATGACCAAACACATTGTGAAGACGGGACCTGGGTACCAGAGACGAAGGAGAGATTAATTCTCTGTAAGCTGCAAATGGAAGATCCCAGATCATCGCAGTGACCAGCCAGGGCTCTTCACTTTCTCCAGGCCCATCTACTGCCTTAGTGTTTCTACCCGCATATTATAATGCCCATGGAAACCCTCAAACATACCAAACGAGTGGCCACACTGCAAGTAAAGCAACTACTTGTAAAGCAAGTAGTTACTAAAAGAAAACCCACAGAGTGAAAATTACTTTGGTCCATACACAACAATTTGCTACTTGCTGTATCTGTCATTCAACAGTTTGCTGTATTTGTCCATGATCTTGTACAGGGTATCCAGCACCAAGGCATTCCCAAGAATATTTTTATTTAGAAACGTATCGCTGCTATCACACAGAGAAGTATCTGTACTATCGTGATAAAGTGCTTTGTGTGTATTTTGTGGGAATGGAGGTTTGAAAATTCCCTCCCCATCATCTGTCCCTGTCTTCCGGTCTAGACGCATTCTTCCATCTGTCACCCACTCTCTGCTCCAGCAGCTCACAACTACCCCAGGTTTCCTACACCCTCCATGTACTTTTTAGAAATTGAAGTATAGTTGATTTACAATGTTGTGTTAGTTTCAGGTGTACAGCAGAGTGATAGTTATATATACATATATATATGTATATATGTTTGTGTGTGTGTGTGTATATATATATATATATATATATATACACACACATTCTTTTTTAGATTTTTTTCCATTATAGGTTATTATAAGATATTGAATATAGCTCCCTGTACTATACAGTAGATCCCTGTTGTTTATCTATTTTATATATAGTAGTATGTATCTGTTAATCCCTCACTCCCAATTCATCTCTCCCCCCCTTCCCTTTTGGTAGCCATAAGTTTGTTTTCTATGTCTGAGTCTATTTCCTTTTTGTAAATAAGTTCATTTGCATCATTTTTTTAGATTCCACATGTAAGTGATATCATATGGTATTTGTCTTTCTCTGACTTACTTCACTTAGTATGATAATCTCTGGGTCCATCCATGTCACTGCAGATGGCATTATTTCATTGTTTTTTATGGCTGAGTAATAAGTCCATTGTATATACACATACATCTTCTTTATCCATTCATCTGTTGATGGACACTTAGGCTGCTTCCATGTCTTGCCTATCGTAAATAGTGCCGCAATGACTATTGGGGTGCATGTATCCTTTCGCATTATGGTTTTCTCTGGATATATGCCCAGGAGTGAGATTGCAGCATCAAAAGGTAACTCTATTTTCAGTTTTTTAAGGAACCTCCACACTGTTCTCAATAGTAGCTGCACCAACAGTGTATAATTAAGCCTTCCATGAACTTTTAGGATTTCATTTCTATGCACGTTTTGTTCCTTCTTCCTGGAATTCTCTTTCACCTCTTGATGCCCTGGAGAATTCCTACCCATCCTTCAAATCCCAAATCAAACACCATGTTCTCTGTGCAGACTTCACTGCAAGCATGGATAATAAACAGAAGGAGAGGAAACTGGGAGTCCCACCATCATCTGTTACTCAAAGTACCGCTGTGGGCACAGCCTCATGATATGAAAACTGGTCGCACCTTACAGTAATGTTTTGCTTATATCTCTTTCTGTCACAGTATTTTATTAACTCCTAGTAATGGGTGGTATTGAGGAAATAAATGTTTTCTTGTCTTTTTACTTGTTGATCTAGCACACTATTAAGGACACAGTTGACTCTCAATAACTATTGAAGGCAGGAAAGAAGAAGGGAGGGAGGGAGGAAAAGTAAGCAAATTCCTTTATACCACCGCACAGCACTCTGGAGCTCAAAGGTAGAGTTAGGGCCAAATGGCAAAATGCTTTTCACTCTATGACACTATTACATGGATCTTGTCTCTTCCTATGTTCTCTTTCTTTTCCCTTACAACTAGTTTATCAGAAAGCCATTTTAGGCATGAAAGCATCCCTTACAAAATGATGTTCAGTAAAAAGCCCTAAAAGAGTGAAAACAGCAACCCCAAGGTACATACAGACTTCTATCAAGGGAGCCTAGAATGGGATGCCTGTCTGGTGGCTTTCAAGGGGTTGATCCTGTGAAGGTGGGTAATGGGACTTGGGGCAGAAGTAGGTCACAGTGCATTTAAGAAGGCAGGACAGGGCTGGGGCATGGAGACAAAGGACTGGAGCAGAGGCCAGAGGAGGGTGAATAGCAGGCATGAAAGCAGTGAGGAAACTGCAATGTCTTTTCTAAATGAGCCAGGAATAAAATCGTATTGAAGTCAGAGATGGGAAGAGAACCTCTTTTCCTCCAGAACTTTTCCTCAGCCCCATTGGCCCAAAGCTAACACTGCAATGCGTCTCCAGTAAGCTGGTCTCTAACAGTAAATCTCCAGGGTTGCTGGAAACTCTGAATACGAGTTACACACCCACTGCTCTTTAGCTCAGATGATCCGGTTCTTAAATCTGTCCTAGGGAATCAAATATTGTTCTTTGGGAGATCATCTCACTGGCTTCTCTAGTTTTACAAGCAAACAAAAAGCCAAACTGGATTAAAATGAATATTGCTGAAGGTATCACTACATTTTAAACACAAAGTCACGCCTGTGAATTGATATTAGTTGCTAAGCATTAAAAAAAAAAGAAAAAACCTAAAGAATAGTAAATTTGAAAATGTGGGCTAATTTCCCCTTTGGAAGACTGGCCTTTGGCAGCCTATCCTGTGAGAATATATTCCAGAGAAATTTCTACATTCTAAAGGAGAATATATTACTTCTGTGTTACATGATCATTTAACTCTTCAGAAATTAAATGGAAATAGAGATTCAAGAACAAAGGGATGAATGTTGGGAGGTTTCATCTCAAGTTTCCTTTTAAAACACTGAACTAGAACTCCGATTATGAATGCTGCACAATGATTTTAATATAATCATTTGCATTCTGCAAACATTTTAAAGCAATGAGACAGCAAAAGGCAAATTAAACTTTTACCGCAGGCCAGTCAATGTGGATAACGCAGGAGTGAAAAATAATCACAAACACAAACTTTTAATAATTTAGAACTTTGACAGTAATAACTAAAAATATGATTACCACTTGGGAAATGTTGAAATTAGATCAACAATTGACTTTCTTGGCTATCTGATTTGCTTTTTTTTTTTTGCGGTATGCGGGCCTCTCACTGTTGTGGCCTCTCCCGTTGCGGAGCACAGGCTCCGGACGCGCAGGCTCAGCGGCCATGGCTCACGGGCCCAGCCGCTCCGCGGCATGTGGGATCTTCCCGGACCGGGGCACGAACCCATGTCCCCTGCCTCGGCAGGCGGACTCTCAACCACTGCGCCACCAGGGAAACCCTGATTTGCTTTTTTTTTTTCCCCCAGAATATAGAAACATAATAGTTTTTCCATATTTGCATAGAATGAGCCTTTCACAGTTTTTCCAACAAACACAACTGCAAGTTGAGTTTGTCTGAGAGAAACCATTCTAGCGGCTTACTGAAGGGAGTAAAATTCAATGTGTGCTGTGTATCGCACCAGAATGCTAAGAGGAACTGCCTACAGATTGGGGCAGATTCTCTTAACTCAGTAGTAAAAGCGGACTGCTTCCTTGATGATTGAAAACTGAAGTAAATACACATGCTCCATCCCAGCAGATCCACTGAATAGGCTAAACGCCTAAATAAAATGTCAGTAGTGACCCAAAACATTACTTCCTTATGTCAGAATGAAAAGAAAGGACTTCCCCGGTGGCACAGCAGTTAAGAATCCACCTGCTGATGCAGGGGACACGGGTTTGAGCCCTGGTCTGGGAAGATCCCACATGCCACAGAGCAACTAAGCCCGTGTGCCCCAACTACCAAGTCTGCGCTCTAGAGCCCGCGAGCCACAACTACTGAGTCCGCGTGCCACAAGTACTGAAGCCCGCAAGCCTCGAGCCCATGCTCTGCAAAACAAGAGAGGCCAGCACAATGAGAAGACCGCGCACCACAACGAAGAGTAGTCCCCGCTCACCGCAACTAGAGAAAGCCCACGTGCAGCAACAAAGACCCAATGCAGCCAAAAATAAAAATAAATTTTATATATAAAAAAAAAGTGGAGGGCTTCCCTGGTGGCGCAGTGATTGAGAGTCCGCCTGCCGATGCAGGGGACACGGGTTCGTGCGCCGGTCCGGGAAGATCCCACATGCCACGGAGGGGCTGGGCCCATGAGCCATGGCCGCTGAGCCTGCGCGTCCGGAGCCTGCGCGTCCGGAGCCTGTGCTCCGCAATGGGAGAGGGCACAACAGTGAGAGGCCCGCGTACGGCAAAAAAAAAAAAAAAAAAAAAAAAAAAAAAGTGGAAAGAAAGCATTCTGTTTAAAAGCAAGATCTAAATAAGGTACTGCCAAATAAGCTGCTCCTGCCTCTGAGGATTCCTCCAAGAAAATAACCAAATTTTAATTGAAGAGTTATTAGCATCAACCTTGGAAACTCCAATCAAAAATCCTCTCCTGGGGCTTCGCTGGTGGCGCAGTGGTTGACAGTCCGCCTGCCGATGCAGGAGACACGGGTTCGTGCCCCGGTCCGGGAAGATCCCACATGCCGCAGAGTGGCTGGGCCCGTGAGCCATGGCCGCTGAGCCTGCGCGTCCGGAGCCTGTGCTCCGCAACGGGAGAGGACACAACAGTGAGAGGCCCGCGTACCGCAAAAACAAAACAAAACAAAAACAACAACAACAAAAATCCTCTCCTGCATACTACTAGGTGGTGATGTTGAAATGAGGGGGCAGGGAGATTGAAATTTATTAAAGACACTGACGTCTCCTCAAGTGTAAGTCTAAAAAAGACAACATTAAGATCACGCAGCAGCTGAAGCCCATGATGTGCTGTATCAGAATTTATAACCGCTGCAGTATTTCTAAATCATTACTCTCCTATGATGGGGTCAGCATTTTGAATATTACTCACGGAAAAACAGCTAAACACATAAATAAATAAATAAATAAATAAATATGAAAAATGCATGTGATCGTCCTGACAAAGTAGTTCAGGGGGGTTGCTGAACGGCAATGGCTCACAGGCATCTGTTCATCCAGCTGTTAGCTGAAAAGACGGAAAGCAGGTGTCAATTTCAGGGCAGCACTGAAGTTAATTTCACATAAGGCAGTGCTGAAAAGAAAAGAATATCCAAAACAATAGTAGAACTAAAAATAAAGTCAAAGAAAAATCACCATGTCCTTGAATCTATCTGGCCTTTGTGTCTGAAAAACCACATGCTCAGGAAAGAGTCCTTTCTTCAAGTACTCCTGGAAGGAAAGAAAGAGGTCTCCCTACTACCCAGGTCCAGTCTGTTTTCAAGCAGACATGGAGCAGGGCGGCGGCTACCCAGCTCTGACCCTCTCTATAACCTGAGAGCTCGGCTACATCACTTGGGATATTTGGCTGGTCCTCAGCATTCAGACCAAAAAGATAACAGCACTGAATGTGGAGACCAGTGAAGACTCCTGCATAAATGCATTAAAATACTACGCGCCTCCGTAGCAATCGTAAACGTCTCCATGGGCATAATTAACAGTGATTCAACTCGATATTTAGATTTTAGGGAGTGCCAGAATGGTTAAGGAGGTATCTTGTGACATCATATGCCACAGAATCATAGATTTTTGAGCTGGAGGCTCATTCTTCTAAGTGGCAGAGAGGTTAAATGATGTCCCCAAAGCAACATAGCTGATAAGGAAAACGGTCTTAGCCCTCAATCTAGAGATCACTCCTCAATTTACTACACACTAAAGGAGAAGCTTCAGAATTGCATTTTCTTTATCTTAGTTCTTTTATCATTGACTCTCCATATATAATAGTCTTTTAGAAACTGAAATTTCTCATTTCAACCTGTCACTTCAAAGGTCGATTGCCTATCATTCTCTGTATGTTGTTAGCTGGTAACCAAGCACATACTTCATGTTCTAAGCAAATATAGCTTTGAAATATAGTTAGACCCACTATGATGCAGTATGATGGAATAATCACTTTACACATGAACAAACTTTCCCGAGAAGAAAAACATATTTCAGGACTGAAATCTTATAAAGTTTTTAAATTGTTAAAGTTTAAAAAAATAATTATTTAAGACTGTAAATGCTTACGACAGGTGAGGCACAGTGCCAAGTGCTTTGCATGAATCATATCATTGAATTCTTCCAACAAATTTGTGCCCTAGTTACCATCTAACAGGTTAAGTGACTAACACAATGTCATAAGGTAGTTGATGGTACAACGGAGATTTAAATCCAAGTAGTCACCATACATCAAACATATAACCCAGCCATTCCACTCTGACATATTTACCCAAGAAACTGAAAGCATGTACACATGAAGACCCACATGGGTAAGTTCTTAACAGTTTTACTTGTAATAGCCAAAACATGGAAACAATCCATATGTCTATCAACGGGGTGAATGGATAAACACTGTCACAAAGACACACAATGAGATACTTACTCATTGATAAAAGCAACAAACACTGATACACACAACATGGAAAAAATCTCAAATCAATCAAGATGAGTGAAAGAATTCTGACAAACAAAAAACACATACGGTATGATTCCACGTATATACATTTCTAGAAAATGCAAACTAATCTATATTAACACAAAGCAGATCCATGATTGCTTGGAAAGGGAATGCAGAAGAGGGAGGGATGGATTCGTAAGCGGCATGAGGAAATGTTCGGGGGTGATGGTTATGTTTATTATCTTTACCGTGCTGATGGTTTCACGTGTGACCGTATAGGTCAAAATTCATCAAAGTGGACACTTTAAAGATGTGCACTTCACTGTACATTAATTATACCTAAGTTTTAAAATATAGGCAGTCTAACTCCAAAGTCTGTGCCCTTAACCACCAGAGTATATGGCCTCAGATATTATAAAATGTCCTACTTAGAAAAAGAATATTGACTTTAATTCAGTTTTACTTTAGTGCAACATCACTTATTTTAGTCTATAAAGGGCTAATTGATGCCTATTGTTCTAATTAGTGATTTTGTTACCTCCCTGCAAATTAAATCCTGAAGGACAAATTTGGTTTTGATCCCTGTTCCCCTACAGTGAATGGTCCCACTTGCCTGCTGTTTTCATTGAAGCGGCTTCTGTCTTTTCCCAGCTGTCTCTGATCTTACCAGTTACTTTTTGCTTGTTTAGGTAAGACTCTTTTTTTTTTTTTTTTACTTATTCTTTTAATCTATTTTCTTCACTGTCTGCTATTCTAACCCCTTGGGCTGTGAAGTTAAATGAAAGTGGCAAGCATACACTGCATATAAAATTAAGTAAAAAAATATCAAAAAGGTTCTGTGCTGAAAGAGGGCTTCTGCTACACCTTTTCTATGGAGGAAAATGCTCTGTTAGAGGAATTTTTATTGACACTGACGGTTAATTCACTTAGAGCACTTAGAGCCGAGTCTGAGACACTCCCAAATTTTCTGAGATCTGAACGCTGGGTAATTGGTAATTTAGTGATACAAGTTATAGTATTAACATTTTAAAACATTCCAGTAAAGCATGCCATGTTCTTTTTTTTTTAATTTCAAATACATATATAATTTTTCTAAGTCTCCAAATATTTTTTTTGTTAGTTTCTGCTTTATAACAAAGTGAATCAGCTATACGTATACATACATCCCCATATCTCCTCCCTCTTGCATCTCCCTCCTCCCACCCTCCCTATCCCACCCCTCTAGGTGGTCACAGAGCACCGAGCTGATCTCCCTGTGCTATGCGGCTGCTTCCCACTAGCCATCTATTTAGCATTTGGTAGTGTATATATGTCCGTGCCACTCTCTCACTTCGTCCCAGCTTCCCCTTCCCCCTCCCCATGTCCTCAAGTCCATTCTCTACATCTGTGTCTTTATTCCTGTTCTAATTTTAGTTTTGTAGGAAAAGATTTACCCTGAAGTCACGATTGAAACAAATACTAATTTTCCGGTTTCTGAGAGACCTAAAAGACACAAATCAGAATTTGGAAGGCGGCACATACAAGGAAGAGCTTTAAAGCTTATATGTCTTTCGCTACATGGAAAAATCCACCTCTGATCTCAGAGCAGCTTATTCATAAGGGCATCAGAGACTTGGGACATTTCCTCTGCCCGGCTGACTGGAAAATTATGCAGTCAGCACTTGATCAGGACTGTGTATGAACCCCACTCAGAAGCAGAACCAAGGCTGGGAGCTCCGAGGTTGCCTGTGTCAGCTCAGTTAATGCTGAACTGAGGACCCTTTCTCTTCATGATCTCCACACTCCAACTGCCCAGACCTCAAACTAGACTCCCCCCGCACCTTCTGACACCACTGCAGTTAACGTGTGAGGGTGGGCAGAGGGGAGCATTTGGCACTAATCACCCGTGGCCCCATCATCAAATGCATTGGCCCAGAAATAAACTGTCTAGAACTTGTTTGGTCTTAACCATGACTAATCTGCCTCTATATAATTGACAGTTGATTGGGTATAATTATATTGTTTAATTACCAATATTTTATGTTTTAAAAAAGAATGAAATAACGCCATTTGCAGCCATATAGATGGACCTAGGGATTATCATACTAAGTGAAGCCAGACAGAGGAAGACAAATAACAATATTGTATGTTTTAAAACCACAAGACCCTCTTTATAACAATGTTCTGACCACCAGAATTCAACATATTTAACTGTAGCAGCAAAAATAAAAGAGCTGTCAAAATCCAACAAGAGCTCAGATAAAATCTTCGCATTTCGAACAATCCTTCGCAAGGTATTCCTAAGAAACAAAGGAAAGAGATAGCTTTTCTCACTGTGGTTGTTAAGGCCAATATCCTCACTTGAACCTGAAGATTTGCATTTGAGAATATCAGACCAAGAACTTTGAACTTGAGCTTTTAATAAACCTGCTGTGCTGCATTAAAGTAGAATACTAAAAGCCTCCAAAGTGGATTCAGACTGAAAGCTAAACGTTGATCTAACATTATTATTTCAAAACACTGCTAGGTTAGTATACGCCTAGCGTCCACTCTAATTTTAGCAAATTCTGGCCTGAATCAGAAAGCTTATGATTTTATCCTCCATAGAGGGCACTCGCCAAGTCATGCTGAAGCCTGACCACGTATTAGATGGGTCAATGGACAGCATACTTACAGGAGAAGAAAAGTTTACTACCTTCAGGCAAGAGAGAAAACAAGAGCAATCAAAATCATAATAATGACCATCAAATACTGAACACGTGCTTTATGCCAGGAACTATACCTTCTACACCTGTTACCACCACCTTTCCTGAGATCTGGGCAAAGGAACTGTTGGTTTCCTATTTTCAGTTGAGGCACAGAGTAGAAGCATTTGGCAAATATCCTACAGGTCGTAGTGATAGAAGCAGGAGGTAAGGCTGAATCCGTAGCCCAAACTTATTTTATGTCAAGCAGTTTGACTGTGTTCACTGCACTTTCATCATCCTTCTTGACAAGAACTGGTTCACAATACAAAGGAAACATGAGAATGATGTATATGTTAAAGTTGGTCAACGTTCAAAGGCTAGCGGACCCGACTGGTAATGCAAGCTCACGCTGCTTTTTCTCTCTGCTTAACTCCTGAACCAGCAGACAAGCAACGCAAACGACAGGAGAGATAAAGATAAGACAAGTGGACACAGCGTTCGCCTGCTGCATCAGTCCGAAGGTCCTGCGTGGATGAAGCATTCCACCATATGCAGGGAGCATAGGAATCTGCGAATAGTCATGCCATTGGGCTGGGGGAGGGGCAATGTCAGCGCTTTGGGGGGAGGTCTGTAAACTGCTAGAGGAGGCAACTAGACTTTTGTTTTAATTTTTTTTGGATCATTGGACTCAAAGGCCTCCCCTGTATAACTGCCCTGTGTCTTTAAACTGTTTCAAACATCTATATAGGCTTCTGAATTAATCTCTCTCATACACACACACACACACACACACACACACACGTCTTTCTTTGTCTCTGGTCCTTCTTTTTTCTGGCTCTTTCTCAGTTTCTCTTAAAAAATCCCTTTTGGGTAACAATTCCTCAGAAAAGAAAAAAAATATCAAGACAAGGATGATCTTAACTTGGCAAACAACAAACCAACCCACCCAACCATGGCAACCCTAAGCAACCCAGAAAGTCCTTAAAAGAAAGGAAATGAGGTTGCCTTACAGTTTTGGTCTCCCTGGGGCAAAACACTTTCCCATGCGACAGTGCACTTCACTTTATACAATCTTTTTTTTTTTTTGCGTTACGCGGGCCTCTCACCGTTGTGGCCTCTCTCGTTGCGGAGCACAGGCTCCGGACGCGCAGGCTCAGCGGCCATGGCTCACGAACCCAGCCGCTCCGCAGCATGTGGGATCTTCCCGGACCGGGGCACGAACCCGTGTCCCCTGCATCGGCAGGCGGACTCTCAACCACTGCACCACCAGGGAAGCCCGCCATACAATTATTTTTAAACTCACTTATCACTTTATCCACATTTCGTATAATACAGTGTAAGAATCCACTTGCAAGCCAAAGCATCTGTGCATTAAGGAGGCCTGCCATGGTTCAGATCAAGTTCAATGTTATAGGTTTATTTATTGCAGCCCCCAGCTATGCCACTCTATGGTAATCAAAGTCAGCCTCCTTCATACCATCTTATGTATATTTCAGATTTCCAAACTCAGGGTTAGAAGCCTAAATGTATTTTGTTTTTCAAACACTCTGAAAAATGAAAGAGGCCCTGCGAAAACATATCTAGATCGGATCTAAATGGAATTATACCACTACAGCTGAACTGAAGAGCAACTGGAATAATGCAATAGCTATTCGCCCAGTAACCGGTGCATCAGCGAGTGGCTCTGAATTATTTGCTAGTCACCACTTGTGGTTTTATTCACCAGAGTTTAGAAGAGATCTTAGGGCTCATTTAACCCTTTCCCTCTCATTTTACAGATGAAGAAAAAACAGTCCAGACGGTTGATGTGAACTGTTGAGGTCACGAAGCTAAACGCGGTATCCATCTAACTCAATCCTTCATCCACTAATTATAAGTCTCGTGTGTGTTTCAGTAGCATACAGCCTCTCTCTTACTTTTCAACACGAGAAGCATTTGTTGAGCAATCCGTATGTGACAAATACTGCATTCGATCATGGAAATCGAGTATGAACCAGGGTTAAGGACTTGGCCGATGGAGTCGGAAAAACTAAAGGTTTAAATCTGACTTCACTCCTTGCTATCTCTGTGCCTTTGAACAAATGACTTAGCAGCTGTGGAAGCCCAGACGACTTACTCAATTTCCAAATGGGATTTAGGTCTCTCCTTCGTAAGTGTGAACACTTTAATGAGATAATGTAACTAAAGTGCTCAGCCCAGTGCCTGGAATTTACTAAGGATTCATGATGATGATGATGATGATGATGATGATGATGATGATGATGATGATGATGATGATGGCGGCAAGTTGAAGAAAGCATTGCTCATACCTGCTCAAGTGCTAGAAATCCAAATCTAGAGACATGCAGGGAAACAGTGAATAATGATGGACTGAGTTCAGTGCAATCCTGGAGGCCTGTATGAAGGGCACAGAGCCACCGATTCTGTTGATGGAAATGCCACCCTTGGGCAAGCTGGGCTGGGCCTCAGGTACAGACTTTTTGTTTTTATAACTTTTTTATTTTATTTAATTTTACTTTATTTTATTTTTTACTGATTCAGTTTTACAGCAAACCCGATCATGGCCTAATATAGGGGAAGGAGTCAGGGAGGACGAAATATCGAAACACAACTAAAATAACGGGCAAGGGACTTCCCTGGCGGTCTGGTGGGTTAGATTCCGCACTTCCACTTCAGGGTGCACAGGTCTGACTCCTGGTCGGGGAACTAAGATCCCTTGTGCTGTGTGGCACAGCCAAAAAAAAATGCAGTAAACATTAAAAAACAATAATAATAGCAGGCAAGACGTCAGCCATTATTAACAGAATTTAATATGATGTTCAGCATTTTCCTGGTGATTTATTCTCTGGTCTTATTAGAACTCCAATCTAATTTAATGTTTTTAGGATTGGCATCTCATGTTTCTTTTCTTTTCTTTTTCAGATATAAATCACCCCAATAAAAACCAGGATATTGGGAATATTCTCTACCTATACAACTTTTATATGCTGAAAGAGTCCTCACTTTTTTTGGGGGGGGGATCAGAAATATGCCATCTTCCTATATGATGGAAAAGGGGCCAAAGCACTGGAGACTACAGCATTGAATACAAAAAATAGGACTTGGGACGTGAACAATTCCAAAATCAAATTTTGGCTCCGATTTTGAGCAAATTACTTAACCTCTCTGAGTGCACTTTCCTGTACAAGACAGGAATCATATCTACTGTATGGGGGCCAGTGATGATTAGAGGATGTAATACACAAAAGAGATTAAAAAAAAAGTCTATTACCCACAAAATTAAAAAAGAAAACCTGGAGAAATAGATGACCTTATGAGTAAAGGAACGCTACCAACTCACTCATCAGTATCTCAGAAAATACAGTTGAGATAAGAGGCCAGGGCAGGAGTGTGTGCTTTAAAGCAGGGATTTGGGGCAAGGAGATGCAAAAAAGACAGAGAAAGACAGTGTAAAAAGGATGTGGGTGTGTGACTGGGGAAGAAACAGAAATAGAATCCTTCCAAAATGTATTATGAAAGAACCAATTCACTTCAAGGGTCACCTGCGGAAGGATACCCCTGCGGCCTCCAAGAGTAAAAGGCAGCTCCTGATATAGACGGCCTGCCTCAGAAGAAGGAGTTTTCACATTGGGCCAATCTAACTTTTTAAAATTTATATGTGATGTGTGAGCTAGCACATTAAAATTTTCTCTGAAATCCGAGTCCTGTCTGCCTCGGGAATTACTATATTACATTAGGAGGCCCAATACCAGCTAGAGTTTACAAGAAAAGAGATCCGTTGACATATTTTTGAAACGGAATTTGGATAATTATTTACAGTAGGAAGAAAAGAAAGCACTTGAACCTTTGTCCTGACTGAAGGTATTAGCTCACAAGAATCAGGTGAACCTCGGTCCCTGCCAGGAAGTGAGTGAATGTCTTGCTGAATACCAGTGTTTAGACTTGACAATACAAAAACAAACAGCGTTGCAAACGATGATTTCCTCTTACTTCCCTGTGGAGGATAAACGTATTCGTTGTCTAAAGCACAAAATTGTCAGGGAGTCTACAGTCTGTGACTAAAAGAACTGGGCCCACTACTACCTGTGACTTTGTACAGGGATTATCTTCCCACTGCTAATAACAGCATTAGGTACATACACAAAAGTAAATCTCTGTTAAAAAAAAAAAAAAGATTTCCAGGGTATCTTTTCCAGGGTTTTACATTTATTTACAAATACATACTACATACACTATATGAAGGTTCTATCAGCTGAGATTTGAGGTCACCCACATCTTTCCTGGCACTTAAACAGTAGAAATGTCCATGGAGACCTTTCCTTACCCTGATTTCCCAGTCACACAGACGAAAAACCAAAGACCTTCTTATCCTAATCTTCCGTGAGTTATTTCTCTAAGTAGTGTGTCTAACAGCTGTCACCTCAAACATCCAAATCTCTGGGTTCACACTTCTGATAAATGACTCTTGCAACATTGTACTTGTGAAATCCACTGACCAGCTGGGAGCTTAGGACTTTAACTCGGGCTGTCACCTTCAATCTATCATTGTGGATTGGAAGAGAATCACAGCTCTCAAACTGAGGAGCTTGCCAAACTCAGAAAGAGCAGTGGCAGTCAATTAAGCAGGTAGGGAATCAACTTCCCAGGTTCCTCCTCCAAAAGATAAGCCTCTGTTTCAAGGAGACACACGGAGAGTAAATGCAGACGACGGAGTTCGGACACTTGCCCTGGCAAAGGAGCCCTGCTAAGCCCCGCTTGCCATCACAGAGGTCTGGATGAAGGGAAACACTCTTCCTGCCAAACACAGCCTATGTGGCAATTTCCATAAGTTGGGAATTCTCTCTTCGATCTTGGGATGTTGGCATGAACTGATGCCAGTTGTATGTCCAGGTCACCGGCAGGAGATGGGTCCGCAAACATGCCCCACATGGGAAGCACACGTGCAGAAAGTGCATTCCAGAGCAAAGAGCATCCCGGTGATCACTTGGAGAGGCCATTTGGTCCACGTAAAACTTAACTGATATGACTTACATAGTTTCAAGTATGCTCAGCACTGAAATATCCTTTGGGAAACGTGCTTTAGAAAATATCATTACGGCTGTATGTTTCAGAACTCAGCAGTCGTCTAATCTTCACGGCCATTCCTCCCGTTGATCTCTCTGCTGAGGCACCGGGATAATGCACCTTCGTGGCTTTGCCCTTCTTAGAAATACATATCTGACCATTTCCACTCATTCAGAGAAATTTCCCCCTCCACAAGTCAATCCAATTGGGGGTAATGTTCATTACAACTCTACTGCAGCTGAACCTTAAAAACAAATTAAAATGATGCTACTTCTGGGAGCTGAACACATTTAGAGACTGGCCATCAGCCAGGGTCCTGTATCACACACGCCCCACTATGGTGCCTGTCACTGGGGTGGGGGGAGGGGGGGCTGATTCTGCAGAACCTCACCTCAGGATCAATGTTCTAAGGGTGCTGATGGCTTCTATGTTATTTCTTTTCCACTTGAAACCCTGATCTTTGCGGTCCCACGGGCTCTCCTGCGTCTTAACGACCAGCTGAGCTCTCCCTGCCTTGCCTTTTAAGGGAGTCTTCTGGTTTCTCACCCCCCGCCACTTGACTTTCCCTCTTTAGGGACATGAGGGATATGTCACTACACTCTGATATTCTATCGGTTTATTCATAAAATCAAGACACACATGCTTTCAGGGTTGGAAAGAATCTTAAAGGACATCCACAATCACCCTACAACATTTCAGTCAAGGGACACCCTGCTGAGGCCTGAATACCTCCTTTCTCCTACAAAAACCTATTCTACCGTAAAAAAATATAGCAGAAAAGCATTCATTATACTGAATATAAATCACTGTTAAAGTCTGTACTCATTGGTCTCATTTCTAACCCTTCAGGACAGAACAAAGTGGAGGAAAAGGAATATGGACTTTGATGACCAAAAGATCCAACTTGGGATCCCAGTAATACCATGGCATTGGGTTGGCCAAAAAACGTTCGTTTGGTTAACGAATGTGTTGTTCAATAAAGTACTTGGTGAAAATGAAAAATGTCTTTTACTTTTACTTGAAACCGAACAAACTTTTTGGCCGACCCAATACTTGCTGCGTAAGCTTGTGCGTAACACCCAGACTCAACAAGCATCGTTTTCTTTGACTATATACCGAACCACCAAGCTACGATTTGAGGGGGTGAAGATTAACTGCAGTATTTTAGTATCTAGTCCAGGGACCAGAACACAGAGGACATTAAACAGATGCTCTTACTTTTCTTTTTCTCCTCCTTCCACATGAAAGTCAGTCTCTCAGATGCGTGAAAGGCCATGATACCTTTCTTGAACAGTTTCTTGGTTCCAAATTCCTAATGCTAGTGGTGACTCTCCTTGAACATGTTGTTCTAGTTGATTCTGTTTTTAACATGGTACCCAGAATGAAATGCATTGTTGCACGTGCGTTCCAGTGTGGAGCAGAACCGTGCTGACTTACACACCCCATGCCTGCTCACTTAACACACACTCAAGTTCAATCCTCTCTCTGCCACCACCTGCTTGCCAGGTTATTCTAAGTTTTTTCAGTCTTACTTTTCTGCCTGTATTCCTTGTCCTGGTGCTTGTATCTGTCTCCCTTTGTTACAAAACCACGGATATTCCCATTGGATTTTCACTGGTGGTCTCAGATTTTCAACCTAGAAGCATTTGAGGAGGATTATCAAGGTAAGGTCCTTTTAAAACAATCACTAGAAAAGATTTTTTTTCATCTCCAACCTCCAGCCTTTTAATGTACGCGCTTTAAATGTATGTGTTTGAAGAATTAGTTGCTTTACCATTAACCTCAAAGGCTGACAAGACTGCTTTGTCATTTCCCTCCTGGATTCTACGTACTTGTTTTAGGCCTGAATCCAAGAGCCTCCCATCTCTTGGTCTTTATCACTTTCAACTTTTCATTGGGTGGGAACAACCTACAGTCTTCCTGAGGTTTGCTTCTACTTCAAGAAATATGACTATATCAGATGCCCATAAAAGAGGTGATGGGTGGTATCACTCAACACAGTGCCCGGCACACGACACTGGTCCTCCCCTGCCGTTTTCTCATGTCAGCGCCAGAAAAAAGGGGCCTAGACCTTAAAGAAATGAGACTGCTTAACAAACACTGTCCTGGGACAAGTACAGGATGCCTTCTGCAGCACAGAGAACTAATTAGCATTCATTTTCTGTAACAAGCAAGTTTCTAATTTGATAGAAAAACCTAAGTAAATAGGCAGCTTCCCTTCATCATATCATATTCATTTTCATTTAGCAACTCGGCCATCTCATGCTGAATATTAGTTTTGAAATTTTAATTGACTATGTGTCTTTTACTCAGTAACCAAAAACACCAAGTTGAATTATTTGGCTGGAATATAAATGAAATTAACAAATGGCTGAAGTTACCTCTGAGGGCACATATTATACGTTATATTGTTGTTCAATATAACAAGTAATGATAAAAATAAAAGTGAAAATTTGCATAGCAGTTTAGAATTTATGAAGTGCTTGTCTAATATCTACATTACCCATTTTAAATACTTGAAAACAGCAGGCAAACAAAAGATGAAAATGACGTAAGGGACAACTTAAATGGCACAGGAAATTGGGAAAAGGATTTTTATTATTCCTCTTTTTGTCTCCAAGTGTCTTGTACTGTACCTGGTACATAGTAAGTACTCAATAAACATCCATTAAATGAATAAATGATGGAATGACTCATCATTATTCTCATGTTTACCCAGAACCTGTGTGCACATGACATGCTCTTAAGAGACTGAACAGGGACTTTGCCTAACAAAAATGGACAAGTTGACAATCTGCGAGCCTGAGGAAGCCGATGACTTTGCTATCAATCATCTTTGTACAAGTGGTTAAATGCATATTGAGTTTGAAAGAAGATTCTGAAGATATACTGCTTGGGTAAGATTCAGCTTCACCACTTAGGAGTACTTTGGACAAGTAACAAATTTTCTGGGCTTCAATTTATTCATCGCTAATATGGGAATAATAAGAGTACCTGCCCCATACGGATGTTCCAAAGAAAACTATATTAATATGTGGAAAGATGCTTAGAACTGTGCTCCATACACTATAGGCACCACATATGTGTTTAGAATTAACAGGAGTAATACTTCCAGTTCCGTTCCAGCGCCTAACAGAATGCTTACTACAAAGAGCTGATAATGTAATATTTGTTGGACAAATGAATGAACCTTCCGACTTGTTTCTACTTGGAAGAAATGTCTATTTTTCAGAGTCTGTAGTCTCTGGAATCACTCAAAGATGATAAAGGACAGAGTGGAAGGTGAGCACACAGGTGATTTTGAAACTCATTAAAGGTGGTACACAGCATTTCCCTAGAAACCAAGTGACTCCGAGGAAAGGTGTGTCAAGGAGAGTCAACAAAAACATAAAGCCAAATTAGGCAGCCCATTCCCTTTCAGAGACCATGTATAGTCTGTGGAGGCTAGGTTTAGTACTGATTACATCCTCAAGATGGTCCCAGGTCTCATACCGACTGAAGAAAGGCTTTTCTAAACTGTAATCCATGTAAAAAAGGAAAGTAGAAAGAGAAAACAGTAAAATGTCAAGTTGTTTTTTTTAATGTCAGAAATGGAAATCATGTAATGAATTAATATCCACTTCCTCTGATGGAGAGTATCAGTTCAGCTTTCAGGTTTAATATTGTCTGATTCTGTTCTGATATATGTGAAGGTCATATTAGCCCTACTGTTAAATCTGGATTGCCAAAGCAGAGATGTCTGGGCTGAAATAAAAAAGCGTAAAGATAAATGATTTAGAAACACAGCTTGCTTAATGGAAAGACTTGCCGCTACAACTAGATACTAGGTGGCAAAAAAAAAAAGTACTATATGATTGCTCTCTTTAAACCTGTCAATCCAACCTCTTGGGAGAGTAGTAAACTCATCATATCATTACAGCGATTTAGAAAGATCATTTAAGAAGTCATAGTACTGAGGCAAAACCTTGTGCCATGATTAGAAAAAATTAGAAGCATTAAGTTACCTATAAATAGGAAATCAACATATTAACCTTTACTTTATTTAAAGAGGCAGACACAACATGCATTGCAAATGAGGGACGTTCGCATACACTTATTGCCTATTCCCATCATGATTAAATCCTCTAGAGAAGGCAGGATCGGAGAAGGGATTAAAGCATAATGTTTCATTTAGTCCCCTGGGGGAATCCAAAAATATTATGTGAAAGCAACAGATTGACACAGGGAGTATCAGACCAGGAGGAAAGGGATGTATCCAAAGCAGATGCAAATCTCAAGAAACTAAGAAGGTGAGTTTGTAAAATGAAGATTTACACGTTTGTGTCTTAGTCAATTTAAAGGGGTAGTCTTGTAGAAGAACAGTTTTCTAACTTAAAGGAAAAGAAAGAAAGAAACAGAGAGAGGGAGGGTGGCAGTGAGGCAGGAAGGGAAGACGGAAGGAAGGAAAGGAAGGAAAAAAGAAAAAAGAAAACCCCTATCTGTTTTCAATTCTTTACAGGAGGAATAAGAACCATTAATTTTTGCAATTTAGCATGTCTACGAAATGAGCGGGTAATAAATATTAATATGTGCCATCTTTAAAGAAAAAAGAAACCCTTGACCAAGTAGTAAATAAATAACCCCTTCAATATGCATAACTCTTAACACCAGAATCTGCTCCTATAATGATATTACGCACTTCATTCATAGTTGTCATTAAAAATATTTGTCCTCCAACAACCGATTCTTGTTCATATATAGGATAATAAAAGTTACATCTGTGATGTTTACGGTGCTGGGCTGAGGGTTTCACATACACGTTCCTAACATATTTCTCATAAGAAACTTGTGAAATAGGTACTGTGGGTTTTAGGTTTGTCTATAAAATGGGGATAAAAATATCCACTGAGCAGTTCAAAAGACTTTCTTAACCTGGACCACGATGTTTGTTCATCAGCATAAGGGATGGTGAAAGAAGAGGTGACCGAGGCACAGAAAGCAGGGCTTCCCTGGTGGCGCAGTGGTTAAGAATCCACCTGCCAATGCAGGCGACACAGGTTCGAGGCCTGGTCCGGGAAGATCCCACATGCAGCGGAGCAACTAAGCTCGTGCGCCACAACTACTGAGCCTGCGCTCTGGAGCCCGTGAGCCACAACTACTGAGCCCTCGTGCCACAGCTACTGAAGCCTGCGTGCCTAGATCCTGTGCTCCGCAACAAGAGAAGCCACCTCGGTAAGAGGCCCAGGCACCACAACGAAGAGTAGCCCCCGCTCGCCACAACTAGGGAAAGCCCACGTGCAGCAACAAAGACCCAACGCAGCCAAAAATAAAATAAATTTAAAAGACACTGAAAGCAGCAGCTTTCTAATAACTTCTAGGCAGCACTTCCAATCTGAAACCCTGGTCATCCAGGGACCCACAGCTTCACGGGAGACTTTGGCCCCTGATCTACCTTTGCAGTTGGCTGGTCCTAGGATCAGCATATTCTTTTTTTAAAATTTATTTTATAGAAGTATAGTTGATTTACAGTGTTGTGTTAATTTCTACTGTACAACAAAGTGACTCAGTTATATGTACATATTTACATACTTTTTCATATTCTTTTCCGTTATGGTTTATCATAGGATACTGAATATAGTTCCCTGTGCTATACAGTAGGACCTTGTTGTTTATCCATTCTATATATAACAGTTTTGGTGTTTTTTTTGCAGTACATGGGCCTCTCACTGTTGTGGCCACTCCCATTGCGGAGCACAGGCTCCGGACGCGCAGGCTCAGCGGCCATGGCTCACGGGCCCAGCCGCTCCGCGGCATGTGGGATCTTCCCGGACCAGGGCACGAACCCGTGTCCCCTGCATCGGCAGGCGGACTCTCAACCACTGCGCCACCAGGGAAGCCCCTCTATATAATAGTTTGCATCTGTTAATCCCAAACTCCCAATCCATTCCTCCCCCACTCCCTACTCCCTCCTTGGCAACCACAAGTCTGTTCTCTATGTCTGTAAGTCTGTTTCTGTTTCGTAGATAAGTTCATTTGTGTCATATTTTAGATTCCACATATCAGTGATATCATATGGTATTTGTCTTTCTCTTTCTGATTTACTTCACTTAGTATGAACATCTCTAGGTCCATCCGTGTTGCTGCAAATGGTATTATTTCATTCATTTTAGGCTGAGTGGTATTTCATTGTATTATACGCCACATCTTCTTTATCCATTCATCTGTCGATGTAGATTTAGGCTGTTTCCTTGTCTTGGCTATTGTGAATAGTGGGTCAGCATATTCTTGAACCTGCTACAGAGTTCACCTTTCAGGTACAATGCCCGTTGCAGTCACGAGGACAGAATCAGGTTCTGTGTGAGCTTATGGAAAGGCAGTACGGCAGTTTGGGTAACCTGCTAACAAACATTCATGTACTGAACACAGTTTGGCGTAAGACCTGCTATCACTATAGCCCACTTCCCAAAGCAAACTGTGCTGCCGAGAATATACAGTCCTCACTTCTCTTTGGTCTTCAGATGCTGCTGCTATTTCCCGGGAGAACATGACAATTGTGATGGAACATTTTGTATGTGGTCACTTTACAGAGTTTTGATCACGTCAGAAACTTATAGCCAAAATAGCGTCTCGTTCTTTTCTGCCTTCCTCGCTATGGAAATGGAAATCAATGTATTTCAGTCTAGTGATTCCCTTAGCAAAACACTATTTTAAAAGAGAAAAAAGGCAGAAGCTCGTGGAAAGTAAGCGATAGTGGAATGATCTTCACCAAAGAACACATTTCAGAGAGACAAGAACCTATTAAGTCATAGGGAAAGAGACAATCCTATTAAGGAATACAGATTCATCTGACCTTTACCCAAGTGCACACTGGATCAAGGATTCAGACAGCCTCACACACAGCAAAGGGAGATATACCCCATGTTTCCATAAATGAGAAGTTAAGTTGGCCTGAAGGGTATATTTTAATAGGCAGCTAAAATGTGGTTGTACCCCTCATACGGGGAGAAAATCCAGACTCTGTTACCATACTAGTGCAGCCGAGCTCGAAGATGCTTTATCAGCTAAAGCATGGCATGCAGACGAGTCATGATTATGAAATGCTACCATGGGAGAGCCCAGAATCCCTTTTTCTTTTTCCAAAGACCTGAAGGAAGAGTAGATGCCTTGTTTGGTGAACGCTGGTGAGATCCTTCTCTAAGATTCTATGTACTTGGCTAGATTTTCTGTTACATGAACCTCCTGAGGGAGTATTCATTTTTGTGCGTTCTAAGGATACACACTCGGGTACACTCTGAATGAATAGGTGACAGCTCTTCCGTAAACCCACACATTTGCTGCTTTGGTATCCAAAGGTCACTGGTCAAATCTGTGTTCTTACTGAGAATATGCCACAGTGGGGCCCAGCCTGACTGTGTTCAGGCTATTACGACTTGCTTAGGATAATAAAGTGTAATCCAATGAGAAGTGACTTTCTGCATCTTTAAATACGGACAATCTCCAGTTCTCAGATGGAAGAGAAAACACATAATTACTAAACACCTATGTGGTAGTCACATCAATAAAGCATTAAAGGTACAAAACTGCTTTAAATCCTAAAACAACCCTAAAAGGCAGGTATCATTAAAATGTAATGGGTGATAAAACAGAATCATTCGCAAAAAGACCTGCCCTAGATCCCACAGCTGGTAAGAAGTGAGGCTCACTTCAAACCCTGAATCTGATTTCCAAGCCTATCCCTTTTGATTCTACCTTAGGGATTCATGCATTTCTCATGCACTTACTTCTTCTACTGCTTACAAGTGACCTAATCCGTCTGTCTCGTTACTATTAATGGGTGAAAGACAACTAGTATTTCTGGTTCTTTACTGGGCACCAGGAAAAAACCCTGCTCTTTATAGATCAGTCCATCTAAACCCTGTCAAAGTATTCTGACACAGATGTAGAATTTGGACTCCAACCTACAGGCTGGACACAGGACATGGAAATGACAGTGAGATGATGTGGTATCTTCTAAGAACTGTGAAATAAAGGGAACTAGGCTGTCTTCTGCGAGTGAAATAGTAAAATTAGACCAGAGATATGTAAAATCCCCTTTCAGAGAGAGACTCTCTTCTGCCCAACAAGACTTGAAAATGTATTAATATATACGGTGGTCGGGATGTGGACAGAGTATCAACCACAAGAGAGGACAGTCAGAAGCTGAGTAAAAGGAAAGAGAGCCACCAGAACAAGCTTCGGCAGTGCCTGTCCTCCTATTAACCAGAAGTTGTGTCACACACACCCCAAAGCTAAGCTGCCTTGTCCCAGCAGGAGGCGTTCCTACAGCGCACATGGACACGATAGGCAGCATTAGCTTGGAACCATGAAATATCTGTCAATTATCAACACCTACTCTCAGTCTAACTCCGAGCTCACCAAGTAACCTGGTTTTCCCAGCTCAGGAGAAGCAGAAGAGTACACAATAGGTTGAAGGGAACGTCTCCTTTGACAGATTGCTCATTGTGCTTCTCATCGTTGACTGATGGGCACTCTGCGTTCACTCTGTTAGTCTCCTTCAAGTACTTCAACGTGATTCAGCATCCTCAGTTGTGTTCATCCTGATATTGTTATTATTTAATTTTGGGCTGGTAAGCTAAAAGTTATACCTCTGACCATGATAAATTTACCAAGATATTGTTATAGTGTCCTTTGTAGCCAGTTGAGTCAGCTGGTCATTAGCTGGTGACCAGAACCACCAAAAACCCCGTACTTGCAAACATCTTCGGACCCCATGGAGCAATTCAAGAGATGTTCTCTATCAGTGGATGGACAGTTTTGGTTTTTTTTTAATTACAGTAGTAACAGGTACACCAATCCCCTTCTGACACATACTATCTGGGGATGAATTACTCATAACTATTACGCACCACTGAAATAGCAAATGATGACGGACGACGCATTAGACGGGAACTAGAAAGTTGGGTTATTTTCCCAACTCTGCTGTTAATTAGCTACATAAGCTTAGAAATGTGACTTAACTCTTCTGAGCTTCATGTCTTTATCCATAAAATGGAGGAAGTGAAATATATGCTGTCTAAGGACTTTGCAAGCTCTAATATTCTCTCACTATAAGTTTAGATATGAGTTTGTCCTCTAAAAGTCAGAACAATTATTTTATGTTGTATGATTTGACTTTCTTTCAAAGATTAGCTTTTCGGCTGTCATGGCTGCTCTCACTGATTACATGAATGTCCTCTGGTGGCCCGTAACGTCGCCAACCCTTCTGACAGTATATTTCCTAAAAATGCAAAGTACTGTAAGCAATGAGGAAAACTCATTTCCACAGTTTCTGCATTACCTGTGGCCTTACTTACTCATCACAACGAACTGCAGCCTCGATAAAAACTTAACCTAAATAATTATACTCTCGATTAAATCTGTAATCATTTTCATTCAGGCTCACATGAACCATTCCAGAAACCAAGAGGCCAGAAATCGCTAAATCAAATAAGATAACAGAGTCCTCCTTCCATTCTCAAATAGTTAGGGCAACGTATCTGATTTTTCTAAGCTGCTGAGTCAGTCAGTATTCTGTAGAAATATTTGTTTCACACCTTGTGAGTTAGTTTCGCAGACAGACAATCACAGAGGAGTTTTGTGTTCACTGAATAAGTACCATCTATACATCTCACTTAAGGAGACGGAATGGGGACAGGCATCTTTACAATGCCAATTAGCAAATGTATTCATTAAAATTCCTTTCACACCTCTACTGTCAAGTCCAATCATTTATTTATATCAACTAAAATCATCTGCCTCTATTACTCATTACTGACTAACAAATGATAAAGAAATTGTACTTCCCTAAATGTGTTACAAGCTCAAAATTCTAGTTTCCCCAAGCTACTGACACCCAGTCAATAGTGTCATATTTGTATGAAAAAAATTTAATGTTTCCTTAGTTTAGATAAAATTATATAGCTATTCAACTACCACTACCTTAGAGCAGTGTTCTATCAGCATCCTATTAATCAGTTGATCAGTCAATTTCCAATATTACCCTCCTATAATTTATTCTCCATCATGCAGTTCAAGTGAGCTTCCTAAGCAGTAAAGCTGATCGTGTCAGTCTTCTGATCATCATTCTTCAATGGCTCTCCACTGCCTTCAGGATAAAATCCCAGCTTCCTGCAATGGCACACAGCGTTTCTCATGGTCTGTACCTATCTTACGGTCTGCCCCAAGGAACCAGCAGGGCAGAATGGGTAAGAATCAGATTCCTGAATCAGACTGTCTCCTTGCAAAATCCCAGACCCGCCTGCCATTCATACCCAGACCTTGACCAAGTTAAATCTCCCTGTACCTCACTGAGATTTTTTAAGTTGTACAGATGACAAACTTGGTCACACATATTTTCACTCTTCTCAAGATGTTCAGTCACTTATATCTCACTTACATCTCTCTGGCCATGTGACTTCCTTTGGACCTTAGCAGAGGCTTGGCATGTGCTTGAACACCGAGATTTGTCCTCTTGCTAATTTTGAGTCCCTGTGACGGTCACGTGAACAAGCCTGGCTGACGTGCTGAATGACCAGACGCAGGGTCACGTCATCTCCACTGCCCCAGCCAAAAGCAAAACACACGCCAAACATGTGAGTGAGACCATTCTAGACCATCTACACTAGATGAACCACCAGCTGAGCACAAATGAACGAGAAAATCCAGTCAAGATGGTCCAAGCCTGGTCCATTGCAACAGAATTACCTTTCTGACTCCTAGACTCATAAGGAACAGTAAATGATTGTTATTAACATAAACCACTAAGTTACCGGTTGTTAAATAAGCAAAAGCTGGGCTTCCCTGGTGGCGCAGTGGTTGAGAGTCCACCTGCCGATGCAGGGGACACGGGTTCGTGCCCTGGTCCGGGAGGATCCCATGTGCCGCAGAGCGACTGGGCCCATGAGCCATGGCCGCTGAGCCTGCGCGTCCGGAGCCTGTGCTCCGCAACAGGAGAGGCCACGACAGTGAGAGGCCCGCGTACCGCAAAAAAAGAATAAAAATAAAAAATTAAAAAATAAGCAAAAGCCAATGGATACAACAGTATTAAATGAGTTAATATACGTAAAGCACTTATAAAAGTTTCAGTCAGGCATATATGAACCTTAGCTATTAGAACTCAGTGGTCTCTGCCTCACTTGCCATTGTCACTTGCATCACTGGTACAGACAATTCTGAAATATACATGTTCTCACATCCCCATCTACAATTTATCAGCCTGGAATACCACTGTCCCTACCCTCACATGGCAAACTCCTAATCCTCTTAGCTTAAACTACAGCCTTTTTTGAGAATCATTTCCTGTCACCATTATGTGGTGTTCAATACAAATTGAACACCTGATACAAATGAACTTATTTACAAAATAGAAATATACTCACAGACATAGAAAACAAACTTATGGTTACCAAATGGAGGCGGAGAGGGACAAGTTAGGAGTTTGGGATTAACCTATACACAGTACTATATATAAAACAGGTAAACAACAAGGACCTGTACAGCACAGGGAACTATACTCAATATCTTCTAATAACCTACAATGGAAAAGAATCTGATAAAGAACTATACTTCAGTTTTTAAAAAGGCATTAAACAGGAAAAAAAAAATGTCCCTTCTGTGGATTCTCAAGAAGTCTGTGCTTACTCTGTTGTTACTGTTTCCACAGTGTACAGCTATCACTCATAGATTTATCACCGACACTAGTTTACAAGCTCCTTAAGGGTAGGGGCTATGTCACTACTGGGTGTTAACTACTGCTTTACTTTTGAGTCCTCCTTAGCATAGTGCTTAAGTCAACCTTATCTAACTCATCAGAGGTGACTCTCCAAAAGAAAACTGTTTCAAGGTTCAAAATGTGTTTAAATAAACTTTCGTTAAACCTAGTCCACTTTACTACTGTGAGTTTTTAAAAATATACTAATGTGATTTGACATACACTGTATTCCTATTAAATGTGACCTCACTTGTTTCAACAATTGTTCTTACTATATTTTTGAAACATATATATTTTTTTAATTTAAGTACGGTTGATTTACAATGTTGTATTCGTTCCAGGTGTACAGCAAAGTGATTCAGTTATACATACATACATATATCTATATATCTATATCTGTATCTATATATCTCGTTTTTCAGATTCTTTTCCATTATAGGTTATTACAAGATATTGAATATAGTTCCCTGAGCTATATAGTAGGTCTTTGATGTCTATCTATTTTACATATAATAGTGTATATCTGTTATGAAACTTACATTTGTCACCAACATTAACTACCTCTCCAAAATGTGTATCATTCACATATCATGCATATTTTCCAAGTCTTCTCGGAAACCATGGATACAAATGTTGAATGGAAGCAGACAAAACAACTGTACTTTTTTAAGCCCTGAGAGACCTCTCACGAGAATAAGTCACTCTTGTGGTATTCAACCGATGAAATAGTAACTCCACTTGATTAAGCTTATGTTTCTTCATTTTGATCAAAGTACATAATGAAAGAATCCACATACCTTGCAGACATCCAGATAAGGCATCTCTTATTCCAACAACCCAGTAACTCTTTCCAAAAAATGAGATCAGGCTAGTTCGGAATGACTTGCTTTTAATTAACACATCGTGATGGTTAGTGACCATCACAGTTTCTTATGAGCGCTCAAAAGCCATCTGTTGAGTAATTTTGACCAAAATTTTTCAAAGGAGAAACTGTAACGATCTATTATTTTCGGAATCCAAATGTTCCATCAATTTAGAAAATTAAAGCATTTCCATTCTCCTGATACCTTTCTCGTGCTCAAGAGAAACATTTTAACAGTACTTAACTTCCACACATCAATTCATATTAACAAAAGTTATAATAATAATAATGGCTAACATAGCACAGGGAGATGAGCTCGGTACTTTCTGACCACCTAGAAGGGTGGGATAGGGAGGGCGGGAGGGAGACGTAAGAGGGAGGAGATATGGGGATATATGTATATGTATAGCTGATTCTCTGTGTTATAAAGCAGAAACTAACACACCACTGTAAAGCAATTATGCTCCAATAAAGATATTAAAAAAAAATTACACTAAAGTTTACTCAGCTCTTACTATGTGCCAGGCACTGCTCTGAGCTTATTAGGTACATAAACCCATTCAATCTGCAGAACAATCCTATGAGGGGTGTACTATTATTATGTCTATGCAACAGATGAAGATGGAGGTATAAAAAGGTTGTAACTTGCCAAAGTCACTGAGCTCCTAAGTGGTAGAGCCAGGATCTGGACCAGGGTAGCCCTATCCTGCATCCATCCTTTTAACTACTGTAGGGGGCAACAAAGAGAGACAACTCAAGTAAGTCTCTGGTGTAATCAGTCGAGCCTCCCATCTGCATTCTTCCATTTAGAAGAAATGTCAGTGGAAGACCAATAAGAGAATCTGCCCACCTCTGGCTTGAAAGGTTCTTCGGTTTCCTTTCCGCGAATAATCACAAAACTTCCACGTGGAACGGGATAATCATAGTAATTTTCTATCACATGCGACACGGCTCCAGAGAAGAGAATAGTTGACGAGCGGTCTCTAATCTGCTCAAATGTTTTCTGTATGGCAGTTCGGCACGGTCAAATGCAAGATCACAGGAACAAGTCACCAGGATATTAAAGAGCATTATGCTCAATGTCAAAGAAACGATTTCCATGAACTATATCTTTCCAGATAAATATTTGAATGGATGCATCGTATTTGCAATTTACAGGAGCTTGCACTCCTTGTAGTTTAAGAAATGCACAGTTCATACTAATGACAGACATATCATGGGTGAGCTCTAATCAAATAAATGTGGACTAATATCTATTCCGGTGGTGACGGCTGTACTCCTTTAAGTGGAAATTTCCATTGAATTTGAACCGATTGTTCCTTTCAAAGGACCTGCTGAATGATTTTAATGTGGTTACCCAGATGTCTGACAGAACCCTCTTGTCATCTGACACAGAGTTGCCAAGTGAGTGCATGTTGCTATAGCTAGGGATGCTGCTGGTGGGGGGAGGAAGTTGGCCACAGTGCGGGCTACTAATTTGACAATTTAGGTTATAAAGCAAAAGAGTAAATAAAGGCTAAACAATGGTGACAATTTAGTGGGAGTTTATATCATGGGATACGGCCCTGAATTGAAACGCTCAATGCTAAAACAGAAGAAAATTCAACACCAATTCAAAACTTCCCCTGACATCCGTGAATCTGTGCTCTGATCTGATGTCCCTGCTAACACAGAGGGTCACCAGAGTCCATAAAGTAGTCTGAGATGCTAATCATGTGTTATGAAGCCTACTGAACATGTCAAAATTCATTCCGAAATATGACCCAGTATGACAAACCCATCCTTACTCCGTTCAAAAGATCCTTGTATCCAATTTCCACACCTAATAATTCTTCGTCGCACTGACAGGGCTGGACTCCCCTGCACTCTTCCCAAACTTGAAATGCCAGGTGAACACACCAAAAGACACTTCCTGATACTTAGGGCATTCAACTTTAAAGACACCAAGGCGTCACGATGCTTTTAAGTCTCAGCAGAGGATTGCTTCTAGACCTGGACCTAAACGTTCCACTGCCTGCAGTAGTCATTCCTGACATTTTCCAGTAGTAGTGAATGCTGCAGGCAGCAAAAGCACAATTACAGATTTGACAATTATGTCATCCTGGTTAAACATTTGGGATATGACTATAAACTGTGTCAGCTCTTGCCACGAGAGGTGCTTTCAGAAGCAGGGTGCTAAAAGCAAAGCATCACAGTGATTTATGGTGCTGGTGACAGCATTCAATTAAATTGTTCTTAACTGACTTTAATTAATTGAAAAACAATGTTAGCTTGGGAAACATGACTTTACCTCCGAGGAGGAAATACTGATTGAATGGAGTACAGGACTAGCATAAAAGCCCAGAATTTTAAAAAGAATGAGGGAATTAAAAAAAAAAAAAAAAAGCTCTAGGAAACAGATGGAAATAGATGATGCTGACATGGAGTCAGGAGTGCTGATACAAGGAGTGTAGCTACGACAGGTTAAAACATATCCCACTGGGACTTCCTGGTTGGCGCAGTGGTTAAGAATCTGCCTGCCAATGCAGGGGACACAGGTTTGAGCCCTGGTCCGGGAAGATCCTACATGCTGTGGAGCAACTAAGCCCGTGAGCCACAACTACTGAGCCCATGTGCCACAACTACTGAAGCCCGCACGCCTAGAGCCTGTGCTCCGCAACAAAGAGAAGCCACTGCAATGAGAAGCCCGTGCACTGCAACGAAGAGTAGCCCCAGCTCGCTGCAACTAGAGAAAGCCCGTGCACAGCAACGAAGACCCACCGCAGCCAAAAACAAATAAATTAAATAAATAAATTTTTTTAAAAGGGAAAAAAAAAAGAAATAAAACATTTCCCACTAATTCTGGAGGACCTAACAGAAGGTTCTCTTCCTTGTACTTTTCAAATAGCTTTGATCTGTTCTTTGCCTCCAGCACTCCCACTATTTTTTCCTCCCCCCAATTCCTCAAACTACTTGCCATGCAGGTTGGTGCTGACGGTATGACAATGTATTCTATTTTATTTTTTCAATTTTATTGAAGTATAGTTGATTTCCAATGTTGTGTTCATTTCTGCTATACAGCAAAGAATTTCAGTTATACATACATGTATATTCTTTTTCATATTCTTTTCCATTATGGTTTATCACAGAATATTGAATATAATTCCCTGTGCTATACAACAGGACCTTGTTGTTTATTATTTTAAATTCTTTACAATTTTCATCATTTTGATACTATTAAACCCCAGCTCCAGCACCAAATCCATACTACACATCTGCTGAGTTATTTGAGGAATGAAATAAATACTGTCCACTCTAGCACAGGTTGAAAGTCTGCAGTATAGCAAGCACTTCGTGTGCATTACCTTATTCAGTTCTCTCAACAGTCCAGTGAAGAAGGGGAGAGTGTTATCTCTGTTTTAGAGATGAGGAAGCAAAAGTTTCCTGAGGTTCGGTAACCTGTCCAAGCAAGATCATACAAAACCTTGGCCTGCCCAGCATCTGAGTTGGAACTTTTGACTATCATCACTGTAGGACCTACCATTCAATGAACAAAAAGAATACAAACATCCATGGTCCAAACTCCTGCGCAGAGAATTGACAACTTTTCTAATATTCTCTGAAATAACCTTTCCAGTCTCATGAGCCACTACTTCCCTCTACATATGCTTGCATGCACACTTCTGTATGCCATGCATCCTGCCTCAATCCCCCACCTCTCCCCTCCTTTCCCGTAATTGGGTTCAGCTCCACAGATCTGTAGCAAACATAATCTCCACCGTGAAGCATTTCTCCCTGGGTCCTATCATTCTTCCCCAGGCTTTCAAAGGCTCTATTTTTCACATTATTTGCTAGAATGGACATGGCCTTTAGTCCAGTTAGCCCATTAAATTATGTATCTGTACCTCTGTCTTACTCTTACCTTTGTACCCTTTGTCACAGAATAAATTGTGTACCCCCAAAAACTCATGTTGAATTTCTAACCCCCAATATGACTGAGAGACAGGGCCTTTCAAGAGGTAATTAAGGTTAAATGAGGTCATAAGGATGGTATCTTACTCCGACCTGTCTGGACCTTCGAAGAAGATTAGAATTCACAGAGACTTACAGAGGACTGGTGGGTGGGCCCCCAGAGGAAAGGTCATGCGATGATACAGTGAGAAAACATCCATCTGCAAGTCAAGGACAGAAGCCACAGGACAACCAACCCTGAAGGCATCTTGACCTTGACCTGCCGGGCATCCAAAACTTGGAGAAAATAAAGTTCTATTGTTTAAGCCACCCAGCCGCGGTATTTTGTTATGGTACCTCTAGCAATCTAATACATCCGTGGTAGTTTGTCCCATTCACGGTAGATACTTGTCAACGTTTAGTGAATTAAATCAGCAACATATTCATGACATACTCCATATACAGTGAGAGCCAAGCTTCCATGCAAATATATTTGCAGTATATAATTATTTAATAGTTTTTTCCCTTCCTTTCCCTTTTTCTCCTTCCCCCTTAGTGTCTTATTCACTCTTTATCTAAATTATTATTAAAACTCTGTGAAGAATGCTGTTCTAACTGCTACCTACATAATTCTCTTTTGCCGTAGAGTTTGCAAATTAGCAGTAAATTCTTGAAGGCCTAATAATTTCATGTAATTTAAGTATAGCTCCCCCTCTATTACTCACCTTTTGTTTATTTTATGTATTTACTGAGACTTCTTTAAAAAGATGTAAAATAGAATTTTACTTTCACAATGGATTATATACTAGAGCATAACCAAAATTTAAAAGTTAAGTATTAACGGCTATGGCATTGTGGTCCTTCTAAAAAAAAGACACTTGTAACTTCCAAGAAATATGTGAATAACATGTCTAAGTATAAAAATCAAGTCATCAAAATAGAGGCAGAGACATGACAAATCTTCAATAGCACCCAAACTACAGAAACACCTATGTACGGTTCATTCAAAGACAATACCTTTAATATATAATTTCTCAACAAACAATGACTAAATTAAAATTAATCAGAATTCAAAATCAGCACACTTCGTTGATGAGGACCAAAATGTCTTCTGATGATCTGTAACCGAACCACCTGGAATCTTTGAACATGCAACTTCTTGGGCCCCAGAACTGCTCAAAAGCCATCTCTGGGGATTATAACCATAGTCTTATTGAAGAATCTGTATCTTCAATAAGGTCCATAGAAGAGGCCTATGTCTTTTAAAGTCAAAGAACATTCTAAATTATTAGGTAAAAACAGTATGTTCTATTGACAAAAATGTGAGACAAATGACTTATAGCAATTCTGCTTATTTCAGTCCCGAACAAATAATTTTAAAAAAATATTTATTTTCCTTTTTTTTTTTTTTTTTGGCTGCGTTGGGTCTTAGTTGTGGCACACGGGACCTTTGTTGAGGCATGCGGGATCTTTCGTTATGGCGTGCGGTCTGTTCAGGTTTCTCTCTAGTTGGGGTTGTGTGGGCTTCTCTCTAGTTGCGGCGCGTGGGTTTTCTCTCTCTAGTTGAGGCGAGTGAGCTCAGTAGCTGTGGCGCGTGGGCTTAGTTGCCCCAAGGCATGTGGGATCTTAGTTCCCCTACCAGGGATCAAACCCGCATCCCCTGCATTGGAAGGCAGATTCTTTACCACTGGACCACCAGGGAAGTCCCCCGAATAAATTTTTTAACATCTTTATTGGAGTGTAATTGCTTTACAATGGTGTGTTAGTTTCATGCTTTATAACAAAGTGAATCAGATATACATGTTCCCATATCTCTTCCCTCTTGCGTCTCCCTCCTTCCCGCCCTCCCTATCCCACCCCTCTAGGTGGTCACAAAGCACCGAGCTGATCTCCCTGTGCTATGCAGCTGCTTCCCACTAGCTATGTGTTCTACATTTGGTAATATATATATAAGTCCATGCCACTCTCTCACTTCGTCTCAGCTTACCTTTCCCCCTCCCCATGTTCTCAAGTCCATTCTCTACGTCTGCATCTTTATTCCTGTCCTGCCCCTAGGTTCTTCAGAACCTTTTTTTTTTAATTTTTATTCCATATATATGTGTTAGCATTCGGTATTTATTTTTCTTTTTCTGACTTACTTCACTCTGTATGACAGTCTCTAGGTCCATCCACCTCACTACAAATAACTCAGTTTCATTTCTTTTTATGGCTGAGTAATATTCCATTGTATATATGTGCCACATCTTCTTTATCCATTCATCTGTCGATGGACACTTAGGTTGCTTTCACATCCTGGCTATTGTAAATAGAGCTGCAATGAACACTGTGGTACATGACTCTTTTTGAATTACGGTTTTCTCAATGTATATGCCCAGTAGTGGGATTGCTGGGTAGTGTGGTAGTTCTATTTTTAGTTTTTTAAGGAACCTCCATACTGCCGAACAAATAATTTTTGAAAGCTACTATTAATAAGTATCCACAATCAAACTTTCAGATTAATATTTATGTTTTAGTGTTCTTGGTTTGTTCCAAAGGGGATTCACGCTTAAACAATATTTATACTGACAAAGAAAAGTTATTTTTCCAGATGCATATTTCCCGTTTAATGTAGTCCAAGACCCACAAAGGCTAAGAAGAACCTGAATGCGCTACGGGGGAAAGACGGGACATGCAATGATTCTGGGCTTTGTCCCCAAGCAAATGAAACTGTGACCACACCATCTAACGCTCAGCTTCACTCCTCTGCACTCAGTGTCTCATCTGCAACACGAGTGTGCAGGGCTTTTCACCGCAGCTCCTTCTAACCTGAAAATATGACTTTGGGTAGCAAGGTCATCAATTTGAGTCATGCCTCAAGTTTCTAAATCTATAGGCTGAAATAGAGCTCGGTTCACTGGCAGACATTATTGCTTGCTAAGACCAAAAACTGTGGGGGAACTTTCCAAGCATTCGAATGTCCCAGAATTGTTCCCTGTTGAGGAAGGAGAGAGAGCCCAGCTGAGCAGGGACCAGCTCTCGGCCAGTGTCCTTGTGGAGAGCACTTGTTCCGGAAGCACAAAGCATAAAACAACTGATACACAGACACGGTTGTCTTGCCATCAGTACCCCTGTGTTGCTGGGGGCTGTCATCTATCCAGCCTGGCTCTCTCCCTCCTCTTTTTCCCCCTTCAAGCACGAAAAGCACAGTTTTCATGTCCTGTAAGTTTTATAGCATAATGGCTCTTTCCTGATAAAGATGAAACATCCATGGCATGGAATAATTGTTACTGATTGGCAAATCATGGCTTCTGTGTGTAATTCTAGTATCAACTTTAACGATGCGTTCACTTAAGTTGAAACCATCCCTTCTCAGGAATTGTCATTTTGTATGTATAAATATTGCTGGAGTTTTGGTTCCTACGACCAGATGGCAGACCTGTGAAATGCAAATACAGCTGAGGAGATGCAAACAGATGATCATTCACTGACAGGCACCAGAGACCCTAGTGAAGGCCAAAGTTTTTATTTCGAAAAGAAGTAATTAGACTTGACAGCAGAAGCGTAAATAGGGCCCAAATGAATAAATTTGCTAATTGGACTTCCCTATGGTAGTTGTTAACCCAGGACTATTTGGCCATAAAACATGTCTATAGTTTCATTTTAAGAATGTCCTTGGATTCATGTCACAAAAGGTGGTCCCAGGTGAGAATATAGCATTATATTAACCAATAAGAATTTGGTCCTGCCTGTCTACTCAACGGAAGGCTTTGTTAATTATTTGCTGACAAAATGTCCTTTTGATAGAGACCCATGATACTCAAAAGTCACGTGCTGGAATGAAGCTGCCCTCTCTCTAAGCTGATATTTAGAGATGCATGTTCTCCATTGTTATGTAAAAAAGGCTTAAGGCAGGTAACTCTATTGCTTCCATCTCAAACAAGGCCTTCTTTCTGAGTAAGAAATATCTAAGGCATAATGGAAGTGGTACAAAGGAGCTGCCGCCATAGCAAATGAGAAGTCAGTAATCACAGGCCTCAGCAAACACCCTCGATATCTCCACCGAAGTCAATAACGCGGGCTTGCACTTCTACACATCCCAAATGAAAGCTTCAGGAGGTCCCCCGCCCCTGCTTCCCCCCACTCTCCCCTCGCCCCCCCCGCCAGGCTTTTCCATCGCAATCAGTGTTGTGCTTCTGACACGGAATCAATATTAATTGTAAAGCCCCTGCCTGACATTTCCATATGCATGTGGAGGAAAGCAAGGTCAATTTTATCCCAGAGCATTCTCTCTGCACCTCCCCCAAAAGACTGCACAAGTGGAAATGCAAGGTTAATTAAACCAGGTACATGGCAGATGATGGTGCATTGCCTTTTCCTTCTATTTCAAACTCTCTCATTTTAATCTAAGCCAATTTACATGATTTTACACTACTGGGGACTTCCCTTCCCCCTACTCATCCCTTCTTCTCACTCTCTTGAACCTCTCCTCACTTCACCAAAGAAGAACTTTTAGGTCTCCTGACTGTCCCATTAGTGACTAGTACCAGGCAAATGGCAGGGTCACAACCATCTCATGGAATACTGAAGAATACCTACAGCTTAGATGAATGATGCCGCCTCACCTGAGTCCCCTGGGAAAGAGCAGAATCTACATCAAAGAACAGCAGGCAGATAAGGAATCTTGTCCAGATGATCTGTAATCACTTAGTAGTAACGAGTCAATGCAAAGGACATCATTCACCTCAAGATAAGTCCTGGGCTTGAATTCTATGCTATGGTGTTAACCATCATTTTTATTTTCCCAACCATGAATACCTTTTGCTAACAAAATTTGCGATTTGCCAAATTGTCTTTCAACTGGAAATGTCAAATAACAAAAAACAACAAAAGTGACAACAGCAGAATGAATGTGATCAATACTGTTTTCAAATTCTCAATTAAACAATTTGAAACCATTCGAAACATAAATGATGGAACTTTAGCCTTGGAACAACGTCTATTGATCCCAGAAGCATATTCCAACTTAAGCAGATACGGTCTGTGGAAATACCTCAATGTCAAATTTCAGAGATAATTCATTACGGTGATGATGTATTACAGAAGGTCTCCTTCCTCCAATCGCCCTATATAAATCTAACTCCATTCCAAAGGTAGTTCATAAAAGTTACCAGGCTGGTTAGTAACAAGCGTTACTAACATTTCAATAAGAATTTAAAAACCTAAATAATGAAGAAAGCTCACTAAAAATAATCCCTCAGAAGGAATAGTTCTCCCCCTGCCCTGTTCTGTGTGTGTTTGTGTGTGTTCCTGTGTGAATAAATATTTTTCTTGGTATGTAGGTAAAACCTCACCACTTACAGTATCTCTCCCTTGAAGAAATAACTAAAATTATGCTTAAAATTTTTTATTTCAAATCTAACAATATAACTAGTAACCTTGAGAAACTGAGTAAAAATTCAGGGGTTATTTTTAAGCAAGAAAGTCATAGGGTGATCCCTAGGTAAGAACATATGTAAGTCATCTCACAAATGGAAAAAAAAAATGTAAAAAATCTGTCACCCGTTCCAAAGTTCATAATTTTATATATATTTTTTGCCTAACTTGCATCATGCATTCACTACTCCATGTAAATTAAATCAACTTACTATTATTCTTCATTTCCAGTAAAAAATGAAACAGTTAATTATCTTTATGTTGAAGTAGGATTTACTTATTTAAAATTCAGTAAATAGATCAATACATCTCACAGAAAGCCGTATTAACCTAATCATATTTGTGCATGTAAAGGGGGTAAGTATCATCATCGTCTCCATACATATAAATTCAGAAATCGTGGCAGGAGGAATTTTCCCAAATTTTCCCAAATCATGACACCTAGGTGGCTCACTCACAATTCTATTTTGCTACAAACCCAGGCTCCTTCTAGTGTTCTGATTTCATGGGTCTCTGGGTTGGAAGGAGAAGGACTTCAGATGATTTTTTTGTTTGCTTTTTAAAAAATCCACCGACCTGACTCTGGAGCATCTCCAGGAAGGGACCTACAAGTAGGACGTAAGACTCTAGAAACTCACCATCTCTCGAGGAATTCTCTTCTCTTTTAGATAATTCTGTCCAAGATCATTTCTTCCATATGTTCAGTTGAAATCTGTCTTGTCACTTCCAGCCACTGATCCTATTTCTTCCCACCTTAAGTCATATAGACCAAATATAACCCCTCTTCCATACATCTTCAAATATTTGATGACAGCTATCATGATGTGCTTATATCTCAAGTAAAATGAAAAGGCTGAAATTATCACATTTCATGAAGAGGACCTTCAGAGGAAAGCCGGATGACCAGGGGGAAAAAAAAATCATCAATGGCCCTGCCTCAATTCTTCAGCCTAAAATAATACATTTCTGTGGCTTTCAAACTAATATAAATGAATATAATAACGTCCTTTTGTTCATGGCCGATTACATTATATTACAACAGCACGACTTCCAGGGTTAGCATACAAAAGTAATTTATTTTTCTCCCACATCTGTAACTATTTAGGAGAGCAGCTAAGTCTTCATAATTATGCTGCAGACACAGTAAATGGAGCAAACCCAGTAGGTCACACTGCGACTATAGTTCAGGGAGAGAACAATTATCTTATCCCATATAATATGCTTCCAACACTTCATATAGAAAGCTAAACAGAAAAATAAAAACACTGGCTTACAAGATTACTATAGCCTTTTAATATTCACTTTTTTTTCTCTTTAACAGCTTTTCTCTCTGAAACAGGCACAGACACATACACACACAGTGTAAATGACACGTCTGAACAATTTTCATTAAAAAGTCATTTCCTTTTACCTTGTGACTCATTTTACTTTGTCTGACATAGATTAAGTTATTATGAAATTAACTAAAATTGCCGGCATGTCAATTTCTCTTCTTTTCCTCTTTTCCTTCCCTCTGTACAAAAACAATTAACCACCATCTAAAGAATGGTCAAAGTCAAGAAACAGGGTTTTCTGCTTTCATTGACAGATACTGCCCAGCACATTTTATTTTTCCTAAGTAGAGGAAAACAGGCTCTGAAAAATGCAAATCACTAACAAGCAAGCGTCTTACCTGGGAACCATGTCTGGACCAGGCCAGCATTAAGAAACGAAATTAGTGTGTTTACGGTTTTCTTAATATATTATTAGTGAAAAATATGAAAACATCAAAATGATTCTCTAGTGATGCTGAAGGAGAAAAAAAAAAAAAATTAAGCCATGGCAATGTTCGCTGCCAATCAAAGGATTCTGTCTAGATCTCTCTTGTTTTAGAAGCCAAAACCCCTCTTTGGGGAGATCAATGTGAGTCCCTTGAGAAGAGCAGTCTAATGGCTTTTGTTTTTTTTAACATGAGAGAGTCCCAAAATGTACAAAACAAAATTAAAAGCACTATGACAAGGACAAACAATTCAGACTGTTAATGAAGTACAACTAGAGAATGCTGGTACAAACAGAAACAGCCTCAGAGTAAAATGGCTTCAGCTGACCATTGGCATTCCCATCCCCATTTCACTGTGGCAATGACTGAGAATAACTAAGAAATACATTAGCATTTTGGCCTGTGAAGTGTATACGCTGCTCTCAAGGCCAGCTTTTTCTCAGGCTTATAAACAAGCTGCCTCACCGGAGACAACTGATTTTAGGCATTCAGGCCCATCAGCTTAAGTACAATTATCAAAAAGCAGAGGAGACATGCATTCAACTAATTCATTCGAAGCAACCACATTTTCATACTGGAAGTCAGAGTTAAGATCACAGAATTCTGAGTCGTGTTAACTCAGATTGAAATGTCATTTCCAGCACTTAGGGGCTCTCAGGCCGGGGGTAATTAAGTTTAATTCTCTAAACTTGCACCATACCCTATGATAGCCACCGGTCAGTCACAGCTTACTCCTGAGCTCTTGAAAAGTGACAAGCGTGACTCAGGGGCTGAACTGTGAGTTTTATTTCATTTTGATTAATTAAAATTTAAATTTAAAAGCAGATACTCAATTCAATTATTGAAACAACTTTTAAGCACGTTGGAACAACTTGGGTATGTAAATTTGTACATTTCATGAAATCTAAATACAGACCAAGTATTTCCAATGAAAATCTAGCATCCAAATTGAGATGTGTTCTCTGTAAAAATAGGTTCCAATTTAAACACTTAGTATAAAAAATGTAAAACATATCTCATTAATAATGTATATTGATTACATATTGAAATAATATTTTGGATGAATTGAGTTAAATAATACATATTACTAAAATTAATTTTCACCTGTTTCTTTTTACCTGTTTTAACATGGCTACTAAAAATTAAAAGTTACATATGTGGGGCTTCCCTGGTGGCGCAGTGGTTGAGAATCTGCCTGCAAATGCAGGGGACACGGGTTCGAGCCCTGGTCTGGGAAGATCCCACATGCCGCGGAACAACTAAGCCCATGTGCCACAGCTACTGAGCCTGCGCGCGTCTGGAGCCTGTGTTCCGCAACAAGAGAGGCCGCGACAGTGAGAGGCCCGCCCACCGCGATGAAGAGTGGCCCCCGCTCGCCGCAACTAGAGAAAGCCCTCGCACAGAAAAGAAGCCCCAACACAGCCCAAAATAAATAAATTAATTAATTAAAAGTTACATATGTGGCTTACATGCGTGGCTTGCATTATGTTCCTATCGGGCAATGCTGCTTCAAACCTTAGATTCCTTATCCATCAAATAGTAAAGAACTACACTGTAGGGTTTTGTAAAAGCAAAATGCACATAAATAAATCATATTCCTTAGTGTCTGGCATACCACTCAGCAAACGGCCATTTTTATTAATTCTACTACCCAGTACAGAAGAAGGCTTACTTACTTTTAACTTTTTTTGTTTGTTTGTTTTTTGCGGTACACGGGCCTCTCACTGTTGTGGCCTCTCCCGTTGCGGAGCACAGGCTCCGGACACGTAGGCTCAGCGGCCATGGCTCACGGGCCCAGCCGCTCCGCGGCATGTGGGATCTTCCCAAACCGGGGCACGAACCTGTGTCCCCTGCATTGGCAGACGGACTCTCAACCACTGCGCCACCAGGGAAGCCCCTGAACATTTTTTTTAAATATTTATTTATATATTTATTTATGGCTGCGTTGGGTCTTAGCTGTGGCGCGCGGGTTTCTCTCTAGCTGCGGAGTGTGGGCTCTAGAGCGCACGGGCTTAGTTGCTCCGCGGCATGTAGGATTTTAGTTCCTCAACCAGGGATCAAACCCGTGTCCCCTGCATTGGAAGGCAGATTCTTAACCACTGGACCACCAGGGAAGTCCCTTGAACAACACTTACACCTTAAAATCTTAATAAACTATCAGATTTTCTGAATTCCCTAGACCATTATTTTTTTCTCTTTAATACTTGGCAATATAAGATCTTCATGAATGCCTAATGTGTGTTCTCCAAAGAAGTAAAAGAATTTAAAAAAATTATCTCATCTTCCCTCCTGCCTTCACATAGCATCCCTTCAAAATTTCCACTCTCTGTTCTACTATGCGTATTCTGTCTCTGTCTCTCTCTCTTACACATACTCATATACGTAGAGCTACCACTATTATATCTGGTCATGAAAAGAAGGTTCTTTATGCATTTCTCTAATGATTAATGATGTTGAGCATTCTTTCATGTGTCTGTTGGCAATCTGTACATCTTCTCTGGAGAAATGTCTATTTAGGTCTTCTGCCCATTTTTGGATTGGGTTGTTTTTTGGATATTGAGCTGCATGAGTTGCTTGTACATTTTGGAGATTAATCCTTCGTCAGTTGCTTCATTTGCAAATATTTTCTCCCATTCTGAGGGTTGTCTTTTGGTCTTGTTTATGGTTGCCTTTGCTGTGCAAAAGCTTTGAAGTTTCATTAGGTCCCATTTGTTTATTTTTGTTTTTATTTCCATCTCTCTAGGAGGTGGGTCAAAAAGGATCTTGCTGTGATTTATGTCATAGAGTGTTCTGCCTGTTTTCAAAGTAAGTCAGAAAGAGAAAAACAAATACTGTATGCTAACACATATATATGGAATCTTAAAAAAAATGTTCATGAAGAACCTAGGGGCAGGACGGGAATAAAGACGCAGACCTACTAGAGAATGGACTTGAGGACATGGGGAGGGGGAAGGGTAAGCTGGGACAAAGTGAGAGAGTGGCATGGACATATCTACACTACCGAACGTAAAATAGATAGCTAGTGGGAAGCAGCCGCATAGCACAGGGAGATCAGCTCGGTGCTTTGTGACCACCTAGAGGGGTGGGATAGGGAGGGTGGGAGAGAGGGAGATGTAAGAGGGAAGAGATATGGGGATATATGTATATGTATAGCTGATTCACTTTGTTATAAAGCAGAAACTAACACACCATTGTAAAGCAATTATACTTCAATAAAGATGTTTAAAAAAAAAAAAAAGGTTCTTTAAAGCAACTTCTGAAAATCCTCTAAAAGTCCGGGTGGCACACAGCACCCAAGGAAAAGAAAGTATGTAGAGAGAGCGCCCTGCCGTTTTTCCATCTGGTAATAAGGTCATTTGGTGGTGCCACATTTCGGTTGCATTTGGGTTAACTTTCCCCTTTTATAACACAAGAAACATCCAGAATCCTAAGAAAAGGAAATAGTGGAGAGACTGAATTTCTCCCAAGACAGGATCTTCCAGCCCATCTCCACTGGAGAGTCAGGACTTCTCTCATTCTTTGGAACCCAATGGCACTGCGGAGCCGCTCAATGGCAAATAAATATTTCAAATAGAAGGGTGAGCTGCTGAATTTATCCAAACTGGGTTAACTAGAGTCAAATTCTACCCTTTCCTCTGACCCCAGCCCCGATTATCTCTCACCCATACACTTAATCAGGCACATTTTACGTCTCCCAAACTCATGGGTTTCTCACCTTTGCTGAATTTCTCAACTTACCTCTCAGGCTCCATCTCTCGCTCTCTCTCTCTCTCTAATAATTTAAGCTTACATTGCACTGAGGGCTCTTCTACACTCCTCACTCATCTTTCCCTAGTGTTAATATCTTACAAAATCGTTACACAATTATGAAAGCCAAGACATCAACATGGGCACGACACTAGTCACTCAACTACAGGTCTCATTAGAATTGCACCCGCTTCCCCATGGATGTCCTCTTGCTGTCTAGAAACCAGTTCAGGATCCCCCATTGCACTGAGTTGTCATGACTCCATAGTCTCCTACAGCCTAAGACAGTTCTCAGGCTTCCCTTACACTTCATCACCTTGACGCTTTTGCAAAAAAAAAAAAAAAAAAAAATCCGAAAAACAAAATTGGTCAGTAATTTTGTGAATGTTATGATTAGATTTGAGGTTACATATTTTGGGCAAGAATGGCACAAAAATGATGTTGGGCCCTTTTCAGTGCAAGGGATATCAAGGCATACATGATGCTAATGTCTTATTACTGCTGATATTAACTTTAATCACTTCATGAAAGTGGTGCCTTCAGGATTTCTCCACTGTAAGTTTTCTATTTTTCCATCTGTAACACAATGAATACCCTGAAGGAGATACTCTGATATACTGCAAATATCCTGTTTTGACTCAAATTTTCACCCACCAATCTTGGATCCAAGCTGCATCCATTATTACTGTGTTGTGTGCCCAGTGACAATTTTCTATTTCCCTCATTCTTTCTATATTTATTAAATGGAATTCTCTGAAAAAGTCCCTTCTCCTCCATTTTTCTTTTTTAAAATATTTGTTATATTTGTATCAGTATGGACTTGGGGATATTTATCCTATGGGTTATAATGTAATATTGTCATTGTTCATTTATTTGCTTAAGTTGTTATGGCTTTGGCCATTGGGAGTTCTTTCGGGTTGGCACCTGTGTCTTTTCAACATATGCCTTTTCTTTGAAAATTCCTTACTTTCTGGCACTATAAAATATTCCGGGGTCACTTCTCCAGTTCTGGGATTTAGCTTCTTTTATTGAAAAATGGTATTTAGCAACCAAGATCTAGGTGCTGAGTGTGCTCATTGCTAGCCGGTGGCACTGCTTCTGTCTGTCCTTCTCAACGAACAGAGCAAGTAAATATACATACACACATACACACACACACATATCTATGCTTCAGTGTGTATCTATCTGCACATATATTAAAAACCACTAATTTTTCCTTGATTTTAATTGATATGGATAACATTAAAATTTATCATCTATTTCACCCTCCCATCCCCCAAAATGTGCTCATTTTGATACCTCCAATTCCAATCCAATACCACAGCATTTATTCTATCCTTTGTCCTTTTCTTATTTGTAACTTTTTTGCAATACTGAACAATCCAGCTCTCCAGTATCTACAAAATAGTCACCTATTTTTCCAGTCCTAGAATACTCAAAGCAGTTTCACAATCGCTAACCATACCTCTATGGGAAACAAATCCACTAAATGGAGCATAACCTTTGCGTACACTTCTTTTGACTTTAGTCTTACAGTATCCAGTCAAAATGCTGTTCTCCACAGTTACACAGGTTAGTTGTTTTTCCTTCAGGTGGCTGTTTAAGTCATTTATGATGGTTACGTTCATTTATTATTGCTTGTATCCCCTTTGGGTTCCACCCACACCCTGGTTAATTTTAATTATTTTTTTTAACATATGAAACATTACTCTGGTTCTAAAAGGCAGAACCAAACTAAAAATATAATCAGACGAGTGTCATTTCCTCATTTCTACTACCCCATTCCTGTTCCCTTCTTTCTACTCTTCCCTTACCCGCTCCTACAGGAAATTAATCTCATTAGTTTCTGATTTATCCTTCCTATATTTCTTTGGCACAAATTAGCAGATACATGCATGCATCGTTTTCAGTATTCTTTTTTTCTTGAATGAAAGGTTCCACATAGATGACCTTTGTATTTTGCCTTTCTATTTAACAGTATATCCTGGGAATTACTCAATAGCAATCAGTTCACAGAAATCATCCTCATTCTTTTTTACAGCTGCACTGCACTCCATTGTGTGGCTGTAATATAGTTTATTCAATCATGCTCCTCTGTGGAAATTTAGGTTGTGCCCAGTATTTTGCGCTTACAAACAATACTGCAATAAATAATCTTATTCCTATGTGTCTTCACATTGTTGGAGGTGGACCTTTTGCATAAATTCCTGGAAGTGGGATCCTGAATTACCAACTTCATCTCCAGAAGGGCCATGCCAGTTTGCATTCCCAGCAGCAATGTGTGACAGTGCCAGGCTCCATATACTTTGTATTCTTCTTCTATCACATACTCCACAAAGCACATAAATCATCTAGAAGGAAGAAAGGGAGGGAGGAAAGAAAGAAGTACTGATACAGAGGTCTTTCCAGCTTAAAAATAATAGATAATTCCCTACGGTCTGTGAAATGAAGCTCCCACGCTTTTGGAAGTACCTACAAGGCTCCCTCCAGAGAGCTCTGAGACTAGCCTCATCTTCAGCAACTTTCTCTTGATCCTCATTCCATCAAGGGACTTGCCATTCCTCAAACATTCCATGATCAGTTCACAGTTTCATAGCTTTGCCCATACTCTTTTTTTCACTTGCAATTCCAGGCTTTCACCCATACCACTTAGCTGATATGCCTTAGTTCCATTCACCCTTCAAGCTGAAATGTTAATCCTGCTTCCTCAAAAGTTTTACATTTAACACACCCCGTAGTGTTCTAGGAATTCTTTATTCCCACCATCTCTTTTAAATTTTTAATTTATTTTATTGAAGTATAGTTGATTTACGATGTGTTAATTTCTGCTGTACAGCAAAGTGATACCGTTACACATACATTTTTTCATATTCTTTTTTTTCATAAATTTATTTTTGGCTGCGTTGGGCCTTTGTTGCTGTGCGAGGGATTTCTCTAGTTGTGGCGAGCAGGGGCTTCTCATTGCAGTGGCTTCTCTTGTTGTGGAGCACGGGCTCTAGGCACGTGGCTTCAACAGTTGTGGCACGCAGGCTCAGTAGTTGTGCCTCATGGTCTCTAGAGCACAGGCTCAGTAGTTGTGGCACATGGGCTTAGTTGCTCCGTGGCATGTGGGATCTTTCCAGACGAGGGCTCGAACCCGTGTCCCCTGCATTGGCAGGCAGATTCTTAACCACTGCGTCATCAGGGAAGCCCCTATGTTCTTTTCCACTATGGTTTATAACAGGATATTGAATATAGTTCCCTGTGCTATACAGTAGGACCTTGTTGTTTATCCATTCTATATATAATAGTTTGCATCTGCTCATCCCAAACTCCCCATCCATCCCTCCCCCACTCCCCTTACCCCTTGGCAACCACACGTCTGTTCTCCATGTCTGTGAGTCGATTTGTTTTGTAAATAAGTTCATTTGTGTCATATTTTAGATTCCACATATAAGTGATATCATGATATTTGTCTTTCTCTATCTGACTTACTTCACTTAGTATAAGAATCTCTAGGTCCATGCATGTAGCTGCAAATGACATTATTTCATTCTTTTTTATGGCTGAGTAGTATTCCATTGTATGTATGTACCATATCTTCTTTAGCCATTCATCTGTTGATGTACATTTAGGTTGTTTCCAGGTCGTGGCTATTGTATTCACACCATCTTGACTGCACTGAACCCACTATGTTATGATTGGCTCTGGGCAAATCTGGCTTCTTTGCACACTTTGAGAGTGGGGACAATATCTTCCTCAACCCAGAAGTGCCAATATGGCAGGTGTACAAGTTTTCAAACGGATAAAAATGAATAAACAAGACACGCAAATAACATTGCTCTTTATTCAAAAGCATCCTTCTCTTTCTCATAGCTCTTCTAGCCTAATGGTTTTGATCAATGTTCAAGTACCACTTCTCTTAACACCTTCACTCTGGAAGAGTGAACACTGAAACTTACATCCAGTGCTGCCAAGTCCTTCCAAGACTTTCTCCTGACAACATCTGGGAATTTGCTCTATTTTCTTTGCTTTATTTTCATTAGGATATACTGCAACCCTTGCTGCTGCTGAATGCATAGGTCTGAACCCCAACTCCACGTACATATATTTTGTCAGCATTTCTCATTACCTCCTCAAAGCATTCAAAGAAACCAGGACAATCAAAAATATTACAGGTCTAAGCCATTTTGAAAAATGTAATTGTAGTTGATTTACAATGTTGTGTTTAATTTCTGCTATAGGGCAAAGTGACCCGGTTATACATTTATTCTTTCTCATATTCTTTTCCATTATGGTTTATCACAGGATGCTGAATACAGTTCCCTGTGCTCTACAGTAGGACCCTGTCGTTTATCCATCCTATATATACTAGTTTGCATCTGCTAACCCCAAACTCCCACTCCATCCCTGCCCCACCCCCACCTTGGCAACCACAAGTCTGTTCTCTGTGTCAGTGAGTTTGTTTCTGTTTCGTAGATAAGTACATTTGTGTCGTATTTTAGATCCCACATGTAAGTGATATCATACGGTATTTGTCTTTCTCTTTCTGACTTACTTCACTCAGTATGATAATCTCTAGGTCCATCCATGTTGCTGCAAATGGCATTATTTCATTCTTTTTCGTGGCTGAGTAGTATTCCATTGTGTGTGTATACACACACACATATACCACATCTTCTTTTTCCATTCATCTGTCCATGGACATTTAGGTTGTTTCCATGTCTTAGCTATAGTAAATAGTGCTGCTGTGAACATAGGCGTGCATGTACCTTTTCAAATTACAGTTTTGTCTGGGTTTACGCCCAGTAGTGGGATTGCTGGATCATACAGAAACTCTATTTTTAGTTTTTTGAGGAACCTCCCTACTCTTTTCCACAGTGGCTGCACCAATTTACATTCCCACCAACAGTGTAGGAGGGTTCCCTTTTCTCCACTCCCTCCCCAACATTTATTTAATTTGCAGACTTTTTAAAGATGGCCATTCTGTACTGGTCTAAGCAATTAATATTCACTCTGACAAAGAGTTCGGGAACAGTGTCATCTACTGAGATATTAATGTGTGTTCTGTTGTGGTGCCACAGGACCCCTCCCGATGCCCTTGTCTCCAAGACACACTCTCAAGAGAATACCCAAGCCTTTGGATCTAAGAGAAATGGACCTTCTCTGTTCCCAAGTGAGAACTAACAGTTGTGGTTTTTTGTTTTTGGGGTTTTTTTTTTTTAATACACAAAGAGGCCATGGAGCCAAGTTTAGGGGTGAGTTGGGTAGGGAATGTCCAAGGGTGGGAGATGGCCAGAGGGGCTCAACCTGGAAGAAAAGGTTGGCTTTCCTGAGATTAGGAAGGAGCCAGGGGATGTGCGGGTGTTTCTGTTACAGAGCCTGGACCCTGCTTATATGCAGAGCCCCCATCAAAGAGAAACGGCTCTAGACAGTGGCGTATCTGCTCCCTAGAACTGCACTTTACAGAACAGCAGAGGAGGGCCCTATGGATTGCAGAGAAGACCCACGTGAAAGGCAGCCCTGTGAGCAACATCTCCGAGACTGACCGGAAAGAACACCAGTAACCAGTGCTGACTGTACAGCTAAGGGGGAACCCCACCAACTAAAGACCAGGCTCATATACACTCTGTTCCAGACACCAAGGAAGCTCGCCAGTTTCTGAACTCTCCCAACGGAAGGCATGGGACCCCTCCAAACTTGAATAAATCCAGGGTCTTAGTACTCAGCATCTGCTGATGCAAAATTAGAAAAACTAAAGACATCTTACAGCAGAATACTAAGGAACACAATTCACACCTGTCACAGTTATTAACCGCTAAAGCAACAAGGATTGGGACTTCTCTATGTCCCTCATCAATAAGTCCTCTAGTTACGAAGGGAGGTGAGATTAGGCCTTGGGGAGGACAGTCTGGGACTATGTCCTTAGTGGGAGGACAGGGGACTTGCTGGAGTGAATTCTAGGTTCCTCTGGCTCTTCAATTACCCAAGGTGGCCTCAGCCAACCTATTAAGGGGAACCATCTCCTAGAGAGATGTGATTCCAGTATTTAACTCCTTCTATCCTCCGCTACGCAAATCACTGAAAAGGAAGGTCCCAGTAACCGGACACAACATCATTTCAGAGGCACCTCCACCCTCCTACTCAAATTATTTTCTGCTATCTAGATGCCTACAATTTATTGAAAAATGGAAAGGCTGGTTAAGCCACAACTGAGAATAAATTGTTTTCTTAAAAATTAATCCAACAGCCAAAAATTATCTGTATGATTAGTTATGAGAATATTTTCTAAGTACAAAAGGAAAGTGAGAGATATAAAACATTTATTTTTGTCGGAGGCATAAAAGAAGTGGTCAGATAGAAGCAGTTACTGATATACTTCACAACTCTGTCTGGGGTCAACCCTGTTGATTCAGCTGAATGGAGACAAACATGAGCTTCCCAGGGATGGTCATCACCTAGACATCTGTTTTTCCCATGACCTATAAAATATTTTTGTGTTTTTAACTGAACTAGTTTCACTATAGGAGTCTCAACTCTAAGGAATTTACTAGTATCATTATTATTATGTGGTTGACTTTGAATATCACAAATTGGTATGACATTATTTGCCAAATTCCCATAGACTTAAAAAAATGGGCATTACAGTATACTGTGTGGGGTATGAGGGAGTGGTGTGTCATACTTATTTTTGACTCTAGAATATAATCAACTAATTCATTTTAAAATAAATTCAAGTTGTTTATAACCATCTCTGAAAGCTTTGACCAATGTCCAACATTGCAATGCTACCATAATTAGAACATTTTTCCGCTAGAACTGAATTAATAACTAAAGTTCTGAATATGCAGCATGCACTAATCCTGGTTTTTAAAATCCCTAATGGGCTTTGTAGCAATGCAATTTGGCAAAGTGAGTAAAATCCTAACATAATAGATAAAGGTAATTAGAGATGCAGAACAAATTCTTTTTAAATGCCCTGCATGCAATTCGGACACTTTATTTCCTTCTTCAGAAATGGAAAATTAGCGAAGGGAGGAAATAAGACAAATCAGGAAAAGAATATGAGAAAAATCAAATTGTATCAATCATAAAGGGATTTGGGGCTTGAGAGTTGTTAAACTCCTTCCAACTATTTTGACTTTCCAAAATCTCCCAAGAAACTGGCCAACTTACAATTTAATGAATCTTCACTGCTTAGAAAAAACCTAACTTCAATTAGGTAGCCAAAATGCAGAAGACAACTGATGGTCTCAGGAACTAAAAGAAAACCAGTGGATAAATGTTTTAGGGAAAATGTATCCTTTTTGACATGGCTGCACAAATCTTTCCATAACTAACAGCCATCATTTCAAGTAAGTACATATTTCTCCTCGGAACATGAAGAATAAATTTGGTTTTATGACATATTTTATATACATATATAACTATATACAATATAGATATTTGATTTATTTATATATTATGTATATTTAATTACATACTTATATTTATTGTATATTATACTATATATTATATTTACTATATTATAACGTAATTATATAATTAAATAGGTTACATAATAAATATTTATAGTATTATAATGTTTTATATATATACTTCTTGTGTTGTTAAACTTCAGCTAACCAAATATAAAAGTGATACATTTGCTATAAAGATGAGGTTTAATTTAAAGTCTGAGTACTGATTTTAGATTTTATATATGTATACCTATGTATATATTAAAAATATTTATATTATAAATAAATATAATGTATCATAAATAATGTAGTGTTATACATGTTTATTATTTACTATATTATCATATTAATATACTGTAATACAGATATTCAGTATTATATTTAATATAGTAAATAATAAACATGTATAACACTCTAATTATTTATAGTATAATATATAATAAATATAAGTATGTAATTAAATATAATATAATTATATAATTAAATAGGTTACATAATAAATATTTATAGTATTATAATGTTTTATATATATACTTCTTGTGTTGTTAAACTTCAGCTAACCAAATATAAAAGTGATACATTTGCTATAAAGATGAGGTTTAATTTAAAGTCTGAGTACTGATTTTAGATTTTATATATGTATACCTATGTATATATTAAAAATATTTATATTATAAATAAATATAATGTATCATAAATAATGTAGTGTTATACATGTTTATTATTTACTATATTATCATATTAATATACTGTAATACAGATATTCAGTATTATATTTAATATAGTAAATAATAAACATGTATAACACTCTAATTATTTATAGTATAATATATAATAAATATAAGTATGTAATTAAATATAATATAATTATATAATTAAATAGGTTACATAATAAATATTTATAGTATTATAATGTTTTATATATATACTTCTTGTGTTGTTAAACTTCAGCTAACCAAATATAAAAGTGATACATTTGCTATAGAGATGAGGTTTAATTTAAAGTCTGAGTACTGATTTTAGATTTTATATATGTATACCTATGTATATATTAAAAATATTTATATTATAAATAAATATAATGTATCATAAATAATGTAGTGTTATACATGTTTATTATTTACTATATTAAATATAATACTGAATATCTGTATTACAGTATATTAATATAATATTTAATACATTAAGTATAAAATAAGTACCCAGTTAGACTTCAAATTGAACCCCATCATTACAACAAATGTGAGCTACACCTCTAACTGATTAGCTGAAGTTCAGCGACACAAAAGGTAGAGATGGAAGAATGGAATGGAAGAAACGGAATTTAGAATCAAGGCCTATCAGAGGTCGGATGGCCTTAAAGGTCACACGATCCACCGCCCACCTCATTAAAGCATAAAAAAGAAAACAGCCCGGAAGTCACCCAAGTGTCTAAGAGCCAACCATAGGGACAAGTGAAGTTGGGTCCAGAGCCAACTCTTCAGTTTCCCAGCTCAATGATTTTTCTGCTGCAAAAGCCGGTCTGTTTTCCCACCAGCAGCTCCAAGGCCGCCAGATATGCCCATTTGGGGCTACAAATGAGCCTCAGGCCACCAAGGATGCCACGTGAACTTGTAGAGATGTTTCCTCCATAGTACTTATTTTTAGAATAGTTGGTAGACTGACTTGTACAACAGTAAAGAAGTGGTTTCAAATTCCTTCACTCTCTTTGCTCTCAGCTTATGATCATTCTGAGCAGCTTAGTTTCCACTTAGGGTCCTCAGCACTGGTTTGGGGGTACGTTATTCTAAACCCTCTCCCCAAGGGTAGCCAGAAGTAGCTGATCTTTGGTGATTTCTTCCAATTCTTTTGACACACCTTATTGTCACACTTTCTTCAAGTCCTCTATGTGGGTTATATTTGACAGACAGTGAAATGCAGCCCTTTTTCTGATTATAATGACTTTTAACAATTGTCAAAACAGATTTAACAGAAGGCTACAGGAATTCGTAACTCCCAAACAGCTTTTTCATCTTTATATAAAACTTTGGGGCCCCATGAATAGTTATCACTTTGAATTTTTTCCTAAAAAAATGACATGCTCACTAAATTGTGACTTATGTTTCTAACGTTATTTTTTAAGTATTGGGTTGGCCAAAAAGTTCGTTCGGGTTTTCCATGTTACAGAAAACCTGAACGAACTTTTTGGCCACCCCAATATATACTGTCATGTAAAAGTTCCTAACTGCATAATCACAAGACTTTTACCTCTGTGGTCTACAAACTCCAAACTGCAGGTAGGCAGATGTGAAACTTCTGGACAATGCCGGAAGCCTCACTGCCAAATTCATGGATGAAGGAATAGATCTGTGATTCCACCAGTCCTCAGTGTGGTAACTTCTGCTGGGTTTTTCCCAGGAAGTTTTCCTCAATAAGAAGCTTACTTTGATGTGGAACAGTGATTTTCTTTACCATTCTGTCATTGGAAGCAAAAGAACAAATTGCTTACTCCAGGTTCCTAAATAAATATAATTGATCAACTAGCTTGATCTTTTTTTTTTCTCCTTCATTTCATATAATAGCAAAGTGAATGCTACCCAGAGGCTCACTCAGATTCATCTATCAGCTCCTATGGAGAAATTTTAATATTATTTACAGAGTCATCGAACACTACGAACACATAACTTACACAAAGCTTCATGTGAAACCAGTAACTACTTCTAGAGCCAAACAATAATTGTTATCTTCCCTATGCTACAGAATGTCCTAGGATGAATGCTATAATCCCCCTAGGAAGGCCCAGGGAAAGGTATTTGCCTAAAGATAAATTGGCCTTTTCCTGCAGAGAAGGAGCTGGGAAACCCACTTTTCCTCATCCTTGAACGAAACCCACAGGCATTTTCCTCATCCTTGAACCTGACAATGAGGCTATCAACACTGTCAGTTTCATGTCTGCCTGGGTACAGTTTGGGGCTTGTAGGCACAGAGGTGAAAGTCTTATGATTATACAATTAGTGCCATTACATGAGAGCAAAAATGTAAAAAAAAAAATCAGAAACGTGAAGGTCACTGTTTAGTGAGTGTATCACTCAGCTGTTAATAACTATCTCAAAGCCAACCAGAATGGGTCTATTTTAAACTCACTGGTCAGGAAGGTATCAAAAAGGAAAAATGCGATCCGGGTCAGGGGAGGCAAACTGATTAAAATAACTGTGTGGTATCTAACTCAGAGCTAGAAATGTTTTACTATAGAAAATACACATTATATTTTTAAATAATTTTCCCAGACGTTTTCTACTGCTACATCGAAAATAAATAAATAAACTGCTTGTTTACCAGAGATAACTGGTAAAGATAACTGAAACTGCCAGAAGGTCATCTATCTCCAACTCACTGCATTAACCCTAGAGTTTAGACGGACGATGCCGGTGGTGGCAAAGAAAGGTGGTATTTTTGCTATTTTTGTGCAAAGAAAATCTCTACCACCAAAGCAGTGAATTTTTAAAAATTAGTTAAAAGAAGGTTTTGTAAACTACATTTTAAAGAGATAAATATTTGCTATTAGTTTAATAAAAGCTCCTTATACCTTCTGTAAGTCTGTCATAGTTTTGTACGTATAATTTCTAAACTCAGTATGATTATTTCAGCAAAAAGTACACACAAGCATAATATAGTTTGATGTAGTTTCCTGTGGTCTTTGTCTTTTTCTATTTATTCGTAGAATTGGCCAATACCAAGTTTCTATTGGTAAATCCTTTCTCAATTGAAAATGAATTCATCCCCAGTAAGACTTCCTTTCTACACCTACAGAAATTACTTCTGTTAAAAGGTTTCAGGTTTTTTTTTAAGAGTCTTGGTACTTGAATGATTCTTAATATAAGTAGTTCTCAACCTTGGTTCTGCTAGAATTATCTGGGGAACTCTTAAGAAATATTTATTCTGGGCCCCATTTTAGCATAACTGAATAAAAACCTCTGAAGCTAGGGCCTGGGAATCAGTAATCAAACCTCCCCAAATGATTTCAACCCGCACCTGAAAACTTGGCCCCAGGCTCATTTGTGACTTGACATGGCACATCTCAGGAACAGAGTTTCTTTAATGTTTCATCTTACATCCCAGACCGTATTACAGAGAAACAGACTACTAAATGCTGATGGGCAGACACTGACTTATTATGAATAGTTAGAAATCAACCCTTATATTTGTATACTGGGGACAAAGGGGGTCCAATGGATCCCCGAACAGATAATGCTCTATTAAAAAAATAAAGATTACACGAACATATCTTCTCATGTAAAAGTTATTCTCCCTTGCACATGATGAGGTAGTTTCGCGTTAATGTGTTAAATTAAAACTATCTTCAGAAACATTTTTACTGAACTATTTTGAACTTTTATTTAGAAATTCAATTTTGTTTGTAAATAGATTTTGTAGTTAAAAGGAACACAAATTGGTTTTACCTACTCTATCTTAATATTTTCTTAACTGCAGACTATTCCATAGCTTTGTGAAATACATTTTCTTATTCTCTGCCGTTAACAACCAACCTCAAGAGAAAAACCTTCCCCAAACAACCTCCCAAGAGCATTAAATCATCAAATGAGTAATGTTCGTGTAGGCCACATGGAAAGTGACAGTATTAGTTTTAGTCAACCTCAGAATCCGTAAAACATCGAAAGCATGTATCAAGACTGAAAGTCTACTAAGATTAACATACTAATGTTTCCATATAGTAAGATTTGCCAAAAAAGAAGGGAATCCTTTATAAAGTGTTTCACTCTAAATTTCAAAATAAAAGTCCATAATCAATATATTTAAACTTCCATTAGGATTATTTCAAGTAGTTTATTTTATGTTAGCTGATGAAAACTATTACTCCAGGATGAGACGCCATGGAGGAAATATGTTGTTGTTGTTTTTCTGACCCGTTAAGCAAAATAAAGTTCAGTACAGAAATAACACATTTAAAAGAACATGGGGAGCATCTTTCCCTCAGAAATTACGATGCTGAGTCAAGTTTTGTAAACTTTCTCGTATATCAACTTCAGTAACATAGAGGTGTTTACACAAAATCATATACATGGGACAAAAATTGAGAAATCCTACCCTCTCCCAACAACCCCTCCTCCTTGCTGAAGACACCTCATATGTAACCAAAATGTCTGATAATCCATTTAATGGAAGTCATTAGAATTGGTATCAAGGAGGGTCATGGAGTTGTATAGTCAAGTTTGAGCTGCTGGCTCCTATAAGAAGAGGCTACTTACTACATTTACATAATTTGCAACTAAATTTTAGCAGTAAACAGGTATAAAGGAAAGAAAATTGGACTTCCCTGGTGGCACAGTGGTTAAGAATCCTCCTGTCAATGCAGTGGACATGGGTTCGATCCCTGGTCCAGGAAGATCCCACATGCCACGGAGCAACTAAGCCCGTGCGCCACAACTACTGAGCCTGTGCTCTAGAGCCCGTGAGCCGCAACTACTGAGCCCGCGTGCCTAGAGCCCATGCTCCACAACAAGAGAAGCCACCGCAATGAGAAGCCCACGCACCACAATGAAGAGTAACCCCTGCTCACCTCGACTTGAGAAAGCCCGCACACAGCAACGAAGACCCAACACAGCCAAAAATAAATAAATAAATAAATATTTTAAAAAAGAAAAGAAAATTATGCACCAAGGTTATTCAAAAGGGCTGGTAAACAGCAAGCCCAGAGCACACCGTCCTGGGATTTGGGTGCTGCAGTAACACTGACAGCAGCAATATTCAGAGACTGGCCACCATTTCAAGAGAGATTTTAGAAAGAGACCAACTATGCCGAGGTTTGTGTTTCCTACTTATTTTAAGAAAGCAAAAGAAAATTGAGACCAAATTCCTGCCTCTGCAAATTGCTCTGAGCCTTTTGGAGATTTAGAACTGTTTTTTTTTAACACGGGAATCCTGCTTAGGCGAATATTAAGTAATAGAAAATAATGTAATATTTTAGTACCTAAAAGAATAACGGAGCACATGTGAGGGGACAGGTCACTAAATGCGGATATTCAAGAAGTGATATAAGAGTAATTCATAAAACGGAGAATATGAAAGTGAGAAGGATACCTAAATTTAAGATACTATCATGACACCATTCACCAAACGAAATGAAGCAAGTAGGCGAGAAATGGAAAAATAAAATCCACTGAGAAGCATCAAGGCACAGCAGGATTTATTTCCTGTGATAATTTAGATGCAGGTCACAGGGGGCAGTGGAATGGGGTTATCCTAGACCTCAGCTAGAAGGCATGCCCACAGGGGAACACTCTAAAGAATCCTGTACGTGACTCGGAAGAGTGTCTTCTAGCTGGATGGTATAGCAACGCGAGAGTTTCAAAAATAAGAGAACTTTGGCCAAGAAAAATATTCAAAGGAAAGAGTTGTAATTACTTAGTGCAAGAAACATTCACACACAGTGACAGAGGGATGGGTCTTTGATAAACGGTACCCCAGAGCAGCTGTGGAGCTGGCCATGGAAAGATCTCTCCTCCCTTCAATCAGCGCACTGACAGCCACGAGAAAACGAGGAAATGCAGCAGTGTCAGGAAAGGGGTAAATTTTCATGAAGGCAAAGAGTCGGAAGGAAGATTTGAAACAAGGGCTTCAGTATAGAGAGGAGTTCGCCCACAGGGAGAAGGATACACAGAAATATGATCACAGAAGAGAGATCTGAGGCAAAGCAAAGAGCTGCTGAAGATGAGTGAGCTCTGGCTGGGGAAGCAGAGGGAGGAGGCTTTGCGCCTGGAGTGACAGGTAAAAAGAATCCAGCTGAGAGAGATAATGAGTGGGGAAGAAGGACACACATATGCTTTAAATAAATATCGTTTGGGAATTTTATTTGTTAGGCAACAGAGAAATGGAGAGGGAATTTAAGAAGGGAGAGACATTATTCGGGTTGAACATTAGGAAGATTAACCTGGCAACCCAGGACAGAATGAATTGATGGGGGAAAGCACCAAGGAGAGACGTCCACTTCAATGCAGTCTTTTGGGCAAGAGAACACTAGATGGCAATGGGAAAGAAAAGAAAGGGCAGTGCTAAATTAGAATGTGCAGATTTCTAAAGATATAATTTGTATAAGAAGCATAGGCGTGTTTCAAGTACTGCCTAGCCAGTAGGAACTCTGTTCTGCGTGACAGCGGGTAAAGAGAGTCACCAACTAGAGAGACGCATTCCTTGTTACTCTGCCCACACTCTCACATTAACAATCCCTCCACCCACACATGCGAACATGCAATTTCACAGACTGATGCAGATGCAGGAAAAAAGTATTATTAGTAAGGTCAACTCTGGATCTAACACATAACACGGGACACGGACTCTCAATGAACACTAAATGATTAAATACCAAGACTTCTCTATAGTCTTTCCCAAAAGATCCTCTAGCACAGGTATTTTGCAGAGTAGATAAAGTACAGCTCAACCTCTATAAAGAAAAGGTAGCATTTCTTCATACACAGTACTTTCGGCCCCCTACACTTGCGGTTTCTGCACCCGCATATTCCACCAACCGCGGATACAGAACCCCCAGCTACAAAGGGCCGCAGCGCGATGCCATTTTATATTATAAAGGACTTGGGCATCCGCAGATATTGGTCTCCATGGCGGTCCTGGAACCAATCCCCCGCGGACACTGAGGGAGGACTGTAGTATGTTTGAGTCTTTAACTGCACTACTGAAAAGATAATGTTCCATTTCCATTATAACAGTACCCAGAACCCAGAAGCCTGCATTTTTCTTGATTCTACAAGGCAGAGTGTATAGAGTCTGTCGTCTGTTTCTGTTTTGACTCCAATTTGCTGCAGCTCATGGGAAGCTGAGGATCTTTTGCCTATGGGAGAGCCCACTACGCCTACCACCTGGGATTGTCTCTATGCCAATGTCTTTCAGAAGCAAAGCATGGTCATTTCAGGAGTGTTTAATATCAGAGCATTTACATATGTGTGTGTGTGTGTGTGTGTGTGTGTGTGTGTGTGTGTGTGTAGGTAGTTGGAATAAAGGTAAGAAGGAAGAGTCACCATCATCCCTTGAGGTTTACTGTGGCAGGAGACCTGGTTACTTACTGGCCATGGAGGACTGATTCCTCCATATTTTACATTTGGGAACTACGTCCATTCATCACCAGTGTGACCTACAACGAAAATAAAATGCTGACAAATTTTCTCTTCACTGCAAAGGGTCATTCGGCTTGGGAGCAATTTGCCACCCACATAAAATTTATATTATGTTTATGTTCTCTGAATAGTTTACAAGTTCATCATTAAATCTCACAAACAGCTGGCCCTCATTCCCAACACCATCTCTCCCCACGGTAAATACGAACACACCAAGTTGTCAGTGGAAGGACAATTGAGTGAAGTCCCAAATATTCCTCTTGAGTTTATTTACCTTCCTCTTGCGGAAATAATGCCTTAAGTCTGTAAGCGTGAGTTGCTATTTACAAAATGACTGAGCACACAGGCATTGAATCCACACAGCATCATTAGAATTCAGGAGCTACTCCTCTTCCTCAGTGTATCTCGGCAAGGTGTGAGGGATTCTGCTAGGCTCTGCAGAGTCTCCCAGGCTCACAGCAGGGAGCCCAGGATAGAGCAGAAAGTGGATTTCTTCAAGGCTGTAAATCCTGTATCTTTCTTAGGGCAGATAATCACTCACTACTGGTGCTAATAACTGGACCCTATCATATTGCACAAAACTTAACATTTATTGAGTTCCCTGTGCTATACAGTAGGTCCGTGTTGGTTATTTATTTTATATACAGCAGTGTGTGTATGTTAATCTCAAGCTCCTAATTTACCTCTCCGTCCTCCCCAAGTTTCCCCTTTGGTAACCGTAAGTCTGTTATCGAAATCTGTGAGTCTGTTTCTGTTTTATAAATAAATTCATTTGTATCATATTACAATATTCTGTAACAACCTATATGGGTAAAGAATCTGAAAAAGAATATATGTATATGTATAACTGAACCACTTTGCTGTAATCACAACATTGTAAATCAACTGTACTCCAATAAAATAAAAATTAACAGTAACAACAAAAAACCTTAAAATTTAGTGGATTTTTTCCAAAGACATTTGGTTCTCCAGGTAACATACAGCCTTGAACCCATGAAACTCCATCCCCTAATTCACACACCCACTGAAATAACCATCAACTGGATTTTTTAAAAATAAAGAATAATCTGCTTATATTTTTCACACCAGAAACTTCAAGGACTTCATAGCTATAATGCAGACGGATCCAAATTAAGGAAAGCACAACCTGATGAAGACATCTTAAATGTGAAGGAAGGAATATGCCTGGGAAGGTTGTAGAAATGACCCTGGAAAATTAATTTTGCTAATGCCCATTAGGTAACAGTGGCAGGGCGGATAATGAGTGTGGGTGTGGTATGAGGCGCAAGTGACTTTCCCAGTGTATCTGGGGGACACAAGGAGCTGCAGGGCTCTCTGAGATCAGAAGTCACTGCTAGACTAAACCTGGCTTTCACTGGGCATGAAGAATGGAGTACAGTCCTGGCTGGCTGCTAACTGGAAGAACTAGACCAGGCCAAGGAAGAAGGCAGTAGTCCAGTGAATTCCTGCAGACCACTCGAAATACAGAAACTAGCAAATAGGTCAAGCTGCCTGGGGTACTTCCTTTGGTTTGGGTCATCCCAGCCTCTGATGCTGAATCTCTGAAAACTTCCCTTCTTCTTTCATAAGAGACTGAGAAACTGAAAAGTATTCAATACCATCTCTAAAAGAACACATTGCAATTGCCCAATCTTTGAAAAGAATAGATGTTTCCACTTGTACATAAGCAAAATTTTGAAGAAACAAAGTGTGTCTTCCTCAGAAACACAGTTACAACAAGATATGGGAGAACTTCTTTTAAATATATTCTCTTAGTAGAACTCAAAAGGACACCACATCTCTGAAATGGCAGGAGAGGGTCATGAAAAGAAGCAGTCAAGAACAGGGGAAAAACAGAAAGCCCAGCCTACATAATTAGAGACAGCAATGAAGGCAGTGAGTAGCAGTCAGGATTGTGGAAAAAATCAAATCAGTTAAGTAAAACCTCAAGGAAGGTCTCTCAAGACTCAAGGGGAAGGGTAAAGAGATGAAGATCAAAACAGAAAAGCTAAATGACAAAGCAAACAGGTACAGGATGGCCAATATGCATTATAGCAATACCAGACAGAGACCACAGCAGACATGGAAAAAGAATTACCAAAGCAGAAAGTAATTGAAAACGCTTCTTCACTGAGAAAAATCTCTGAAAATACACAGTCCATTTACCAGTCTTTAAAATACAGTCCTAAGGATATATTCCTGCCAATGGACAAACCAATAGCTCCAGTGCTTATGTATTAATTAATAATGATAGATAACTGGCTCAAGCACGATCTCATGCAAAATTCACCCAGCATCTCCTTATTATATCAGAACTCAGAAAATTACTTAGCGAGTATGGGATCAAAACAAGTGGGAAAAGCTGGATAAATCAAAGCGTTAATGGCATCTGCTTAAAGTGGCTGGATATGGTCATCTCAAAATATGCATAGCTACACTAATGGCTCAAAAATATTTGAATCCACTGGCCAAAGCTCACCCTAGCTTGGAGAGTGCTTGCACTGCCAGGGATCACGTGGGTCTTCTTGACCTCACTTGTCTATGCATTGGAGTCTGACTGTCACTCTGATGTGTTATTTATTACCTGTGTTAATTTAATCAATCAGCTTCCAGTTAAATCTTGCTGGCCCAGAAGCAATTCGCCCCCCAGCCCTGAAGCAACCTTCCGCATACGTAACCTTTGTTCTACTATGTATCAATATTTAGGGATAGCCTCATCCACCAGAGGGCAGAAGAAAGAAGAACTACAATCCTGCAGCCTGTGGAACAAAAACTACATTCACAGAAAGATAGACAAGATGAAAAGGCAGAGGGCTATGTACCAGATGAAGGAACAAGATAAAACCCCAGAAAAACAACTAAATGAAGTGGAGATAGGCAACTTTCCAGAAACAGAATTCCGAATAATGATAGTGAAGATGATCCAGGACCTTGGAAAAAGAATGGAGGCAAAAATTGAGAAGACGCAAGAAATGTTTAACAAAGACCTAGAAGAATTAAAGAACAAACAGAGATGAACAATACAATAACTGAAATGAACACTACACCAGAAGGAATCAATAGCAGAATAACTGAGGCAGAAGAACGGATAAGTGACCTGGAAGACAGAATGGTGGAATTCACTGCTGCAGAACAGAATAAAGAAAAAAAAAGAATGAAAAGAAATGAAGACAGCCTAAGAGACCTCCGGGACAACATTAAACACAACAACATTCATATTATAGGGGTCCCAGAAGAAGAGAGAGAGAAAGGACCAGAGAAAATATTTGAAGAGATTTACAGTCGAAAAATTCCCTAACATGGGAAAGGAAATAGCCACCAAGTCCAGGAAGCACAGCGAGTCCCATACAGGATAAACCTAAGGAGAAACATGCCAAGACACATAGTAATCAAATTGACAAAAATTAAAGACAAAGAAAAATTATTGAAAGCAGCAAGGGAAAAACAACAAATAACATACAAGGGAACTCCCATAAGCCTAACAGCTGATTTTTCAGCAGAAACTCTACAAGCCAGAAGGAAGTGGCATGATATACTTAAAGTGATGAAAGGGAAGAACCTACAGCCAAGATTACTCTACCTGGCAAGGATCTCATTCAGATTTGATGGAGAAATCAAAAGCTTTACAGACAAGCAAAAGCTAAGAGAATTCAGCACCACCAAACCAGCTCTACAACAAATGCTAATGGAACTTCTCTAAGTGGGAAACACAAGAGAAGAAAAGGACCTAAAAAGAAAAAAAAATAACCCAAAACAATTAAGAAAATGGTCATAGGAACATACATATTGATAAATGTGTATGGATTAAATGCTCCAATCAAAAGACAAAGGCTTGCTGAATGGATACAAAAACAAGACCCAGGGCTTCCCTGGTGGCGCGGTGGTTGGGAATCCGCCTGCCGATGCAGGGGACACGGGTTCGTGCCCCGGTCCGGGAGGATCCCGCATGCCGCGGAGCGGCTGGGCCGTACCACAAAAAAAAAAAAAAAAAACAAGACCCATATATATGCTGTCTACAAGAGACCCACTTCAGACCTAGGGACACATACACTGAAAGTGAGGGGATGGAAAAAGATATTCCATGCAAATGGAAATCAAAAGAAAGCTGGAATAGCAATACTCATATCAGAAAAAATAGACTTTAAAATAAAGAATGTTACAAGAGACAAGGAAGGACACTACCTAATGATCAAGGAATCAATCCAAGAAGAAGATATAACAATTATAAATATATATGCACCCAACACAGGAGCACCTCAATATATAAGGCAACTAGTAACAGCTATAAAAGAGGAAATCGACAGTAACACAATAATAGTGGGGGACTTTAACACCTCACTTACACCAATGGACAGATCATCCAAAATGAAAATAAATAAGGAAACAGAAGCTTTAAATGATACAACAGACCAGATAGATTTAATTGATATTTATAGGACATTCCTATATTATAAATTAATTATAATTAATTTATAATTAATGCACAGAAATCTCTTGCATTCCTATACGCTAATGATGAAAAATCTGAAAGAGAAATTAAGGAAACACTCCCATTTACCATTGCAACAAAAAGAATAAAATACCTAGGAATAAACCTACCTAGGGAGACAAAAGACCTGTATGCAGAAAACTATAAGACACTGATGAAAGAAATTAAAGATGATACAAACAGATGGAGAGATATACCATGTTCCTGGATTGCAAAAATCAATATTGTGAAAATGACTCTACTACCCAAAGCAATCTACAGATTCAATGCAATCTTTATCAAATTACATATGGCCTTTTTTACAGAACTAGAACAAAAAATCTTAAAATTTGTATGGACACAAAAAAGACCCCGAATAGCCAAAGCAGTCTTGAGGGAAAAACACGGAGCGGGAGGAATCAGACTCCCTCACTTCAGACTATACTACAAAGCTACAGTATTCAAGAAAATATGGTACAGGCACAAAAACAGAAACATAGATCAATGGAACAAGATAGAAAGCCCAGAGATAAACCCACACACCTATGGTCAACTAATCTATGACAAAGGAGGCAAGGATATACAACGGAGAAAAGACAGTCTCTTCAATAAGTGGTGCCGGGAAAACTGGACAGCTACATGGAAAAGAATGAAATTAGAACACTCCCTAACACCATACACAAAAATAAACTCAAAATGGATTCGAGACCTAAATGTAAGACCGGACACTATAAGATTCTTAGGGGAAAACATAGGCAGAACACTCTTTGACATGAATCACAGCAAGATCTTTTTTGATCCACCTCCTAGAGTAATGGAAATAAAAACAAAAATAAACAAATGGGACCTAATGAAACTTAAAAGCTTTTGCACAGCAAAGGAAACCATAAATAAGATGAAAAGACAACCCTCAGAATGGGAGAAAATATTTGCAAACAAATCAACGGACAAAGGGTTAATCTCCAAAATATATAAACAGCTCATGCAGCTCAATATTAAAGAAACAAACAACCCAATCCAAAAATGGGCAGAAGACCTAAATAGACATTTTTCCAAAGAAGATATACAGCATTGCCAACAAACACATGAAAGAATGCTCAACATCACTAGTCATTAGAGAAATGCAAA